>NC_142029.1:8080000-8397115 GCF_982192425.1 Myodes glareolus
TGTCTAGAATTCCTTTTCAAGCTCTCTCAGGCTTTTTTTTAAGTGGATTTAGTCAACCCATGTTGGTGTGCCAATCTGCAGTTGGAGGCCACTTGTTTATTTTCCAGCCTCCCGGCCTCCCAAAATAATCACACAGAAACTATATGATTTGCAATAATGTTTGGGAAATAGCTTAACTGTATTGCTATCTAGCTCTTACATCTTAAATTAACCCATTTCTATTATTTTATATTTTACTATGAGGCTCGTGGCCTACTGGCAAATTTCCAACTGGCAACTCATGTTTTTCCTCTCTGGTGGCTGCGTGGTGTCTCCTGACTCTGCCTTCTTTTCCCCCAGCATTCAGTTCAGTCTTCCCTGCCTAGTTCTATTCTACCCTATCACAGGCCAAACCAGCTTCTTTATTCATTAACCAATAAAAGCAACACATATACGGAAGGACTTCCCACAGCAAAACTTAATGGTTTGCCAAACTGTATTGTTCTCATGGTTATTTACTCCCTTTCTGATAGTTACTGCTCAAAGGTTCCACTTCCCACCTCCCCTGACAGGCTGCAGAAGTCTTCTCCGCCTCTACACCAGGCCATATCCCATCTTCTTCTGGAAGCATTTTGGCTCTCTGCACATAGGTGTAGCAAAGTGTCCATGAATAAACATGGTCCCACCAAGGTCAGACCAAACCTCCTTCTTGTCACCTTCCATCTTTCTAGAGCTGCTTTAATAATCTAACACTTGCTGATCCCTTGCCTTGGATAAATAGATACCTGTAGCGTGTCTCCCCAGGAAAAGCCCTGTACAACATCACATTAAAGAAATCATTACTTCCTACCTTGATCAGATGGCATGAAATCTTCTCAAAGTGTCTGCCAGCACTCAGCCCAGTTTTGACAGAAGTGTCTCAGGGAGTGTGAGTTATTTCCATGGGGAATAGCTCTGACTCACCCTGGGCCTCACCTGGTCTTCACAGTGATGGCTTTAATATGAGCAAAATTCTCTGAATTTTAATTTTCAGCAAAATCCCTGAGCTCAGCTACTTGCTGTGACTGAAACACAGCTGGCTAGGTTACTTTACCAACAATCCTGTGTAAATGAAGACTGTGCTGTCGTATCCTGCCCACCCAAACTCAAATAATCACACAGAAACTTAATCAATTACAACACTGTTTGGCCAATGGCTCAAGAACACTCCTATCTAGCTCTTGTGATATAAATTAACCCATTTCTATTCATCTGTGTGTCACCATGAAACTGTGGTTTATCAATAAGGTTCTGGTGTCTTTTTTCCTTGGCAGCTACATGGCATCTGCCTGACTACACCTTCTTTCCTCCTCTATATCTGCTTCGATTTCCTGCCTTGCCATATTTTGCCCTGCCATAGGCCAAAGCAGCTTCTTTATTGACCAATGTTAATAAAATACATTCATGGCATATAGAGGGAAATCCCACATCAACCCAGTTTAGACCCAAGACTTCTGATCACATCCAGCCTAGTGAATACTGTTTCTCATGTTAAAAACAAAACAAACAAAAAACCCACAACTTATGGATGAGGTTTCTTTCCTGGCCAGGTTCTTTGCTATAGGATACCTGAACTATTAAAATGAGGATATACCGAAAGTTGAAGACACTCTATAGTCTGTGATTTGAACCTATCTTGCCTTGAGCCAAAACTTTGACTATGACAACATCTTTCTGGGTAATGGGGACATGGAAACCATAGGCAGATGAGTGGCAGAAGTGAAGAAAAATGCCCCTAATGACCACAGTGACAGATTTCCACATAAAAGGCACAGAGACCCAGAGGACATACCATAAGCATTGACTTAGTATTTTCACATTTTATCAGAAAGACTTAAAGAAACTTAGAAAGTGAAAACAGCAGTACTGAAGGAACCCCCATGCCCCCATCTGTCTTCTTAGAATGGTAACAATGTATTTAACTGAAATACAGTATCAAAATCAGGAAACTGGATTTATAAAACACTATTATCTAATAGTATAAGTCTTAATCAAATTTTAACAGCTTTTCAGCTTTTACAGTCTCTAGGTTTTTAACATTTCGTCACATGTATAGAAACATGTAAGGACTACTCTGAATAAAGATAAATCCCCAAGGCGAATATGATAATGCCTGTAATGGTAAAAGAATGAGAAAGCAAGTGTTTAAAGCATAAACGGAGTCTAGTCAGTGAGAGCTTGGATTCTGCGTCTGTGTTTTCAGGCTACATCATGGCTCCGCTACTGGGTATCTCTGTAACTGCGGACCCTGAGCAACCTTCCAAGCCTGGGCTCTCTTCTCCTTCCTCTACACAGTGGAGTCAGTGAGAATCTGTTTCAGAGATATCATGGGAAACATAGAAGGGAAATGATTCCTAGCAAGCACAGGATGGAAATCAGCTGTGGTTGATGCCACATGGTAGTTATTATTGTCTGGTGGAATCCAGAGACTCATGGAGTTTGGCGTGCAGACATGGTTAAATGATTAAAATTAAAATTAAATTTTAGTTATTAAATTTAAGTGATTAAAATTTAAGTGATTAAAATAGCATTTACATATTTACTAATTAGAAACTAATATATCCAGAACTTAAAGAGAGGGGAGTGCTGGATGCAAGCTGTGGACCCCAGCAGAGGTACATGGTGTAGGAAAGTCCTTCTGTATATGTGTTGCTTTTATTGGTTAATAAATAAAGATGCTTTTGGCCATTGACTTAACAGACTAAAACCAGGCAGGAAAGCTGAACAGAGATGTAGACAGAGAGAGAGTAGGAAGAGTCAGGGAGATTCCATGTACCCACCACAGGAGACAGACGCCTGATGCCGGGTGGAACCTTAACGGTAGGCCACAACCACATGGTAATACACAGATTAATAGAAATGAGTTAATTTAAGATATGAGAGCTAACTAGCAATACACTTAAGTAATTGGCCAAGCAATGTTTTAATTAATACAGTTTCTGTGTGGTTATTTTGGGTCTAGGTGGCTGGGACATGAACAAGTGTCCTCCAACTATAGGTACACAGCCATTTCTGCACTGGATGAAAGCTGTGGACCCCAGCAGAAGTGCTCAGTCCTTTCTGTGCTGGACACAAACTGTGGATACCAATAGAGGTGCACAACCATTTCTGTGCTGGACACAATCTGTGGATCCCAGCAGAAGTATGCAGCCATTTCTGTGCTGGACACAAGCTATGGACCCCAGCAGAGTCACACAGTCATTTCCTTGCTGGATGCAAGCTGCGGATCCCAGCAGAAGTACACAGGCGTTTTTGTGCTAGATGCAAACTGTGAATAACAACAGAGGTACACAGCTATTTCTGTGCTGGACACAAACTGTGGACCCCAGCAAAAATACACAACAATTTCTGATCTTCTGTCAGGAGGAATAAAGCAGAATCCATACAGCAGTGGAAGTAATGGCAGCATTTAGGAAACCCACTAAGGACACCCAGCAGACGAGCCTCCTCCTGCAAGGTCAGGATGACAAAGAAGGAAGTCCCATCTTGAGTCAAGGAGAAAACACACAGAAAAGGTTGTCATGTAGCTGAAAAGAAAGCTACAATATTTTAGCAAGGTGGGGGGAGCAAAGCAAATGTCCATAAAGAAGACAGGTTCTTATTTCAAAGGCCACTGAGAAGTCAAGGAAGACAAGGATAAAAAGATGCTTGCTTGTTGTGATGGCCATTCTCGGTGGTCATCTTGACTCCACATGGAATTAACTGAAACCCAAGTGGCTGGGTACGTCTGTGAGTTTTTTTTTTTAATTAAACCATTTGAAGTAGGAAGATCCACTTTTAATCCAGATCTTATGAGATGGGAAGATCTACCATTAATCTGGGCCACAGTGTCTCCCAGCAGCCTATATAAAGGCCCTGAAAGAAGAAATTTTCTTTCTTTGCTTGCCCTGTCACGAGCAAGTCCATTTATTCACTGGCGTTAGAACCTACTTCTTCTGGATTCTGGTATCTAGAAGACCAGCTGAGACATCCAGCCTCATGAACTGAACAACTACTGATTTCTTGAACCTTCTGTTAGTAGACAGTCATTGTTGGACTAGCTGAACCACAGTCTGTAAGTCATTCTAATAAATCCTATATCTACTTTCCACACATACATGTATATGTGCATGTTTGTATATATGTGTATATATGCATTTATACTAAGTCTTTAAGTTCTGTTCCTCTAGGGAACCCTGATTAATACACTTTTTTTCTTAGACAGTGAAGTTTTTGATGACCTAAGCCATGGTTTCTTTGTGAGTGATGGAGCTGAGCTTATACCCTCTGGAGAGAAAGAGATGCAACTACGTCAGTAATGAAGACAAGGAAACTCTCTCATCAAGCTTTCCAGGGGTGGAAAAAGAGACATGGAGCAATGACTTAAAGACAAGATGAGAGTGAGATTGAAGGAAAGTACATTTTCCTCCAAGCAGGGTAGAACCTTGGTATTGCAAGGAGGGCCCTCTTGTTTGTCCTGGCCACCTGGCTAGCTTAGCCCTGAAATCACCACACAGAAACTGTATTAATTAAATCACTGCTTGGCCCATTAGCTCTAGTCTCTTATTGGCTAATTCTTACATCTTAATTTAACCCATTTCTATTAATCTGTGCATCGTCACGTGGAAGTGGCTTACTGGGTAAAATTCCCAGCGTCTGTCCCTAACAGATCCATGGCATCTTTCTGACACAGCTTTATTCTTCCCAGAATTCAGTTCTGTCTTCTCTGCCTACCTAAGTTCTGTCCTCTCAGGCCAAAGCAGTTTCTTTATTCATTAAGGAATGGTGAGGGTGAATTGTCTGTATTCTGTCAATCATGTTTTAAATAAACACTCCTTGGCCAGGCAAAAAGTATAGGCGGGAAAACCAGACAGAAGGTAGAGGTGATGCAATGAGAACAAGAGAATTCTGGGAAAGAGAAAGCTGATTCCGCCCACTCCTGCCCAAACTCCAAAGAAGCAAGATGTGACCTGCCAGCAGAAAAAGGTACCAAGCCATATGGCAAAAATAGATCAGAACAATGGGTTAATATAAGCTACAAGAGCTAATAAGCAGCCTGAGTTAATGGGCCAATCAGTTTATAACTTATAGAGATCTCTGTGTGATTTTCTTTGAGACTTGCTGACTGTGGGGAACTGGGTGGGACAGAAAACCCCAACCAGCAGGCCTTTCATGTTACAAACGAATACAAGCAACACACAGAGGGAAGCCCCACATCACCTTGGCCATGTAGAAGAGTTATTGAAAGGCAAAAGTTGGAAGAAGTAGGATAATAGCTCTGGAGAGGCATCCTCCAATCCGACCTGAGGAAGAGTGTTTATATGGTCATGTCTGCCGGGCACACGAGTTACAGACAGAAACAGACACATAAGCCTGACCGGCAATTTTCATTATCAACTTGACGAGACTTAGAGTTACCTAGGAGACACACATCTCGGTGTGTTTATGGGGGTGTTTCCAGAGATGCTTAACTGAGAAGGTAAGACCCACCTTGAATTGTGGGGGCACCACCCCATGGGCTGAGGGGGCACCATCCCATTGCTGTGGGGGTGCCATCCCATGCACTGATGGGGCACCATGCCATCCACTGATGCCTTGGACTGAATAAAAGTGGCAGAAGGAAAAAGACAAATACCAGTGTGCTCTAACATTTTGCTGAATGGACAGAGTACCCTCCTGTCAATGAAATTTTATCACATAATTAAGGAGTCCTCTGATTGATGAAACCCAGAAGCAAACTCATTTAAAGCGGCAATGCCAGCGAGAGATTATTGCAACATTTTTCTCTGGCCAGAATAAAGCAAATGGCTACAGCAGTCCAGCTTACGTTTTGGTTATTCACACTGTGGCCTATTTGCTGACAATTTTTCAATACTTACAGATTTATTCTGGCCTATTAAAAGCCTCAAAGCAACCAGGAAGTGTTATAAATATTTGAAGAGAGCTGGATGTTTCAAATGCTGAATAAATCATTAGAACCAGAGCGAGCACCCCAGCGGCAGTCATGTGCAGCGTGACTGCCCTTGGCTCTGGGCTCCGCTGATGTACGTGCCCTTCACTAATCCGGTCCTGGTTCTCCCGTTGCAAGCTGAGCACAGCTCTGTTTTTCCCTTCAAAGGGTCATTTCTCATCCTGAGAAGTAACAACAAGAAGGAACATTTGTGAGGACAGCAAATCAATTTGCTTCCTAATAATTAGAGTTCTACAGCAAGGTTTCACACATTCTTAAGATTAGCCGTCTTCATATTGCAAGTGGATTGGTGTCCTCAACTTCAGGTTAATGATTCTAGGTTGGTCCTCAGAGCTGCTCTTCTAAGGCTGTTGTATAATCGAGGCCAACACACAAGTCACTGAGAACTTGACTTTCCAGAGCCCTCTGTTCACTCCTCACGTCTGGAGGCTTTGTGGATTTCTATTCAGATGGGAAGTGAGCAATGCCCTTGTCTATGGCCATCAATCTTCATTCAGAATCAGACTCAACACAGGCTGTTTCACTTCCTTCAGAATTTCTATCAAGATCCAACATTTTTATTATCTGTGTTCCCCATTCTTCAGCCTGCCCCTAACTGATGCCTTAGTTTCTCATGATTTGATTTGATTTGATTTATGTGTATGAGTGTTTTGCCTGCATGTATGCTCATGTGTCACTTGCATAGCTGGTGCCGACAGAAGCCAGAAGAAGACGTTTGATCCCCTGGAACTAGATTTATAGATGCCTGTAAGTCCATGTGGGTGCTAAAAACAAAACCTGGGTCCTCTACAAGAGCAGCTAGTACCAAATTTCTCATGCTTTTTTAGGCAAGCAGTTCACTGATGATTGATGCTTTATATCCATTGTGTCTTTAGACCTTAAATGGCTGGAGAGATGCATAGCATAGCCTCTACAGCACAGCTGCTTCAGCTGGGGTTGGGAGACTGGTATTTTCAAGAATTATTCTGGGACAGAAGATCCACAAGTGAGGAGGGAGATACTGGCATGGGCAAACAGGCAGCCCTTTGCCACAGGACTTGTTCGCTTCCTGTGGCAATTGCTGTCTGGTCAGGCAAAATGGTGATCACTGGAAACCCTACAGCTGGGTTTAGGCAACTAACTAACGCACTGCTTAATGTTGTCTCTGAGAACAGAACATGTGTCCTACTTCCGAGACTGAGTCTTGCCTGACTGTTCCTCTGGGACTGCACACTGTGCTTTCTGATGCTCTATCTCTTATTCCAACAGGATCTTGTGCAAAAACACCCCATGTTTGTGCAACAATACCCCATGTTTCCAGAACGATGAGAGCGGGAAATGACCTCCCACCTCTGTTCAGGAACAAGTGAGAATTCCTGTATTCAGCTGAACTGAAGAAATATCCTTGCTCAATCACGGTTTAGTCAAGCAAGGGTGCTGGGGGGCAGGTGGTTTGCCAGATCTTATCTGATGGGTTTAAAGAAAGACAGAGGGAACTCTACAGCATTCCAGGAAAGGGAACTGACAGTCTGAACATACACATCAGGGCAGAGACCACGAGGTCAATTGCACTAGGCCGCTAAGAAATGGCCATAGGTCCACTAGCAGCACTATCATAAAGAGAGAGGATGTCTCTTGTGTGGTGTTGGAGAGCAAAGCTGTGCAGAAGCTGAAACACAGCCATCTTTGACATAGCTATCTCCACCCATCAGGGATGATATTCAGAGAAGTCATTCTAGGCCTGTGGTCTGAAGCAGCGTTCAGTCTTTCTGAAAACAGCTTTATGGCTCATCTCTTCTCAGACGTGAATGCAGGAAGTTCACAGGAGTCTGTACTCCCCAGCATGTTCCACGCTCCGGCTGGGTGAAGTGACCCCCTGCCCAGGGCAGTAGGCGACGTGTGAGTTTTCCCACCATCGGCTGTATTTCACCTGCAGAGCCTTTATTGGAATCAGAAGCCCCAAGAGTCACTCATTAAAGCAATCAAGTCTATCTTGTTGGACCGCTGAAGAATCCATTTAGCAAGTAGAGTCATCTGTCTGTTGGGGGAAGAGTGGCTCATACAAGACCGTCAAGGGTCCTTTATTCTCAGTAGCCTCATCCCTCACCCACAGTGATGCCACCATGCCTTGTTCTTCTTTATTAATGTATGAAATGCATGCCCTAGGCCAGCGGAACGACTCAGTGGGTAAAGGTCCTTGCTGCCAGGCCTGACAACCCAGGTTCGATTCCCACTGTTTCTACATCCTGTCAACCAAAGGAGGGGCACAGTGTCTCTTCCGAATATCTCCTCCCTTGCCAGGGTTTCAACACGAGATCACAGTGGCAGAAGCTTTTTTCTGCCACACACCCACAGGGACGCTGCGTTAGTTCCTTTTCCCACTACCGTGGGACTTGACGGAGGTAACTTGAGGAAAAGGGGTTTGTTTTGACTCACAGTCCATGGTGGTAGAGGACTGTGGCGGCCATTAGCTCGAGTCAGCTGGTCCTGTTACATCCGCCTTCAGGAAGCAGGAAGACATGAAGGCTGGTTTGCTGCACACTTTCTTCTCTCTCTCAGATTGGAACCCCAGCCCATGGGTGGCGCTCCCTACAATCATGATAGGTCTATCTCCAGCTAAACCTCCCCACTGGTGCTCTCACAGCCATACACAAGGGTATGCCTCCTAGATGATTCTAAATCAAGCCAAGTTGGTGGTAAGCACTAACCATCATCCCAGGCCCATCAAAGGCCCATTGGCATTTCTGATTAGAGCAGGGCAATTTCCTAATGGGGATTTAAGTGAGAAACTTCGATGCAAGTTAGGACAATGGCTTTTTCTTCCTTACTCTCTAAATGCCTTCCTTCTTAATATTCTTCCCTTTAAAGAAGGCAAACAGCTGCCTTTTGTTTCTGCTTATAATTTCAAATTCAAACAAAGAGCCCTGGGCCCATCTGCTGAGGCTGTACAGACATCTGGGGCACCATTAAGCAGCAGGGCCAGGTTGGCTGGGGTCCAGCTTCTTCCCCACTTTCTACTGACTCTACAGTTTCCCAGGGCTCTCCAGGCATCCAGCGAATGAAGAAGAGCTCTGTGTCCTCTGCTCTTGTGAAATGTTTGCGTTTGTTTCCATAAATGGGAGAGCGAGGGGGAGAAACACTTTTGGAAAGCATCCTGTGTTTATAAATTGCTTGGGTAAAAGATCTCAAATAAGGTAACATGGTGATACTCCCTGGATCACGTGGGGTTGCTGTGGCCCTGGTAAAATCACTCAGGGAACATTCAGAACTTCTGACCAATGCTCCCCTCGCTGGACTTTGTGATTTCAATATACTTCGGAGGCGAAGAAGAAATTCCACTCGGAAATAAGTATTCATTCCTTTGACTTTCTGTTTTTCAAAAATAAGGAACAGCTAGAAGTCACATACACACACACACACACACATACACACACACACACACACACATACACACACACACATACACACACACACACACACACACACACACAATATCTGACTTTTCAGCTAAAATGGAAACGATGGCTTCTGGGGAACCCTGCCTGAGAGTATTCAGCTGTGACTTCTCCAGCCTACGGTGTGTTGGTTTCTCTGGGAGCCCTGAAAGGCATAATAAACCACAAGGACAACACCACACAGCAGGTTGTGTACTTGCTTGTGTTTCTGGCCTGTTTCCTCCTGGGCTCTAGAGCCCATGGGTGGCTCCTTCTCTTACCAAAGACAGAGCCTGAGATGGTGAAAAAGGTCTTACGGTTGCTGAGTAAACAGAAAGAAAGGGTCAACAGAAAAAATCTTTTCGTGAGAAGACCTCAAACTTGCTGTGCACAGAGGGTGACCTTGAACCTTTAGTTCATTTGCCTCCACCTCTAGAACACGGGGCTTTAAGGTTTGTACCACCACAGTCGGGTTAAGGAGCAGGTGGGACCAAACTCAGGTCTTTGTGCATACTAGCTGAGCTGGTTAGTTTTTGGTCAGCCTGACACAAGCTAAAGCTATCTAGGAAGAAGGAAGCTCAGCAGAGAAAGTACTTCCATCAGACTGGCCTGAGGGCAAGCCTGTGAGACGTTTCTGTGGTTGGCGGGCAGCGTCGCCTCTGGGCACGTGGTCTGGACGGGATAAGAAAGCAGGCTGAGCAAGCAGTGGGAGGCAAACTCCGCTTGCAGAGCCTGTGGAGGAATGCCATGTCAGTCCCTGCCTCCACGTTCCTGTTTAGCTGTTGTCCTCGCTTCCCTTGTGATAGACTGTAAACTGTAAGGTGTAAGAAACCCTCTCTACCCCGAAGCTGCTTCTGGTCATGGTCTTTATCACGGCAATAATAAGCAGACTAGAATACTAGTAACTGGGCAATATCCCCTGTCCTGGAGATGGCCTATATGTAATTAATTTTTAACATGATAAAGAGAATTGCAACACTGTATACCAAGAGCCAGCCAGCTAGAGCCCTAGGATCCAGTCCAGTGTGACGCCTGTATTGTGTTTTACTGGAGTGTGCGCCACATATGATGTTCACAATTGCTGATTTAGTGTGAAGGCCACTGAAAGATCTTGAGGGAGGACCGTGTGATCCACAAAGCAAAGAATGTTTGCTACTTATAATTCATAGAAAAAAAACAACTCCAAAAAAAAAAAAAACCTAGCTTAAATGAAAAAGAAATATAGACTACCAGAAAAAAAAAGTCGCAAGCAATTCCAGAATACCCACAAGATCTATCTTAGCTCTAGGGGAATGAGTCTTACTGTGCACCACAGGAGAGAGGGCTGACTTCAGGCAGGGGAGGAATAGAGCGGCATCCCTGTTGTATGTGGAATGTACTTTAATGAAGTGGAACAATTAGTGAATTCAAACCGGTGAGGAGAGATGACCTGGGGAATGGCAGAATTGGAATTTTGATGGCAGTGTGACAAGTATCAACTGGAAATTGCAGGTGCCTCCAGGCTTCCCTTCTCCCGTTTTCATGAATGGTTCCTGGGGAAGACGCTGCAGGAAGCCTCCATCTTCCAGCAAAGACTGGAGAACTGGTGATGAATGTACCACAAGCATCTGGTCTCCACTGTATGTGACTGACTTCTTTGTGCACTATTGAAAGCAGAATATGGGGCAAAGGGTCATGAAGACTTTCCTTTTATTCTTTGCTTTGTGAGGGATGTAGTTCTAGGTGTGTTTTCTGTAACTTTAGGTGTTCAGTCAACGGACCATCTTTGCACAGAGGAAAAGTCAAAAGCTGCTGTTATCTGAGCTTCCTGCTTCAAAAACAGAGTGAGGGGCATCAGCCATGTTTCTTAGTTTGGTGACTGTTTTAGATAGGATTTCATCATTTTTATAGAATAGTAGCAACCCCTTCAAGGTACACAGTATTTGTATCTGCAAGGGCAGGCTGGACCATGCTTCCATAACAACCAAGTCCAGCATTTCACTGGGAACAGGGCTTTGGTTCTTGTTCATGTCACATGTTCACTCTGTGTGAGTCAGAGTCCCTGCTCGCTGCTGTCATTCAAGGAGCTAAACTGGTACTTTGTAAACTTACCTTTTGGGCCACCGTGCCCTATCAGCTACTGCCTCCAGCCTGATGCATTCCGAAGTGTCACAGGTCATATTCATTCATGGCTTATGGGAACCTACTTTTGCTAAACTCCCCTACCAGCTTTCAAAGTTGCAGGGCTGCTCACATTAATATGATAGAATGTCTCATAGGTGTGTGTCACTCAAACTTTACACACACACACACACACACACACACACGAGGCCTTGCTAATATTGGCTAGGTCAAGAAATATTGAGCATTTGCTGTGCGCCACACCCTTTCCCAGTCAGTAGGCAAAGAATGAGCTCCAAATAAGACATGCCAGCCTTCGCTGAGCTTTCCTCCCAGCAGGGGAAGGAATTAGACATGTAACTTGGTAGACATGTAGGACAGTTAATCTTAAGTATTCTGGAAATAAACGAGACCTGGGGACTAATAGGGAGTGCTCAGTGCTGGGGGCTAAGAGATCTGTTCCCCTGGACCTCTTCTGACTTGATCTTGAGCATGGCAGATGGCTTGAGGGCTCTGGAGGTCCCTCCTGCCTAAAGGCAAGCAGTGCACGGCAGATTCACATGTTCCTTATGTCCTCTGTCTAATACAGATGCAGAGGTGCTGAGCAGCTGGGGAGGGCACAGGTCCTGCCAACCCTGAGGCCCCTTCCAGCTGAGAGGCAAGCATATAGAAAGGATAGCTTCGTTGTTTGAGCTCCGAGATGCCTCCTCATATCCAGTCCAGAAAATCAATGTCCAGAAACTAATGCCCAGGACATGGGAAGGAGACAGTGAGAGCCACACTTGGCTCTCAAAACCAAACAGAACAAATCAAGGCACATTCCTTCTGGGTTTGTGGCCAGGGTTTGCAGATACGGCTGTGCTGGGTTTGACTGCTAGAAGATTGCAGGTTTTCTCCTCATTTATAATGAATGACAGGTTTGTAATGAATTTTCCTAGCCCAAATTCTGGTCCTTATTTCTGTCTTCCTAAAACAACTCCTTTTGTTTTCTCCGAAGCCCTGTGTTCTTTTCAGCATCTCCCATCAGCTCCCATCAGCAACTCATACAGTGTTTTAAAACCAAGTAATACTCCTTGCATTCAGCAAGGCCTTTCTATTCCCCTACGACTTTTCCAATGGTCTTCACATTAGGCTGCCAGCCAAGTGTGTGGATCAAAACATCTTTGTGAGTAGCTCTTTCTATTAACACGACTCGCCCAGCCTTGTCAAACGCTTGCCTGTGACACAGTGACATCCTTAAAGCTCTGAGCCAGGTTTCAATTTCGGCAGTGACCTTGGGTGGACGAGCTGCTTTCCGTTGTGACAAGTGAGGCCCTCTGGGAAGACAAGACTATCCACTTTCAACTACAGAGTGAGAATCTGAGGTGTCTCAGTAAACAATGAAAATGGGGCAAACATGCAATTACCTGGCCTCGATCAGCCAGAGACACAGGGGACAGCTGGTATCCTTCAGATCCGCAGAGTTCATGGCACAATTAGGGCTCCTGAGTGGAATATTCAGTCTGCAGACATCTTCTCACCCCTATGGGCTACTATCATATGCCCCAACTCTCACTAAGTCACTCTACAAAAGAAGTATGATATATCTCTGATAGAACGCCCACACATGCCATCAAAGGCTTGTTACTGTAGTAAGTCGCATGAATAGATAGTTTCTTTGCTTCTGTCCTTAACCCATGGCATCTCAACTCTTCTCATGAGGGGACTGGACCACTCTGTTAATGAATGTTCAGTTTTACTACGTACCTTGCATGAACAGGTTAGATATACTCTGAACTTTGAAGGGTCCCAGCCAAGCCTTTGCCTCCAGAACCCATAACTGTGTTTATTCTTGCTCTGACATTTCTGTTCTGAAAAGAAGTCTATGCCAGGCACTTGGAGGATGAGATGTGTCTAAGTTACCCATAGTCCTTACTAGCCACCCTGCATCTGGTAAGCCTCTAGGGAAATAAGAGTTGACTTTGATTTAAGTCCATTTGTCAGTGGGTGATCTGAACACCCTCACGGATCTAGATCAGCCTTGGTGGATGACAGCTGGATTCATCCACAAGTTTGTCACCAGATGGCAGATTGACTAGGAGGTGTCTGGTTCATGAAATCCACACATACATATGTACACAATATTAAAACCATTGTCTGTGAAATGGCACAACTCATATCCCAAGTCAAATATCTAACAATTCAGAATCTGTTTGGGTACCACAATGGTCTATCCTCCCTTTTTCTAGGTTATAACCAAGTGGAATTCAATAAAAAAAATATGCTGTTGTTTTTTTCTCTTTGGGCGAAGCAGTCCTTTTGATTGTACTCAAAATGCCCTCAATGTTGCTCTCGCTTTCCTGGGAGAGGGGCTTTGTATTCTTCTGATACTCAGTGAAAACAATCACGGAAAAGGTGGCCACTGGGCATCTCAGGAGACCTATAAGATCTTTCTACGCCAACAACTTGATGCAAATAACCTGTTGCCTTCTCCGACACTCCTCAGCACCCTTTCCATAGGAGTGAAACTAATTTGTCAATGTTGTCACCGGTCGCTCACACAGAAATGAATTCATGCCTATGCTGGTATGATGTTGGATAGGGCGATACACACGTAGTCTCAGAGATGGTTTCGTGAGGAAGGACAGTTAGGGGATCAACTATGATGAACAATGCAGAGCTTCTTGTTGCTTGAGACAACCACACGGCCTCTCCACGACACGACGTTGTCCTTCATCCACACATCTGTCCTGTAACAGAATAAAGTAACACTGTTCGGTTATTGGTTGGTTTGTTTTATTTTTAATTGTATGTGTAAGTGAGCATAAGGGAGGCCAATAGAGGGCATTAGATCCCCTGTTACTGGAACTAGACACGGCTGTGAACGGCTATGTCAGTATTGTGAACTGAACCAGGGTCCTCTGCAAGGGCAGCCAATATTCTGCACTGCTGAGCCCTGTCTTCAGCCCCAGTGAGAGTTCTTTACCCCTTCAGGTTACACATAAGAAAGACACACCCAAGAAACAGCCGTGGACTATACTCTGTGGCATGCTCCTATAGGCGCACTCTCTCCCCTGCACACAGTCCTCTGATCTTTGTGCCTCTGTTCTTTCTAATAGGAAGGGTTTCTTTATTTCCACAGTTTGGTCTTAAAAATGAAACAGCTATAATTCCATTTATTTTGACCAGTTTATAAAAACATAAAAATATGGATAGGTGTTTCAACATGTCATTGATTTTGCCTCTAACCTAAGGAAAATGAAGATGGTGCCACTCTTCCTGCTCATAGCAAGCCAATCAGGTATGTTCCACATAGCTACAAATATTTTCCAGTCACGCAGCAGGGGGCATGACAAAGCCACATGCCTGTGACACCTGAGTCGTTCAGAGCGTCTGTGTTTGTCTCGTCAAGGACAGCGGAGTGACACTGCCCTGACTTTAAGTCTGTCGGCTGGAAAACTGGCGATCTGTTCTTGATGCCTTCCCATGAGATGGGAATAATTCCTTGGTGAGACATTTTCTCCACAGGGAGTCACAATGGAAGTCCAGTTAATCAGGCAAAAATTAAATGCAGAGGCTGGCAAGAAAACTGAGTGGGCAAAGACACCCTACTGCTAAGCCTGACAGCCTGAGTTCGGTTCCTGGGACCTACATGGCAAAAAGAGAAAACTGAGTCCTGAGCGCTGTCCTCTGCTTCCCCACTAGTACACACCCACCCCTCTCTCACAATACACACATGCATGCATTCATGCACACTCACATGCAAACATGCACGTACACACACACATGCTCTCACGCAGACATGCAGACTTGCACACACACACATGCATGCATGTACACATTAAATAAAAAAGTAATAAATTCTTAAAATTAAATACTTTCAAGTACTGTCTTACTTAATTTTATGAAAAGCAATATCACAGAAAATCCTACATTGATAGAAGGCATGATATAATTTAAATTTTATTTTCTGCCTTGTATCGCTATTCACTATTACTTAAAATTTATAACTATATTTGACTCAGGAATGTTGCTCGATTTTTCTGAATTTATCCTACAGCTAATATCTTATAGAGTTAACATTTTATTTCTATTTATGCATTCATCTGGTTAACTAAAAGTTCTTAACATTAACGCATGCAACATTAATAACTTTCGAAAGTACTATCAATACAGCATTTGGTGTTCGGGCTAGTAAATATGCCCGTGTGTTCAGACAACTGCTAAGCTTTGTCACATGTAAAATTTCCGTTTTTTTTAAAAATTCTTTTGTGCAGTACATCCTAACCACAGTTTCCCCTCCTTCCGCTCCTCCCACTTCCTCTCCCCCACCTCCCCTCTCCCCCAAACTACTCCTCCATTTCTGGCCTATCCAGCCTCTGGTTCCTAGCTGTCCAGGCAGTGACTGTTTTTTGTTTTTTCAACTTGAAAATAAACTTAGAGGGACGAGTGTCTGGCTCAGTTGGTAAAATGCCTGCCACGTAAGCACAGAGATCTGAGTTTAACCCCTCAGAACCCCAAAGCCAGGTACAGTGGCATGTGTTTGTAATCCGAGAGCATGGAGCTGCTGATAGGTGAATCCCTGGGTTTCCTGACCAATCAGCCTGGCTGGATGAACGAGTTCCAGGTTCAGCGTGAGATCCTGTCTCAAAAAACTCAGGTGGGCAGAAACTAAGGAGGACACTTGGGGTTCACCTCCAGCCTCTACACTCACACATGGGCACACCCATAAGCACACACGTGAGTACACACACACACACACACACACACACACACACACACACACAATGCTACGTTTAGATTATGCACTTTAGCTCTAGCTCATAGATGAGAATTCATCCATAAACAGCTGGTAGAGATGAAAATCTTCCTCCTCTCTCTACCCTGGACCTGATGATGCCTTAGAGTGAGGATAACCCATATGATCCCGTGACTCAGATGCCAGAAATGGCAGGAGATAGCCTGGGAATGCCCAGCTTGCTTCTCTCAAATGCTATGGGTCTGGAAGAGAATGTCGTGGCCACACCTCTAGTCAGCCTGCGCTCTGGGTGTCTCTCAGTCGATTCTCTCAGGAAGACACGAAACAGAGCCGTTTCATGGGAACTTCAGATTCCCACCGTGTAGCTGGATGGAGTTCAAATAAAAATATCAGCATCGTCCCCCACCTGCTCGCCCAAGCTAGAACAGCAGAACTAACCATGTGCTTCACGGTGATTCGGCCTAGGAAGTCTGAGTCATTTTGTCTGTGGGTAAACCAAACGAAGGACAAAGAGAGCCTGGAATACTCCTAGGACAGGACGAGAGCTGAAGGTCTCACCCAGACCTTAATCCTTCAGGATCAGGAGCCTCAGAGAGGCAGCACACATGTACAGCTCATGCACTGGGGGAGAACCCTGGGGGGTCACATAGATGTTTGTCTGTGCCAATGCTGGGTAGAAGAAGGTAGACGGCACCAAGTCCCCAGCTCTGATCCATGGACCCTACTCAGGATTCTCGAGTGCTCACCCTGAACGGAGTCTATCTGCCTTTTCCCTTGGGGAGACAGATCCCAATAGCACCCCCGCTTTGTTAGCCTCTGCGATCAACCATCTCTGATTTCCTTGGCATGATTGACATGTGGAGTTTGGAAACACTGTGGAGGAAGGAAGTGAGAGAGATTGCCGAAACTTCATTGGAAAGTATTGTGTAAATATTACTGTACAAACAGGGAAGGTATTTATCATGTTAGAATAAAGCAAATAATAAAAGGAAGTTGTAACCAGTTCAGATTAGATGTGGAGTAAAGTCCAAACTCAAAGCCCCGAGTTTGGGACAACCAAAGAGGACAGAGTGCACAAGCCAGCAGCAGGGCAGCTAAAATGCCCTGGCAGACATCTCAGAATTATAGAAATGGTTTGTTGGTACGAAATATTGAGAATTGATAAGGCTAAGCATGGTGGGAGAAATCTAAAAGGACACTCATCCCAAATATCCCCAGTCTATGTGCAAGATCTCAGTTACTTTCTCATTACTGATAAAATGCCTGAAAAGAGTAACTTCAGAGTAATCTAAGAAGCACGTGATCTCTCCTAAGGGCACCGCGAGGGAAGATGGCAGTGTGTGCCATGTCACAAATGGTATGACTGCCATCTTCATCATCCTTTCCCTAATCTAAATACAGTCATGCAACAGTCCCTGCCAGAGCCTGGACCAAATACAGACTTCAACATTTGGGAAAAATCACCAGGAGTTTGGCTGTATATTACAATGTCTGTCATTTGTGCCAGAGATTCTAGCAATTTCATGTCCTTATTTAAATACCAGATTCCTTTAAATAAAAAAAAATTTAATGGCTCAGCAGTTAAAAACACTTGCTACTCTTCCAGATCCTGGATCCAATTCCCAGAACACACATGGTGGCTCACAACTATTCGTAACTCTAGGGATCTTAAGCCTTGGATACCAGACACCCACGTAGTACACAAACATATATGCAGTCAAAACAGGCATACACATTTTTTTAATTAATTAAAAATCATAAACACATGTGCATATGAATATCTCTATGTGTGTATCTGTACAATGCATGCATGAGACTATGGAAGACTAAAGAGGGCACCAGATCCCTGAAGCTGAAGCTACAGACACCTGTGAGCCGTCTGACATGGGTAGTAGGAACCAAACTTCAGTCCCCTACACACAGAGTATGAACTCATTTTTGGCTATGGCAAGTGATAAGGTGTTTCAAGATGGGATTTTTCTGTGTAGTCTTAGAACTCGCTCTATAGACCAGGCTGACCTCTAACTCAGAGATCCCTCTGCGTTTGCCTCCCAAGTTCTGGGACTAAAGGCATGTGCTGCCAACACCTGGTCCAGAGATGCACTCAGTCCCTGAGTCATCTCTCCAGACCTTAAAGTTCAGACTCTCAGCACCACTAAGACTAATGAAGAAGGGTTCAGCTAAGGAGTCCATATGCTCAACTCTCAGCAGGGATAGCAAACATTGCCTGCAATCCCAGTCCTGTCTTCAGAGTGTTCTAAGCTTTGCAGAAATCATTACGTCTACACACAGAAGTTTCATTTGGGGTACATGAAAATGTTCAAGGGCAGTTAAGCTATAATCCAGATAAAAAGAATCCCATCATGTAGATTTTTTTTGTCTCATTGTGAGGCATTTTCTAAGAACTTCATAATTGCTATTTCCATTTAACCCTTCTAATTACCTACAAATGAGTAACTGTCTTTAATCCTGTTGTGCAAAGACTTCCTTTTCTTTTTAATTATGTTTGTGTGTCTGTGTGTATGAGCATGAGAGTGCAGTGCCCATAGCGGCCAGAAGAGGGCATTAGATCACCTGTTACTATCAAAAAAGAGCGGCCCTCCCTCAACTTGAATGCTGGGAGCCAAATTTAGGTCTTGTGCTTTTAAGCACTCATCTGTCTCTCTAACCCTTTAACCCATAGTAACTATTATACCTGGCCAGGATTACTCAGCAAATAGAAGGGAATCTATGGTTTGAAACGGTTTGTACCTAAGTCCAAGTATGTGTTTATTCAGCTTGGTGTTTATACCACCCATTTGTCTCCCTGCTCTTTCTCCCTTATGAAATCTCATCAAAGTCAAAGAGAAGAGACTCACATTCAGCCTGCACACTTATCCTTTTGCAGTCCGTTTTGTTATAATTTTTGTCTGTTTTTTTTTGTTATTGTTTGATTTTTATTTTATTATCTTACATCTGCAAGTGTTTCTGCCTGCATATATGTATTGCACCACCTATGTGTCTGGTCCCCAAGGTCAGAGAAGAAGGAGGAATCAAATCCTCAAGGCTGTAGTTATAGAGGATTGTGAGGCACCATGTAGGTGCTGGGAGTTGAACCCAGGTCCCCAGTAAGAACAACAAATGTTTTTAATACGGAGTCAACCCTCCAGGCCCTGTGTTTGTTTTTGAGATATTGTTTCTCCATGTGACCTAGGCTGTCCTAGAAGTCACAACCCCCCTTCCTCAGTCTTCTGAGGGCTAGGATTACAGGTAGAGGTGGCCACATGCTTGGTGCTTAATAGTTCTTTATTATCTCTAAATTTTAGTTCCTGCGATGGTTAATATTGTCAAACTGGCTGGATTGGGAATCTGGGGAACACATTTCTGGGCATGTTTGTAGGGTGTTCCCAGTGAGACTTAACTGAAGAAGGAAGGCCCACCCCAAGTGTGGGTGACCTACTCCATGGACTGAGGCCCTGTTCTCAGGGGAAAGGAGAGCTGAGCTCCAACCTCCATTTACCTTTGCTTCTTGACTTTGGGTGCAAGGTGACCGGCTGCTGCACACTCCTGTCCAATGCATTTCCCACAAAGACAGACTGTACCCTCAAATCCTGAGCCAAAGTAAACCTTCCTTCCTTAAGTCACTGTGTTCAGGCGTTTTCTCACAGCATCAAGAAATCAAGTCCCAGTCAGTGACTAATCAAGTCCCATAACAATCCTGCAGGGAGCAGCAATAGACTCAGAGTACAGTGCTTCGGTTCAGATTAAACAACTTGTCTGAAAGAACATTCCACATGATTGACAGAAGTCCTGTCTGGGTCCAAGCATTTTGTTTCTTCCCATTCTGACAGGACCCATGGTGTGCCACGCAGAGGCTATCACAAGAAGCACTCTCTGTACTTTTCTACACAGCAGGAAAATGCACATCTTTCTCATCTTCCTATACAACTTGAAGGCAAATGGACAGCATTAGCTTAAGAGTCTCCAGGAATCAGCACAAAACCTCCTGGAAAGTATCAGAAGAGTTTGTGCCATGTGGGCTGGTCAGCAAAGCAGAGTTCTTTCAGGGTTGTGAAATGGCGTGAATTCCAGGCCAGGCTGCACACACTGGGGCAGAGGGCAAACTGGGCTATGCAGAGAGACCCTGTCTCAGAAAGGATGCTGTAATCACCATCATCATCATCACCCCAGCATCTCAGGAGTCATGCACAGTTGTGGAGCGTGAAGAGCAGGAGTTCTGCAGGACATTTTCACCCATGCAACAGGAAGAACCGACTAACCATGCCAGCAGACTCCCTTCCAGACATCAGGACAGATGCATACTCCAAAGATGTCTCAGCCACGCTCTTTGTACCATAGAACAAACTGGGAACCCGTCGGTGAATGCCACTGACTGCCAGCTTTCTGTAGGCGAAGCTCCTCAGAGTAAGCCATTTGCTTCACTTCAAGATCATCAAAGTCTGCAACGGAGTCAAGACAGGTTTGAAACATACATGCCTGAGGCAGACCCATGAGAAATAGATCCTGAAGTCTGCAATGCTGCTGCGGTGCTTACAGAGCAGAGGAATAAAATACCCTGACAAAACCAACTGCAAGTGAGAGCGGGGGCCCTTTGACAGACAATTCCAGCTCATCACTAGGGGGAACGTCAAGGCGGGAACTTGAAGCTGCTCGCCACATCCACAAACAAGAGCAAAGAGAAATGAATGAATGAATGAGTGAATTAATGAATGTTAGTGCTCAGTTCATTTTCTCCAGTCATATGGTGCAGGAAACAAACCTAGGGAATGGTGTCACCCACTGTGGTCTGAGTCGTCCATATTAATTAATATAATCAAGGAAAGTCCTCAAAGACATGTCCACAGACTAACCTGATAGAGATAACCCCTCTTTGACAATTTCTTCCCAGGTGATTTTCGATTGTGTCAAGTTGACAATTAAAACTCACCATCATATCAACCTGAAACTATTTTTATACGCAACGAGCAATAAACAGAACAAAAGCCGCCATGTGTTGGCAGCAAATCTACCAGCTTTCTGCTCCATGACCCAAGTTCCATTCCACAACACCGCCCCTCTCTGTCATTTGTTTCTCTTTTCCTTTTCTTTTTTTATTTCTGTTCCTTTTTTAAGTCTCTGCATGTCTGCTCGGGCTGTGCTTACTTTTGTGGCATTCCACAAAGTTTATTACTCCATTTCCGCTAATAAGTCAAAACCCCCCGAGAGAGCAGACACTGTCAACAGGAAGAGGTACACAAGAAGAAGCAGAGAAGGCTGGCGAAGAGGAGCCAGATGCAGGCAGAGATAACCGCAGGTCGTGGAACAGGGGTGCAAGCCAAGCTGAATCCAGTTTCCCAGGACTTCAGGGTTCAGGTGACATCTGCACTGTACAAACAAGTTGTCTCTGACCCTTGTGCAAACGGTTTATTTAAAAGGTCCCTGGAGATGCCAGTTAGGGCAGGGCACAGCTGAACAAAGAATGGACTTGCAGCTAGGGGCTGGTCTCAGACAAGCATCAGCTTCTACCCGGCCTAAGGGACTCTAATCTACATTCTGGGCTAGAGAGCCGGCCTTACAGTACTGCGGCAGTTACTGTGGAAGGTCCTTCTGGAGGAGGCGCACAAAGTGGACAGGACACCAGTGACCTACAAAGGTACTAGGAAGAATGTCACACACTGAAGTTACAGGAACAACTCAAGGTCACCCTAGTACTGTGTCCTCACTGTCCCCGTGATCAGTGATCTGTCTCCCTGGTAACCACAGCTGCCTTGCCTAGGTTTCTTCTTTCTTTCTTTCTTTCTTTCTTTCTTTCTTTCTTTCTTTCTTTCTTTTACTTATTTTTTTTTGAGACAGGGTTTCTCAGTGTAGCCTTGGCTTTCCTGAAACTCTCTCTGTGGACCAGGCTGGCCTTGAACTCACAGAGATTCACCTGCCTCTGCCTCCCAAGTGCTGGGATTAAAGGCATGCACCACTACTGTTAGACTGTCAGGCACAATTTTCTTTCAATCAAAGAGTTTATCTCCAAATTGAGAGCAGTCTACAGTTCTTCACAACCCCTAATACAACATGCATAACCTGGAGGTAAAATCATTTTCAAAATTATTTCAAAGTCAGGAAATGTTAGACTTCACCCATCTCAAAAAAACACCAGTCCTTGCTTCACTATGCTTCCAAACACTGTGCTGAAAAGAGTGTTCTAGAATGTTCTCAGCTTGCCTGTCAGTGTACCTTGCCTCTTTGGAGAGCACTGCTCATCCTTCCTAATACGATATAGGTGACGCCTCAGCAAATTCACCAGCAATCGACCTGTCAAATGGGCTGTTCAGTTATCTTAGTACTCATGTGTCTGGTGTCCTTCTACCTTAGAACTGTTTAGTTGGAGTCTGTGGCTTTTGATTTTTGTACCCACCATAGTCTTTTAAAGAAAGTTTAATATATTTAGCTTCACTATTCCAGCAGGAGCTGCTGGACAAAAGAAGGGAGTGATGGAGCAAAGAGAAAGCAAGGGAATGGGGGAAGAAAGAAGTAAGGCCCAGGACAGAGGCTGCACTGGGCAAGACGTTTGACTACATGCTGAGTTATCAAATATGGGACATTTTAAGGAGACATTTTCATTGATTTTTAATAAAATATTTTATTTATTCCCTGAGGAGGGTTTTGTACACACGTACAATGTATTTCAATCATATCTGACACACCTCACACCCTCCCGCTCAGCTCCTTCAAAGTTCTCCCTACAGGCCACTCCTCACACTCCTCACATAACCCCTTAAGTTTTTGTAACCCACTGAGTCCAGTCAAGACTGCTTCTATACACGTGGGTGTGGGCCACCCTGAGAAATGGTCAACCTACCAGCCCTGGAGCATGGTCAGCCTAGTAGAGAAGGGCCACTCCCTGACAAAACTGACCCTCCCTCTAGCAGTGGCCATGAGCTGTCAACAACTCCTCAGCTAGGGGTGAGGGGTTGTGTGCCCCTCCCCTTCTATGCCGGAAGGTTGCGTGCTTTGGTATTCTGCAGGTCACACACAGGCAACCACACAGGGGGAGCTGCTGAGAACAGTAGTCCTGCCGCGTCTAGAAGACCTGTTTTATCCTATCGGGACTGAAAGTGCTTTTCAGTTCATTTATCTTATTTTATGTGTGTGGGGTTCTGGTCACACATATGTCTGTGCATCACATGTGTTCCACATACCCATAGAGGTCAGAAG
Source organism: Myodes glareolus (assembly GCF_982192425.1). NCBI lineage: Eukaryota > Metazoa > Chordata > Mammalia > Rodentia > Cricetidae > Myodes > Myodes glareolus. Next base: position 8,103,408 of record NC_142029.1, read on the forward strand.
AAGGTGCTGATCTCCTGGAACTGGAGCTGTGAAGAGTTGCGAGTCACCACGTGGGTGCTGGGGAAAGAGCCTGGGTCCTCTGCAAGAGCAAGTGCTCTTAACCACTGAGCATCTCCCCAGCTCCCTGCCCCATCAAGGACATTTCTAATCTGCTTCTGAAGAAGATGGTGTTGGTCCCACACAGCGACAACTGATACAGGTCTTAACACTTAAGAAAATATTGCTGAACATGCATGCAACAAATTCTTATTGATGCAATTTTCTCATGCAAAATGATTTATTTCTGAACACTGTTACCTTCAGTAATTACCCACATGAATTATACCATCCTTTCACAACCCAGTGGGTAGCAACAAAAAAGGGGAATGAGGGACCTGTTAGTATCCCTCAGTGTGCTGTAAGGAGGACAAAGGAGAAAATTGTCACAAATTATCTTTGAGAATGGAAGGTAGGCGAAAAGTCCTTGACAATATTTGTCTTTCGTGAAATGGTCATTTGGTGACTAGATCTGAGTTGTTCGGCGGCTTCTGGATGTGCAGGCAGAGTCAGTAACGGTTAACTAAGAAGAAAGTTCAACAAACAGAAGGCAGTGCAATGGATTCTGTATTCTGTTTCTATACGAAAGAAGTGTAGACATAGAGGCCAGAAGTTGAATATATACACCCTTGACTCCGTAGGTTCCCCAGCTGTAGTATAAGACCAGTGCAGGCTCAGCAGGCTTTGATCCTCCATTCCCTACCATGGCTCCATTCACAACTCCTCAACCCATCACCGAGACACCCTGCTCCTTCTGTCACTTGAGTGATTTCACCTTACTATCTAAGAGGAAATATCAAAGCCATCCTGAGTCTCCCGGCTTCATTAGCCGACAAGTGTGAATAAAGCCCTTCCTCCCTTGGGCGGATCAGAGGAGAACTCTACAGCAGCCTTCAGGAGAGGTCCCACAGGCACACTAGACTCAGATGTGTTAGCCACCATACCTAGCCCTGAAGGTCCTGGTATAGCCAAAGCCTGGGTGGAATGAAGAGCAATGAGCAAGTGACTTGAAGAAGTAAGGATCCTGACCTCAGGCCTGGGAAGCCCTTTCATCCTGTGTGAGGCTCCAGAGGCAGGTTGATTCATCGTGTGCAGATGGAAACATTAAGTTGTCATAATTTGACTCATTTAAAATTTGCATAATAGATTTGATTGCTTCCACTCTTCCTTAGTGTTTATACAACAAAGCTGCTGAGTGTAATTTGGCATCTTTAATTTGGCTTATTCACGTTGTATGAGCCTCATAGAATACATCACTTTTTTGCAAATGCAGCTTTAAAGCAATTCAGCGGATGAAGGTAGTTGTGATCTTCATTCCGTCTTACCTGCGCTCTGTGTGCAAACATATTCAACTGCTTAATCCCCACAGATATGTAATGAGATAGGAATCTCAGACAAAAGAGCAGCAATCACCTCAAACTTGGAGGACTATCCATGGATATCTAAGCTGAGTTATACCCTTGGGTCAGCAGATTGGATCCCAAAGCCCATGGGCTGGACCATTGTGCACTGTGGTCTTCTGTGCCGAGTTACCTATTAACCACTCCTGGAGGCAGACAGGATCCAGAATATGAGCCAGACTGAGAGTGGAAAACCCACATTTTGGAGACCCCCCCACATACACACACAGTCTCTCCTGGGCAGAATTGTGTCATAATTCCATCAGGTTGGTGCAACTTCCTGGTTACACTGTCATTTTGAAAAGCAATCTATAGATGGACGTTTCTGTCCCACTTGGTTCTACAGCTATTCAGTCCCAAAGAAACACACAGAGGCTTATATTAATTATAAACTGTTTGGCTTATTGCTCAAGTTTATTACTAGCTAGTAATTTACGACTTAAATTAGCCCATAATTCTTGTCTATGGTTATGCACATGACTCTGTACCTTTTCTCAGTAAGCCATTCTCATCTTGCTTCCCCTGAATCTGACTAGCAACTGCATCTCTGCCTTTTCTCTTCCCAGAATTCTCTTAGTCCGGTTGCCCCGCCTATACTTTCTATCTGACTACTGGTCCATCAGCATTTTATTAAACCAATATGAGTGTCAAATCTTTACAGCGTACAAGAGCATTATCCCACAGCAGCAAATGACTATACATTAATTAGAGGGAAAGATCTGTAGCACAATGTTTCTTTTCAAATATACATGTATTTAGATCTTTATAGAGGAGAAAAGCTGACATTGCTTTAGTGTAAGTGTGTGTTGTGTGTAGATGTATGTGCATGTCCATGGACTGGTGTGTGTGTGTGTGTGTTGTAAGCACACAGAAACCAGAAGACAACCTCAGCTGTCCTTCCTCAGAGCAGATTCTATGTATCTTTTTTATTATTATTTATACAGGGTTTTTCACTGTTTTGGAGTATACTAGGCTGGCTAAATAGATTGCCAACTGCCTGACCAGGGACTTCTCCACCTCCCTTGTACTAGGATTACAGGGTTGTGCCATAGCATTTGGTTGGGGGGCATTGTTGGGGATCTACACTGGGCCTTTGGCATTTAAGACGAATGAGTTTCTACAACTGAGAATGTGATTTAAGTGCCCAGCATGTTTTATGTGAGTTCTGCAACCAAACTCAGGTCCCCATACTGGAGAGGCAGGCATGTACCCCTGAAGCCAATCCCTTGTCAGTCACAAAAAGCATGTGAGAAATGCAAGCAGAATGATCTTTGGGTCAGCATCTATTTAGGGATAGGACAGACTATAGTCTGCCTTGAAAGAAGAAAGAAAGACAGGAGAAAGAAAGGCCGAGGGGGTAAGAAAAGGAAGGGGAAGCAAAGGGAGGAAGATAAAAGAGGAGAGGGAAGAGAGGAGAATAACAAAAATTGAGCTGCCCAGAAGTTGAACTGTAATGGAAACCAGACTTTCTAAAGCTGGCAGATGTAAACATCAAGAGGAACGTGAAGAGCCAAACGAAGACAAACCAACCAAAGACAAGCACAAAGCAGAACTCCACCCAAGATGGACATAGGGAAACATTTTTCTCTCTGAAAAAATCTCCCCGGAGATTTACACTAGAAAACCTGCGTCGCTTACAATGTGCAAGCCACTGAACCAGTCTTTACATGCCTTCAGTAGGGGGTGATTTCTAAGGCGGAGGGAGTTTGGGGAGGGTATGGTCAGTCTGAGGAGCGGGCAAAAGCTCCACAATGAGAGCCCGGACAGTTCTCCTAACTGGCAAAGAATGTGGAGCTTACCAGGAAATCCTGTTCTTTGGTAAAATACAGCTTTATTAGCACAGATATCCCCACCTCAGGAAAACAGCTACTATTGTTGCATGGGAGAGGAGGTGTTTTTGTGTTTGCATCTGTGAGTGGAGAGCAATGAGCTATGCTGGGAATTTGTGGGAACGCCACTCACTGTGGGAATCCTTCCAACTCATTGCAAGAGCCCAGTTGCATTGCAGGAGGCCATGAGGGTTTACCTTAATACCTCTTGAGTCTTAACAAAAGGAGAAGGACAATTAATTAAGGAAAGGACTTTCTTCCAGAACACAGGAAACCAAGTCAGAGAAAAAGCTGGGCCTTGGCCACCAGAGTCCAATTTTGGCCTAAATGAGGTCACTAGGAAATAGGGGCCACAGGAAAGACATTTTTCATTTGAAAGAAAGATAGAGGTGAGGTGCTGAAAAGTTGGTGACGTGGGATTTCCCTCTGCATGCTGTGATTACCATTGATGAATAAAGAAACTGCTTTGGGCCTATAGCAAAACTATAGGGAAACAGAGCTAGGTGGGGGGAAACTAAATATAATGCTGGGAGAAAGGAGGTGGAGTGAGAGAGAAGCCATGTAGCCCACCGGAGACAGACGCTGTGAACTTCACCCAGTAAACCACAGACACGTGGCGATACACAGATTAATGGAGATGGGTTAAATTAATATGTAAGAGTTAGCTAATAAGAAGCTAGAGCTAATGGGCCAAGCAGTGATTTAATTAATACAGTATCTGTGTGGTTATTCCAGGGCTGAGCAGCAGGAAACCAACAAGCGGCTCTCTCTTCCAACATGTTGGGTTAGTGGTTAAGGGTGCTTCTAGTTCTTCTAGGGGACCCAACAGCTACATCAGACAGATCACAATTGCTTGTAATTTCAGCTCCAGAGGATCTGACTCTCTCTTCTAACCTTGGAAACCTGCACATGTGTGGCAGACACATACATAAATATAAATAAATAAATACATACATACATAATACTTTTTAATAATGATAGAGATATGGATACAACATTCACATAGTTCAGCCAATAAGCCTACCAGCTCTTCAAGTCTCCACAGAATTAAAATAAACACATAAAATATAAAACAATAAAAATGACAGTATTGTAAACATTTGACAGGATGAAGGCAATCCCCCCCACATTCTTTCTATAGGAAATGAAGGAACAAATTCATGGAAAGTAATTCTGGGGCCCATGGTAGGCAGAGTTTTCCTGTGCTGGCAGTTTCTTTCAAATAACCACTCCGAGGCCTAATATTAATTTTAAATGCTCATCCAGTAGTTCAGGCTTATTACTAGCTAACTCTCATATTTTAAATTAACTCGCATTTCTTATCTATGTCTGCTATGTAGCTTGGCACCTTTTCTCCGTATGGCGTGTCCATCTTGCTTCTCTGTGTCTGCTGACAACTCTAGACTCCACTCCTCTTCATTCCTGCATTCTCTCTTTAGTTCTCCCTCTAACTTTATCCTGTCCAGCTATTGGTCATCCAGCTTCTTTACTAAACCAACTCAAGGGACAAATCTTCACAGTGTACAAAAAGATTATTCCACCGCAGCCCACCATATCTAATCTTCCAGTTGTAAACCTTTCTCACCAGCTGGGGAGATAGCTCAGTGGGTAGACTGCTCACCTTGTAAGCATGAAGACCCTCAAATTCAGTTCCCAGAACCCTCACCAGGAAAAAACATAGCCTGGTGTCATGCATTTGTGATCCTCGCACTGTGGAGGTGGAGGTAGGTGACTCCCTGGCTCCATGGCCTGCCAGATAGCTTACTTGGTAAGTTCCAAGCCACTGAAAGAGTATGTCTCAAGAATAAACAAACAAAAAGGATGGACAGTGTCTGAGGACTAACAAGGAGCTCTAGCCTTAGCAGGTATATGTGTGCATACATGTGTGCGCACGCGCGTGTGCATACATGTGTGCGCACGCACGTGCGCACACACACACACAAACACACACACAAATACATACACATGCCACACCAAAGTGAACACATGAATGTTCTTATACTAAGGCTAAGGGAAAATACAGACTACACACTGTATTTTTATCCCAGAGAAGAGCTTTGGGCTCAGGGTAGTCTGGAGGGATGTTAAGGGGTGGAGTGTTTGATTGCCAGAAAGCAGTGAGACTGGTTCCTGCCCTTTCATAAGCAAAGCCAGAGCTGGACAACTGCTCTACAGGATTCAGGGCACTGAATTCTATCAGTGACATTGTGAACTTATATGACATTGGAACGTGGAGGCAGAGAGGTCAGAAGTTCAGGGTTATCCTTGGCTACAGAATGAATTCAAGGTCAACCTGGGCTACAAAATGAGAGAGAGAAAAGCACAGCACAGGACAAGACAATATGAATGAATGATTTTACCAGCTCCTTTATTTTGTCCCGTTTCGTATCTATCAAGCCTTGCTCCAGGGACTTAGGGAGAAACACACTGTTGGTCCTGGCTTGCACAGTATGGGAGAAGCTGCTGTAAACCTTTGCACACACACCTTAGCTCCAAACCTGCCTGAGGATGACACGGTAATTGAGATGCTTTGGGAGGCACATGCATTGGTTTTACAGACATCTCGGGTTTTGGATTCTGCTAGTCTAGAATGAGCACACTTGCTTATCTCTGCTTCTCTGTCTCTCCCATGCCTCTCAGCTCACAATTGTGAATCAGGAGCTTCTGCACACATCCCCATGGCGTGCTGAGCAGTTCAGTGCCCTCCAGACAACTGGATGACCTTGGAGACTTGGCTGTCCCTCGGCATCTGCCATGTTAATCTCACATTTTATGCCTGAAGGTAGTTGTTTGCAAACACAATTGGGTGCTGTACCCTTTGGGAAGGCTCAAGTGAGCCCCATTACCTGCTCTGAGGCTGTATTAAAACTAGTCATTTCCCACCCGTGAGAAGAAAAAGAGGCAGGTTAAGCCAGAGGAAGTGAAATACGTCACCAGATGCACAAGACACAGTGGCCTGTGCTATTTGGTAAGGAGAAGGACTGGAGCCTGGATCCATTAAGTTAGGGTGGAGTTGGATCATTTTAAGATCATTAACAAAGATTTTCGTCAACCGAGAGAGAACCTATTTCCTCTGTAGAAGTTTTGTAAAGCCTGGTGCTCTGCTCTTCCAAAGTACATCTCCACAGCTCTGTGGAAGACGGATGTGCTTGGAATGAGACCAAACCACATTTGCATCACACTCTGCGATTTCATCCACTGTTAAATAGCACTGCCAGGCTTTGAATGTGAATGACCAAATACTAATTTTGCAATTTTTCATAACACACATGGGGGTCTAGAACCCGTAGCAAATGGAATGTTGCGTTGTAGGAAATTAATATTTAAGATGTTGGTGACCTACTGTCTGAAAGGATTAGCCTTGTGGGCAATGAAACCAGAAAGGCTGGCTATACTATTTCAAAAGAACATCTTAAGATTCTTCTATAGGTTGAAGCCTCAGACACGCACAACAGAAAAGTGTTCATTGCAGCTGTGGCCTACCGAGGCCGTATGCTTTTCATGCTACTGAAAAATAAAGCTGTCGTGGGAAGGCCATAGCTGAGAGACAAGAAAGAGAATGAATCTTTCACCAACTTCATCCTGGTGCAGACAAGTTTTCTCAGACAGGAAACTACTTCCTCACAGAGGACACTACTTCCTCACAGAGGACACTACTTCCTCATGCAGGAACTGCAAATGGGCCACCGTGGGAGAGCTGTGGCTAGCCAGCATTGTCTAGATTCCATAGAACTACAGGCTCAATACCTAGGACTGAGCACTGACCTATCAGGGGCACTATATTTGCATCATAGAAATTGCATGCTGGGAAATTTTATGCATGTGGCTCCCTCTACCTGAAAAAGAGATGCTTCTGAATGGAAAGTACCGGAGCCAACTTGAGCATTCTTCTCCTACTCTGACCTCTGCTTCATGCTCTGCAATACCCTGAGCAAAATTATTTTCCTTGCATTCTTATGCTTCCTCCATTACTGGAACTTGACATGAAACTGACTTATTTATCTCAAGCGACTGCTGCTATAAAGTGCGAGGAAAGAGCAGTAGGCTTTACGGAAAGAGTCTGAGCAGGAACTCCATGTTCTAGGCACAGCAGCAATTTGACCAAGAAAGTTCTAGGCATGATGAAGCCCAGGAGTGTGTCACGTGACAAGAGAGCACTCAGTGCAGCCAGAGCTCACTTCTGATCAGTCTGCACTAGAGAACTCAGAAAAGAACAAGGAAGAAATCATCATTCATATAGAATCATAGGCTTAAATGATTGAGAGGAAACTCTCTGTCGTCACATATGCTGAGTTCAGCCTCCATATTCAAATATGTAAATAAAACCTTTCCCCATCACTGACTAACTACAACCTCCCCATGTCCCTGGTCACTTAAGTCTCAAGTGAACATAATTGTGTTATTTTCTTGCAGATGGCTCATGAAGGGTAAATGGGAAAAATCGGAGCAAGCACATGACAGAGTCGGTGCTCACTCTTCATTATCTTTGTGTGGGGGATCGAGGCCATCACTATTGTCCTCCATTCTGCTCCACGACTTGGTGGAAGAGAGAGGGCTATTTATTAGTCCAGCATGCTCTAAACAAGGACAAGATGGTGAAGATATAACTGTACAAAGGAAAGCAAAGGTCTTATATGGCTGACACCAATGGAGCTCCTTCAAGCTGGTGTCTACACTCCTTATCACCTTTCCCTAATCCTTCAGATCCCAGGCACTTGAGCGGGTTTCCTCCAGTTAGACAAATGGAGGAATTAGTCCCCTTTCCCTCCGAGCTGCTTGGCTACCCCATGTTTATGCCTACTTGTAAGTCTTCTTCTCGCTTAGCTTTCGTTTCATTCGGGACTCTCTCGCCAATTAATTCAGGGAAATTTCTAATGATTCATCTCTAATTCCAAATTAGACACAAGTACTTTTGACATGATATATAGTTCTGGAAATGCTTGTTTATGTCAAAACCAGAAAATATTTTAAAGCGGTATCTCTACTTTTGGTCAAAATTGATTTTGTTTTATTTTTATGTAGACACACACACACACACACACACACACACAAACCTGAAGAAGCCAGAAAAGGACATTGAATACCTGGAGCTGGAGTTGCAAGGTACAAGCGACAGCCAAAAATAAGTGCTAGGAAACAAACGGATGTGAGTTATCTCTCTAGCCCTAATGAAATATGTTTATGGGTAGTAAGACACTAGACACAAACACATTCAAGTGTAGACATACAACCTTACACTAACACTGAAAATCTCATAGACACATAAACTTACAGCAACACTGAAAATCTCACTTTATGGTGTAGGTTTTGGAGGGAAACAACATGGCATTATGATCAGTGTGGGATCTCAAACAGCCCTACTCTCTCTGTTAGCCTCCAGAAAAGAATGCAGAAGAGTCTGGTGTGTCCAGTTATAGGAGATATTGCTGAAAGGGAGCTCCCTTTCTGTTGTCAGTGAAAAGAAGGTGGGTGCCCCTCTGACACAATGGTAACAGAAAGCCTTAGAATTGCATGGATGTGTTTACAAAACTTCTGTCTCGGGAAGTTGTCTGCAGGACCCTTTACACACACATACCCTGGTGCACGATGCATTTTGAGTCGTGCTGTATTGAAGCGTGTAGTAAAATTTAGCATGCAAACCTATGAAATTCCAGACTGCTTTTTAAGAAATGCATATACAGAGGACAGGGTTTTCTGAAGTTTCTGGCATAATAGGACCAAGAAAGCAATCTAGGGCTGAAGATAAGTTCAGGGATTGTTTCTTTTGCTCTTGCCAAGGACCAGAGTTGAGTTCCTACCACTAATACCAGGAGACTCACAATTGCCTGTAACTCTAGCTTCAGGGAATGGGATAGCTGGTTTTGGCCTCACTGGCACCTGAACACATATGCAAAAGCCGTACACATACGCATAGTTAAAAAGAAATCTTTTTTTTTTCTTTTTAAGGAAAGTAATCTGAACTAGACACTTTATGCCAGGAAGTGAAGAGGTGGAGAAATATCGCAGTTTTCTTTGTCTGTTCTTTATTCGTATGACACACGCACGCACACACCACATTTTTGTGGTGATAGTAATTCAAAAATGCATGGCCTTTGAATCACCCCCAAGTAGCCCTTTCTGTTGTTATTGAAGGGGAATTCACTATCTTTTGTTGTTGCTGCTCTTAAAATCAGTGTTTGGGGCCATAAGAAGGCTTGGATAATAATAAATTCCTTTAAAAGACAAAAAATGTGTTTTTCCCAAATCTATTGCCCGGAACAGACAAGGCAGCATCTTCCCTAGGGGCAAACAAGGAACAAATGGTGATGTCAACACAGGAAGGCTGTTGTGAGGAGACAGCCCCTGCCACCCTGCTAAGAGAAAAGCAGGAAGCCAGGCCTGCTGGCCCTGGGGAGCCAATGAGAAGCCTTCTGTGGAGCCAGCAGGGAGAAAGAAGCCCCCTCCCCCGGCCCCCCTCCATGCAGGTCAAAGATGACTTCTCAGGCTTCTCCATTCCTCCAAGCAAGATCAGTTTCTAAATCTGTGTGCAGTGCCAGGGATAAAGCCCTGGTGCCCCCGTGCCTGCTCTCCCCAGGGCAGGCTGGAAGATGGGGAAGGGACTTTACCAGGCTTTGCAAAAAATGTCAAATGATTAAGCAGGCTGTCTCTAGGGGGAAAGGAGCTTGCACGGTCTGTTAGGACGGTTGGTCTAGCCAAGGAAGAAGTCTGATGTCCCGGATCCCCTCTCTGCATAATTTCACGACAGCATAGGCCAGGAAGAATCTACGAGCTGAGGCTTGGAAAGGTTCACATTAAATATTGGCCATGTGTTTGGTTGGTTGTTTATGTGTAGACTTAACATGGGCCAGCTCTCTAAATAGCAGAACATAGATAACCTTGAACTCCTGATCCTCCTCCGACCTCCACCTCCCAAGGGCCCTGATTAACAGTGTATGACATCACACCCACTGAGACAGGGAAGTACATGGCACATTACTCTGCTGCTGTAGGTCACACGGTACCTGCTGATGTCTGGTTCCCTGATGACAAATGGCAGCAGTCAGACAAACAGTTCTTTGGCCCCTCGCCAGGTCTCTTCCTTTAGGTTCCCAGCTCCCAGCGGGGCCAGGTGTCTAGTTAGAAAAGTAATAGACTAAGCCAGCGTTCCTGCAAGTCAGTTGTATGTTCGAAGTTGGAAGCACCAGGCAGAGGCTCATGCATGTTCCAGTTTGTCCTTGTGGCCTCCAAATCAGACGCCTGGAGCTCTTCCACATTCGTGTCTTGTCCTTCTTCCTTGATTAGTTTTCCTGCTCACTCCAGACTCCACACCAGTTGGAACCGCAGCAGAATACAGAATTGCTTACCTACCTCCTGGACCATGAAAAGTCAAATCTTTCTCGTCAGTATCGTATCCCTTGCTCCTGCTGATGTGTTTACAGCCAAGCCTACCTGATGCCATCTGACTCTAGGTGTAAATCTACCAGTGTTCAAGGAGCGGGGCTTGAGCTGGGAACCAACCAGAGAGTGGGCTGAGGGAAGAGGGATCTGCTGAGGTTTGATAAGATCAAGTCATGAAAATACAGTTATAACACCAGACAACGGGGCAGGAACAGACGGCAAGAAATAGGACTTCTAAATAGGCGAAAGCAGCAGTTGGAAACATTTAGAATCCTGAATAAAGAGTTTCAAGGAATGGATGTTGACATTCTATGTTTAGATGGATGCGTGTTTACGTATACTTGTAAAAGTGTATGTGAGTATATTTATCTGTACACACAGAGACAGGCAACACACTACTCAGCAGCCACATCTATGAGGCTCATTGTTAGGTTATATTTCCATGTATTTAGTCAAGTATCTGTGTGTGTGCGTGCACACATGCTTGCGTGTGCACGCGCATCACCGCAGTGGAATCAGCACATCCTTGGGACTAACTGATAACACTGAAGAAGTCTGAAGAGGGGGCCAGCCTGCTGTTTCTCACACACCATCTGACCTGCCGCCTGATTTTTTAAAATCTATTGTTTGATTATTGGTTTTTTTTTTTTTGGTTTTTTTTGTTTCTTTCTTGTTTGTTTTGTTCATGAGCTAAGAGTAATTTTACATTTCTAAATGATTGAAACCAGCCATCATGGTACAACCTGCGATTCCAATACTCTGTGGAGCTGAGGCAGGAGGATTGCAGAAATTTTGAGGTCAAAATTTTTTGAGATTGTCAAAAATAAGAAAGGGGAAAAGTGAAAATGACTACTTTAGAGTATTTTATTTTAAAAGAGTTCATTCGAATTATATGGAGCCAAGGAAAGCAATGTCCACACATGCAGCTGTGTTGGAGCAAAGCCACTGTCCTTCTTCGCGTGTTATCTGTGGAGGCCCCGTTCACATGGCCATGGCGACACAGAAGAGAACAGCTCTTCCAGCATGTGGAATGTAACCCTTTCCAGAAAATCTTCTCCTACCTCTGATCTGAGGAAGCCCATAACTGAACCGAGAAAGAGGATGGGATATTCTTGGAAGAATGCACTAGGGCTGTCTTGAAGATGAACTAAGAGTTCAGCTTTCCCACCTCCCTGCCGTGTTTTCAGGACTGTGAGTGTGTTGATGTTAACATGCTCACGCCACCCAAGAGCCTCCCGTGGGCAATGCTCTATGATCTATTTATGGAAACACACAAAAAGACAGAATAACCGCTATGGCTTTAATCTCAGCAACAGTAAAATAAAAAAAAAAAGAAAAAAAGAAATTTGTTTCTAGTTGGAAATAATCTCAGATTGGCATTCCTCAGGGCAAGAGGGCCAAAACTAGAATTAATATTATTAGTTTATTAAATATCTTTTTCAAAGCAGAAACTTTAAAGCTTTAAAACTTACATGGGAAGAGAAAATATAAACAGAGTTCATACCCAGACCCCCCCACACACACACACACAAACCACGCCACACACGTACACCTCTTATCTTCATGAATCAGCCGGCAACCAGACTGCTAGTGGTTATTAGAGAGGGTGAGCCGAAGATCTCCCGGCCCCTGCTCTGCACCCTGTGAAAGGGTAGGCAGCCTGCTAATAATAGGTAGGACAAGGAGGCGGTGTCTCTGGCCCACTGGGTCAAGAGCTCTGTGTAGAAGACAGTGAATTTTTGGGCATTTCCTTTTGTTTGGGGAATAGCTATGCTTGTTAACTCACTCACAGGTCACATGTTGGGAGGTCTTGTTTGTTAGGGACGAAGTGACATGCCAAGGAACTTACAGGAATAGGGCACCATGCCTGGCTTGGTCATCACACAGCGTCAAGCAACACTTCAGCCCCCACTGCTCTGCATTTTCTCCCAGAATAGCCCTCCCTAGGGATCATGGCTCCCAGGGGAGCAGCGCTAAGCATTCTGGGTGCAGCTTCCCAAGGCAAGCCTGACTGTTCACAGCAGCTGGAAAGCAGATACATCCCCCAGTCTCATAAATGTAGGTTCTATGTTATGCAGCTGAGGGCTCTCCCCCAATAGCTCCTGAGCATTTCCTCCATGTAGCTATTACCAGGGCAGGGGCACCACCCCTCAGCAGCAGGCCTCCTGATAGTTCTCAAAGGGTACTTGGCTTAGGAGTGCCGTGTGTGTGTGTGTGTGTGTGTGTGTGTGTGTGTGTGTGTGTGTGTAGTCTTACCATATAACTCTGACATGCCTGGAACTCACTTCTTTGACCTCTTAGCTAGCCTGTGTAATCTGCTGCAGCTCAGATGTGCCTGCTCCATCCTCAATGCAGAATCCCAGATGTCTGAGTTACTTTTCTGTTGCTGGGATAAAACTCCATCCTCAAAAGCAACTTGGGAATGAATGGCTTTATTTCATATTAAAGCTTCTAGTCCATCATCCAGCGAGGTCAGAGCAGAAACTCAAGGTAAGAACCGAGGCAGGCACTGATGCAGAGACCATGGAGAGTTTAGAGGGACGCTGCTTACTGGCTTGCTCCCCATAGCTTGCTCAGAATGCTTTCTTATAGATCCCAGGGCCACCAACCCAGGGGTGGCACTGTCCACGTAGGCTGGGCCCTCCCACATAAATTTTTCAGCCAAGAAGATGCACCACAAACTTTCTCACAGGCCAGTTTGGGGGAGCATGTCCTCAACTGGGGTCGTCATTCCAAGGTGACTCTAGCTTGCATCAAACTGACATAAAATCAGCCGGTATGTCAAGTAAAGCCTCGATTTTGAGTTCAAGGGAAAAGTTATTTGGCACCTAGGCGTACAGGGCGTGCTGGAGACATCTATGCCTTCTGCCCCTAACTCCTCAGTCCCTCTATAGCCCCTCCCTAAGAATTGCTATTGCATTAGTTCGGGTTCGCTAGAGTAACAGAACTCAGAGGAGGAAGCTCTCGCTCTCGAATCTCTCAGAGGTGTGCTCTCCATCTCTGGACTGTAGCTCATTCCAGACGTAGTCAAGCTGACAACCAAGGACAGCCATCACAGCTATCGTACTTTCAGGTCTTTTTGTTTCTTTAGGTTTACATGTATAAGGGACAACATATACTTCTGACCCTTCTGACCCTGCTGTCCTCCGGGTCCCACCATTCGACTGCAAATAGCAAGTTTCCATTCTTGCTCATGGTGAATAATATTCCACTGTGTATACCTCAAATTCCTCTTTCCATTCATCTGGGCATGTGCACTCCCGCTGATTCTCATATCTTGGTTATTGTGAATAATACAGCATCATGTACATTTATCACGTACTTTTCAGGCGTCTCTTTTGTATGCCAACTTCCTTTCCTGGGGATGAACACCCGTGGTTGGGATGGTTGAATCAGATGGAAAAGATCCCCTGATGTTTGACGAAGAGCCTACCTCTAGAAGGGCTTCAATGAGACCGACTCTGGGTGGGCAGAAAGAATAATCCTGAGTGTTAGGAGGGTGCTTGTTCCCTCTAGGCATTTCTACTCACTGAGGTAGGAGTAAGATCACCACAAGAAACTGTAGTGAGAATGGATAAGCAAAGTCATAAAAATATAGATTCACATTGTAAAATACAGGACAAAAATAGTCTGCTGTTAAAAATAACCATTGAACATATCCCTAATCTCCCAGGGCTTCTGGGAGGTCTACATTGGCCTCAGCTTCCTCCTTGGCCCACTTCCTTAGCATTTGATGAGATCATGCTTTTCTTAGCTGATGATGGAGGAAATACTTGGTTTGCAATGGTAGGTGACAATGTATAGGAATCTTTGTGTAGCTTTTAAAGTTCACGTCATAATTAGAATAGTAAGCTGTCCATGCTGCTGGGCAGTGTTGGTGCACACCTTTAATCCCCAGTACCCAGGATGCAGAAGCAGGTAGATCTCTATGAGCTTGAGGCCAGCCTGTACTACAGAGTGAGTTCCAGGATGGCCAGGGACTCTGATATAGAGAAACCCCCTCTCAGAAAACAAAGAAGATGTCCGTGCTATGGGAAGAGCTCACATTTACTTTGCACAATGGCAGGCAATATAAACCTGGCTGCTGACTTCTCGAATCAGAACTTGCTGTCACTTACATGGTGGAAGGTCCCCAGACTGAAATGGATCAGAACCAGTCGTCATCTAGAAGAGGACATGCCCAGTGAGTGGCGGAAGCCTGAGATGAGGCTGAATTGTCATGGGGTCACAGGTTTTTCTGGAGCCAGAAAGAAAGTGGTGATGTGAGGAAATAAGAGGTGAGGAGATTTGAGACACATGCCTGGGAGGGCGTGGATTTCCACCCCAGAGGGTGCTGGCACTGGATATTTGAAGCTGTGGTCTGATACTCAATAAGAGGACCTCTGGTTTCAGGGGACACTGGAATGAGCAGATCCATGGGGATGAACAGAGCTCTCTCAAGCGGGCACTCTCATGGTAGGCATGGCCTGCAACAAGGGACATAATTTAGCCTCAAGTAGAGGCTGAATTCCTGTCATGGTTCTCCCTCTCCGCTCAGCACACACCAGAGCTCAGAGTCACACACTCTGATAAGAGCCATGCAGAGGGAGATGAGTGAAGGCCAATGTGAACCCTCCTGTCGGCTGTGTTGGTCTCTGAGCTGGGCCCGTGTAAGCAGGGAGGGGGTGCTGAGATCCCAGGCAGCCACTCAGGACTCTGTCACATATGCTGGTCTCCAGAGCAGTCCTTGATTCCCACCAATAATCCCCAAGACAAGGAACAGATTCTCCTTTTACTGAGTTAGAAGACTCACTTCCTCATGAGCGTAGTGCTTGATTGAGGAGTACCTGTTGCTCAGGACTCAGCAGTGAGTTCAGTCCTAGAAAACGGACTATTTGACCCTGAGGTGCTGGCTTTACATTCCCCAATCCTTTCATTGCCTGAGTGTGTAATTCCATTATTGTAAGTATAGGCTATCAATATCATCGTTGTGCTTAAAACCAAGGCAAGTCAGAAGGAATTCCTCCCGTCCTGTGCATGTGTGGGAGTGAGTACTGGGGAATCAAACACAAGGTCTGGAACCTACAAGACAAATGCTCTTTGAGCAACCCATTCCTGTATGGCAATGTCTGCGTGTACACCTTCTGACCTCAAGGGTCTTCCTCCACCCTTCAAGCCCTCTCTAGTTTTCAGAGACAGAGTTTCTCACTGAACCGCTCTTTCAGTTGGGCAAACTGAGCACCAAACCTCAGGGGTCTCCTGCTTCTCCGTGCTCAGTTACTGTGTGCTGCCAGGCCTGCCTTTTCATGCAGATGCTGGGGATCTGAACATGGGTCCTCGTGCTTGCATGACAAACACTTTACCCCGAGCCATCATGTCAGCCCCTGCAGGGTAGTGGAAACAGTCGTTACCCTCCTGGAGAAGACTGTCCAGACAACCCCCACACCGGCTGAGTCCAAAGCCTGGGAATCTGAAGAGAGTCTAGGGCTGAACCTGGCTCTCTAGAGTTCCTGTCATGTCAACCTTTGCAGAATAACCCAGACAGAAACAGGTCCACTCTGAGTTAACTAAGACAAGCTTCCAGGCATTTATTCCTCTACAATGACAACAGCGGCATTTTTTTCTATACCTTGCTGGCTCCCAGACACATTCTAGAGGGCTGATACTGATGTGTGGGAAATGACAATGTAGACATTTCCATGGGGCAAGGTCACTAGGTTCACCATGACATTGGGAAATAGATATAGAATGTTCAGGAACAGATGCGGTCAAGAGTATTTCGGAGCCATAACCTGGCAATTGGTATCATCTGGTCTTCTTATCATAACCCCAGCGTGCTCTCCACCGCTGTCTGTGTTAATGCCCTGCTTCTCACCCTCCCTCCACCCAGAGTTGATGCTGACTCATTCTTCCCATAGACAGGGGATGTCCCAGGCCTGTGTCTTCACCTGTGTTGCTTCATCTCGGTTCCCAAGGCAACTCAATGACAAACACACTCAAGAGGCTAAGACTCAATTGTAACTCTGTCTTTAATGGACAGGAAACCAGAATTCTGGCTGTATCCTAGCAAAGATGCTATCTTCTCTTTTTGCAGAGGTGTCCAAATACTCATGACTTGCAGTTTCTCTCAATCATCAGTAAGGATTTTTTTGAATTATGTGTTTGTTCTTATTTATTCTATTTCATGTGTGTGATTAATGTTTTTCCTGAATGTATATATGTGCACCTTCTGTGACTGGTACCAAAAGACAGAAAAGGTTATTGGATTGTCTGGAACTGGAGTTACAAAGGGTTCTGTGTGGGTGCCAAGAATGTAACCTGGGTCCTCTGCAAGAGCAGCCAGTGCTCGTAGTCACCGAGTCAGCTCTCCAGCCCATTTAAAAACATGTTTAGTTATATGTCTATGTGCATATCTTAGTATGGGTTTGTGCATGTGAGCATAGTGTCCCCAGAGGCCAGAAAGGGACAGCAGATGCCCTGGCGCTAGAGCTATAGGTGGTTCTGAGCCTCTTGATGGGGTGCTGGGAACTGAACTTAAGTTCTCAGCAAGAACAGTAAGAACTTTAACCACTGAGCCTATCTCCAGTCCCAATTTTTCAACTCTTACGATTGCTATATAAGAACAAAAGAAGCTGGAGAGATAGCTCGGTGGTTAAGAATGCTTGTTTATTTTTACAGAAATTCTGACTCCAGTTCCCAGAACCCACATGTTGGCCCCACAGCCTTCTGTAACTCCACTGCCACGGGACCTGATACCTTCTTCTGACCTATACTGGTACCAGGCATACTTACAGTACACATACATAAATGCATGAAACTTTAGCAATATACATAACATAAAATAAATGAATCCTAAAATTTAATGTTCAAAAGTAATATAAAACCTCTTTTCGGAAAGTTATGCTTAGGTGTCTGTGTCCAAGCCATGCGTTTGTGGACACACGTGCACATCAGAAGACAGTGCTGGATCTCCTGCAGCAGGAGTTATAGGTGGTTGTGAGCCAATATATGGCTGCTAGGAACCATACCTGGGTCCTCTGGGAGAGCAGAAAGTATCTCAACTGCTGAACCAGTCCCAAACCACATTTCAGACTTAAAGATAATGTCCCAAGTATCCTTCAGAGAATAGCAGTCAAGGCTAAGTATTGAACTAGTACTTGAGACACTGCCCTACAAATGCTCCTCTTACTGGAGAAGTCATGACTAGAAGGACATCTGTGAGTAGTTCCTGAGCATCCACTGAGTAACGGGAGAGGGAGTTTGTGTGTGAGTGTATGTTTTCAAAAGACATCCCTAGTGGGAAACTGGAATCATTTCTCAGCATTACATAGTATGGTGTTTGTTTAAGATTGTTCACGAAGAACATGGTTTAGCATGTTTTTCACTGTGTCTCCAGTGTCTCGGAGAGCATGTGGGTTCAACTCCCAGGATCCACATGGTGGCTGACAATCATTTATAACTCTAGCTCCAGGGAATCTGCTGTCCCCTCTGGCTTCTGTTGGCACTGCATACCCATGCCACACATACGCACATACTCTGAGAAACACAATACTCATAGAATAAAGTAAATGTCAAAAAGAAAGTTGAGAAGTCTACTAAAAATTACAGAAATATGCAAAAAATTAAAAATAGGGTAATGAAAACATGCTATTTGACTATTACAAAATATTTTGAATATTTGTTATCATTGTTGCTGGTTTGTTTCTGACAGGATTTTAGGTAGCCAAGGATAGCCTCAAACTTATGAAGTAGTCAAGGACAAATATGCAACTTATTTTATGCTTTTGAATTATATTTCATATTAACTGTTAAAGTATATCAGTTATCACTAAATTAATAATAAATGAAAAATGTGCATGTGATCACCTTATATATGAATAAGAAGTATTTAACAACTTTTATCCCTGACTCAAAAAACTCACCTAAAAGCACATTTGAAAGAGTGTTCAACCTAAGCAGGTACATTGGAGCATGCCTGTCATCTAAGCATTTGGGAGAAGGAGGCAGAAGGAGCAAGGGTTCAAGGCTCTTGTCAGCTCTACAGGAAGGGACCAAGCTGGGCTGCGTGAGAACTTGTCTGTATGAAAATGAAAGGAAGAATGGAAAAAGAGCACCTCAGCAAGAAGGAAAACCTAAGAGCGGAAGTGCAGACAGGTTCACAGTGAAGGTAGAAGGTGAGAGCCTTTCTCTTGTAACCAAGAATAAAGGAAGGCCAGTCGCTCGGGCCATTTCCATTCATCACTGCCTTCAAGATGACAGATAAATCAAGAAAGTAAATAAAAGGAAGAAATGAAGCTGCCTTCACTCACAGATGGTATGATGGTCTTTGCAGAACGCACAAAGCAAAGCAAAACAAAGACCCACCGCTCCAGGAAAAGAATCCTGGTGACCAGGATAGGAGTTTAACAGGCTCAAAAGACACAAAGTTAACTTGCAACACACAGACACACACACACACACACACACACACACACACATTCCAGTGGGCACTAGAACTCCAAAATAAAAAATAAAATGATTCCTCTTACAATAGCAGTGATTTCTACTTCCCTCCAAGCTAGGAGCAACAGCGATTTGCCCTGTCTAAAACAACAGGGATAAAAACATGAAACAAACATTCATAAGATAGTAAGTGTAGGAACAGGAGGAAGGGATTCCCCAGGCAGGAGTGGGAAACAGAAGGGGAGACTTTTGCACACAACTCCATCTTCCCACCCTGAGGAAAAGTCTGTCTGTGTTGGGAAAAGGAAGCCGGGTGTTATTGGGCCTGAAGTTCACAGTGAGTCTTTCTTTATTTTGTATAGTGATAGCATGGTTTCTTTTGCTGTTGGCTTGCTTCTGCTTTTCACTTTTAGACAGGGTCTCAGGTAGCCCAGTCTGGTCTTGATCTTGAGAGAATAAACTTGAATCCCTGGGCTTCTTGACTCTATGTCCCATAAGCTAGGATTACGAACTCTCGCCACCCGGCCCAATCCACTTACTTAAAAACAATCTCTAGGTCGTTGTATTTAAAGAGGTTTTCTTGTTTAAATATCCATTTGACCCCAAGGTATACATGATTTCCTACATTGTTAATTATGTTATTATTTTAAACAAACCATTTGCTAGACCGATTAAGAATCGGAGAAATACAAATTTGGCTTTCTGGTTTTTTTTTTTTAACTTTCGTTTTGTACCTTCTTTCAGTATGCTTCCTTTCTCTAAGTCAATGGGTATTCCTCACAGCATCTTCTTTTTCTCTAAAGAAACTGTCTTACTGAATCTAGAAAGACAATGGCTCAGTCACAAATGCTATTCTCTATTTTGCAGCATATAGAATTCTAGGTTAGTATTTTTTTCTCTCTCAAAATTTTATTTTTCTCACTTGCTTAGTTTCCTCAGAAAAGCTAGATCATTTCTCTATTGGTCTCCAGTGAAGTGTTCTGTATTTTTCTTTTAGTGCACACACACACACACACACACACACACACACACACACACACACACTGTCCTTTGATTTGTGATCGTCTCAAGGATAAGATAATTTGGGAGAGCAAATTGATAATGTTGCTGATACTGGGCATTTTAGGCAGTCAACCTTAGGGCTGGAATGACAGAAGGAGGAAGGAGTTGTAGGGTAGAACTTCGGGCATGGCTGGGGTTACCTGCTGAGAACTGGAACTCCTAAGGAAGGCTGTCCCTGGAAGGAAGAAAACCGCAGGAACCAGCTCTAGCCACCGGGCCTGTCTTCCACACCCACGCTTCAGTGGCCTCCTTATCTACTGCTATGTAGTCATAATTATCAGCAAGTGACAGGGAAGCTAGCTACAGTGGTAGAAAAGGATGGGACAGGGTGGTTCTTGGTATAGCAGGAAATGGCCGGGAAATGTGTCTGAGAAAAAGAATGGGAAGTGGCCACCCACTCCATGGGAGCCCTTTGTCTTCAGTTGTACAGACTGTAGAGACAAAAGGGAACTAAACAGTGGAAGGTTTGAAGATCCAAACTGTAGTCTCGGTTTGACTTTCTTTGAACAGGGCAGATAGGAATCAGATCACTTTGCTGCAAAACATTCTCTGAGCACTTAGCAAAATATGAAAAGATGCCAAGGACATGCCACAGAACCAGGGCCGGGTTGGCACCATGGACGTCCTATGTTTCCGACCTTTCAGATGAGGGTCGTTGCATGTGGAAGAACCCAGAAAACGACTCGCCAGTGAGAGATGAAGAATCTTCACATTTGATTGCTCCTCTTTGGAAAGCTAAAAGAGCAGAGAAGCCGGCAGACCTACAACCAGGGCTCCTGTCTCTACATTATTGTTAAGTAAATAATCGGGCAAGAGAAAGCGAACATTCGTTTTTCCGGTCATTCTGGGGTGTGATCCCAAGTCCTCCCATTCAGCGCCCTTATGAAATGCCTTGCTCTCTTTCTGCACCCCCTCCCCTTCTCTTATCCTTCCAGGGCTCCGCCCTTCCTCACCCGTGGTTCTTGCTTAATAAAGTGAGAACCAATGCCTTCTGCCCCCTCTCTGGAATAATGACATCAGCCTGTTGTTATTGATTTGGTTGCTAAGGCCCACGAATCCGCTCATGTCCCACCTCGGGAGTGGTGGGAAAGGCAAGTAGGTCCTTAAGATTTTCCCATAAACCAGATGTTTTCTCCAACTCTTGCATCTTCAAAACAATTTCCCTGAAGAAAGATTAGCAAGAATGCCGAGAGCTAGATCTTGTTTTCTTGGCATACCATGAGGCCACACCCAAACGTCTGGCAGTTCCTGCCTGTGAGCCAGCATGTTTTCAACTTGCTTCTTAAATGAGCAAAGTTCTGCCATCGTCTCCATGATTCCTTTTCAGTGACCACCGGAAACGTGAAGCAGCACCTTGAAAGCCATCTCCACTCAACACCGCTGTGTGGTGGGATAAGATACATTTATTAATCTCTCAAATGCTACAGCTTTGAGAATTTGTCTAAGACTTCTCTGAAGCGGTCAGCTGGACCCGATCAGCTGGAATTTCTTCTCCGAATGTGTAGCATGATCTATCTTGTCTGGCAACTCAGGAGAACTCCTTGCCTGGCCCAGCTGGTGTCTCCAGGGACCAGACAGGTGCTGAGTGAAGTGGTCATCAACTCCAGAAGTCGTGTATCCTGAGTGCAACCATTTGCTGTCACAGCCGTTCTCAACCAGGGCCAAGTTTGTTCCCTACACCCTGGCCAGGGAGTACTTGGCAGAGTCTCAATGTACTTTTGGTTTGTGCAACTGTAGGCCGTGGGTGCTGTTGGCCTCCCAAGGGTGGAGTCCAAGAATGCTTCTAAAATTTTACATTGCACAGGAGATTCTCCACAACAAAGAATTCTGTGACCCGAAATACCAATAGAGCCTCCCACAATGCCTGAGGCGGACTTGAGGGCACTAGCACATCATAGTCCTTCTGCAAATGTATTTATTTATGAATTCATTGTGGTATGTATGTGTGTATGTGTGTGGTATGTATGTGTGAACATGTGTGTGTTCACATGTGTGCATGTGTGTGGATGTGCACTCACGTGTGTGTGTGTGTGTGTGTGTGTGTAGACTTGTGTCTGCACCCACGACCACATGTGGAAATCAGAGGATGATAGAGTCTCTTGCACTAACACTTTTAGCCTTGTTCCCGTCACAGGGTCTCTCACTATATCTGGAACTTGCCATTTGGGTTAGGCTGTCTGGCCAGAGAGCTTCCTGGATGTACCCGTATCTGCCCCCAGAATGCTGGGGTTACAGGCCTGGCTTTCCATGGGTTCTGGGGATTTGAACTCAGGTCCTTCTGCCTATGCAAGTGCTCTTACCCACTGATCCATCTTTCCAGCCCTTGGTCACAACTCCTGTCTGTATGTCACACTCTGAAATGCTGTGTCCAGGCCATGTCACCCATACTGTTAGCGTTGGCCACTGATCCTGTAACCTGTAGTTCATGCTATTTTCTGATCTTGCTCATGCTTCTCTCCCTTTTCCCCATCGTTCCAATTGTTGTTATTTTTAGGAATTTGGTGAGACTATATTTAAAAATAATTTTCAAAAATGCTTACCTGAAGTCTAGAGCACATTTTTCAAGTCTTGGCATTCGAAGGAATGGAGAACAGTGTCATTGGAAGGATAGGGAAGTGGCCTGGGCTTGGGGTTATGACCTCAGCATCAGACAGCCCTGGAGCTTAGGCTGTTGGAGTTGGAGGACATTTGTGTCTTTCTCCCGAAGATAAGCTCATAGTAAGCTGCAGAGCCTGGAGAGTGTGGGGCTAGCTGGGGTTGTGTGAGGTGTGGAGCCCCACTGGGCAAACAGACCAGTGTTACAGTGGAGCAGAGAGAATTCTAAACAGCTGGTTTCAGGAAGTGCCTCTTTCTGAACTGTCCTCATAAGTCTGTATCCCTCTTCCTTTATTTATTCCGATGCCCTTTCCTACCATCTTCAGACCTGGCATCCGGCCTTACCTTCTCCCCCTCCTCCCATAGACCAGGGAGGGAGATGTCCCGGTGACTGCAACAGAATGGCCATTTCTGCTTCCCTTCTACAGTTGAAAGCTTTTGAGATGATGCTCTCATTTAATCTGTCTTGATTTTTCTTGATCTTGGAGAAGCTCAGCTTAGATGATTAAGCTGCTACAAATAATAACACTGCTGCTCTCCTCTCTGTACAGTAACATGTGCTTTGCTCTTTCATTGGACAGAGTCTCCAAACCCACAAAGATGCACAAGTTTCCCGGTCAGACATTTCTGGGCAGCTCTTAGGCTCCTGGCAGAAACTGAGTTCTGAAGGGTGGAATATTGAATGAACTACAGAGATGAGCTCCTAACAGACCCACAGGGCGACATGCCCTCACACATTCTAGTGGGAGGAAGGCCAACTGAACAGCTCCAAATAGTATAATAAGTTTCAAATAAGAGAAGAAATGATGTAGGCCTATAGAGCTCAGAGTCTTTGCAGAGTCAGCGGCAGGATACTTAATCAGCTTTCCATTATTGTAACAAATACTTGAGCTAACTGGCTACTCTATTTATAAATCACAGAAATGTATGTTTTCATAGGTCTCAGAGATACCAGGCTGATCCAATGACCTCGCTGCTTTCATGCTTTGACTTGAGGCCACACAACATGAAGGGAGCGTGTGTCAGAGCAAAATCAGTCACCACAGGGACCAGCCCAGAAGCAATGCACAGAAAGAGACTGGCTCCCATGTTCCCTTTGGAAAGCATGTCCCCGATGCCCCTATTAATGCTCAGCAACCCCTACCTCTCAGAGGCTCTAACACCTCCCAAAGGACCAAGCTAAAGATGATGCCCATTAATCCAGGGGCCTCTTAGGGACATTTGAGGTTCCAGTGACAGAAACATTGAAACTGAGTTAGAAATGAGATGAAAATAGCAAGGAGGGGAGAGCTTCCACCCCAGGTGCTGTGTGGCTCTTCCTTCCTCCTGGAGTGGGGAAGAAACTCATTGCAGCTTAGGACACACTTTATTTACAATAAACCTAATGCTTGCTGGTATTCTACAGGGGACCACGAGTAAAAAAACCCTCTTTCAAAGAATAAATAAAATAAATAGATTAAAAATAACAAACGTCTACACTCCCACTTTAAGTCACAGTTTCAAAAGGATACTTTAACCTAAACCTAAATTCTTCTGCTCTGGCTTCTCCTCAAAATGCAATGCTCTCCTTCAATATTAGAGTTGTTGGGGTTTTTTGTTGTTGTTGTTTGTTTTGTTTTAACCCTGACTTTACCTTTTGGCAATTGCCAGTCTTAATCATTTGAAATTGTGTTTGCTTTCTCTTCCTTGATTATGGGCACTTCTGATACATTCTGGGCACTTATTTTCTCCCTTGCGATTTGCACCCATAACAGTAGTGTCTCAGTGTCCACCCCACGCTGTCCTTCACTGGACACAACTCTAATCTGGGTTAGACAAGCTGATTATTTTTTGCCTGGTAAATTTTAATGGTGGGATGGGAATTGATTAAAACAATCCTTCCCCCATTATACTCTTATAAAGACCTCAACCAGAAAGTCTTCCTTGGTCAGAAATTCTCTTATTTTTCAAATCGAGTGTACTTTAACCCTCCCATGTAAATTTTAAATTGTCTTGCCATTTCCTTAAAGTTTTTTCTGCATTTTTTACTTACAGACTATTTTTTGAAGATCCAATCTTCGTACTGTTAAGTCATTGCAAATGCATTTTAAAATATGTAACTTCACATTTCTCTCACCCCTCATCGGTATTCTATGGCAGAACTTTAAAGCCTTTCTCCTGTCCTGCAGCAGGTAAGTTTAACCCCAAAAGGAGTGTAGTTTTGTCAGTAGATGGGCCTGTTTTGTGAGTAGCATTTTAATTTTTGTTTATGATTTCCCACTTACTATACTGAAAAGGAAGACAAATTTCTGTTTACATCTTCTACAATCTCATTTAACTCTTAAAATTTCTGTTGTGAACTCTACTCATTTCATGATTTTTCTTGATCTGGGAGAACCTTGACCTGGATGATTAAGTTGCTGCAAGTAATGACACCTTTGTCACCCCCCTCTGGATGCTCTGACGTACACGCCGCTCTCTAATTGGATAGAACCCCCAAGGCCATGTCATGCTGTGTAGGGAAGAAAGAGCTCCCCATCATTTTGGGGGTTCTAAGAGAAAACAGATCAGAAATGCCTCATTGTGTTTGATGTTTGCCTGAGTTTCTGGGGAGAGCTTTCCTGAGGGGGAACTATGTCTCTCTGATCACATCTTTCTGAGAGTCGCCCATATCAATACGTATTGAATTTTAAGGCATTTTTAATGAAACAGATGAGCTACAAAGAGGGACTCTTTCCCTTCAGTCTATACTGTGGTGACCAGGATCAGTACTAAAGCAAGTCAAGAGGCCCCAAAACCAGAAAGGGCTTGTCATGAAGTCACTGCCCCTCTAGAGAGAAGACACTGCCCCCACCTCAAGGATACCACACTCCTCACCCTAATCCCTAACCAGGGACAATTAACACACACATCATCTAATGTTGAACATTGAACTTCCTTCCCATTCTCTGGAGAAGCTCTTATTGATTGTGATATGTTCTAATGTTGAGTGTGACTCAGTTCCTTTTTTAAAAAACAACTTTTATTTAATGAAGGGAAACATGCATGCCACAACACACATGTGGCAGGCAGAGAACAGCTTGGGTGGAATTGGTTCTCCCTCCACTATAAGGCTTCCGGGAATTGAGCTCAAGACATCATGCTTAGCAGCAAACGCCGTCATCGGCTGAGCAGTCTGCTAGTCCTGATTCCCCTTGTAGACTATTGACAGCACCTCTCGTACGTGAAGGGCACTGACAATTCTCCTTCCTTTGGGAGGCTCATCAATTTTGGAATCTTAGCAATTAAAATAGGGAGAGGATTTCTGTTCCTTCTTGGCTCTTTGAAATTGTGTGCATTATAGGTATTAACCAGTTCCTCTGTGACTTTCTACGTCCAGAACAAGCTGGTGGGGGATTGAGAAGTCTTTTCTGTCTTACTGGGCCTCAATCTCCCCCATTTTCAAGCATATGTATTGGCATATACCACTTGTGTGTTGTCTGGGGTTTCTGTTCTGCCCGGTTCCCACAGTCGTTAAGCCCCAAAGAAATCACACAGAGGTCCACATTAGTTATAAACTGATTGGCCCATTAGCTCAGGCTTCTTATTAACTCTTATAACTTATATTAGCCTATTATTCTTATCTGTGTTAGCCATGTGACTTGGTACCTTTTTCAGCAGGCCAGTTACATCTTGTTTGCTCTGTGGCCGGGTCAGGAATGCAGACAAAGCTTTCTTCTTCCCAGAATTCTCCTGTTCTCTTTGACCCACCTCTACTTCCTGTCTGGTTGTCCCACCTATACTCCCTGCCTGGCTACTGGCCAATCAGCATTTATTCAAAATATAATTGACAGAATACAGACCGATGTCCCATATCACGTGTGTGTTTGGCTTTTATTTGCTCTGCTTTGTTTTTTATTAAGTCTTAAAAAATACATTGTCATCTCTTGGGAACAGAGCGAGGCCAGTCAAAGAGCTTTTAAATTAAGGATCAATCATTTTTGCCTTGACCTAGTAAATACTGCAGTCTTTCCATAACTTTCAGACTGTTTTGGAATCTATATTTGAACTTCTGTGAAGTTTTATTGCTAGTGACTAAATTTTGTTTTATGATAAACTTTACTCTTGAAAACTATGATAGAGTTTTGTCATCTTTGTTAAGTTAAATAGGCCTGGTTTTTGTTGTTTGTTTGCATATTCATTTGGGGAGATATATTTAAAAATATATTTAATATTTAAAAATTAGCCTGAATCTGACTGAAAATAGATGTTTCATTCATAGAAGATTACCTACAAAGCTTGGGTTTGGTTGGCTATCTGGGTTTTATTTTTCTCACTCCTCAACTTCTCTAGGATTTCAGCAAGCCAATGGCCATAATCTAGAACTCACTATTGTTCCATCTGTGTTCTCTTCTGTAGCTTCTCTTGATTGAGAAATCAAACCAATCTCTGCTCCACCGCCTATGTTAGGATGGGACAAGAAAAAAAGTCGTTATATAAATGAATATAATCAAGTTGGGAGAAAATTTTATTTTATGATGACAAGAAGAATGCAATGTTTTAACAAAAATAAATAACTTCAATGAGGTGAGAGGGAAAACTGAGGGCTTACTGGGGAGGGATGATGTGGGAAACTGGGGTTCCAGCTGCACCAGAACTGTCCACTCCCAGAGTAACTTGACTGCAATACACAGCAGAGAAACCTTAGATTGTGTGGTAAATTCAAATACAGGGGTGCTATGGTTTGAGCATGAAATATCTTCCATAAGCCCAAGTGTTTGAACAGTTGATTCTCAGCTGATGTGGCTGTTTGGGAAGACCATAAAACCTTTAGGACAATGGTGATTCTCAGTCTATGGGTTGTGACCCCTTTAGGGGCAAATTACCCTTTCACAGGACTTGCATATCAGATATCCTGCATACCAGATATTTACATTACAATTCATTACAGTGATAAATTAGCAACGGAATAGTTTTATGGCTGGAAATCACCACAACATGAGGAGCTATATTAAAAAGTCACATCATTATGAAGGTTGAGAACCACTGCTTAGGAGGTAGAACCTCACTGGAGGGTCTTTGTGGGTGGAGGGTGCTTGAGATTAAAGAGCTCCCCCTGCTTCCTGTTCATACTCTGTTTCTGAACTGTAGATGTCATGTGATCTGATACTGAAGGACCCCAACTCGTTTTAACCACAATTATACCGTTTTGCAAAGGTTCGCAGATAACAAGCTCAGTTCAGGACCTCTGGAATGCTGAGCAGATAACAAGCTCAGTTCAGGACCTCCAGAATGCTGAGCAGATAACAAGCTTAATTCAGGGCCTCCGGAATTCTGAGCAAAGATACCTGAGGTTAGAGCAAGGGCAGCCTTATCTGGCTGCAAGACAGGGGATTTATGGACTGGCCATAGAAACAAAGAAAGAGAGGATTGCGAGGCCTGAGTCACGTATAAAGCGGGGCTCGTCATGAGTCAGGGGCTGTGCAATCAGACATCTGGTCGCCAGCCAGGAAAGGGGGGCAGGATAGGAGGAACAGTAAACCGCTGAGTAGTCCCCTCATTGTTATTTAGGTTAAGAATTTACCACCCTGCATCTTGCTTCTGTAAACCTCGCTTTTTGCTCTCCTATAAGAACCCCTCACCCCCAACCTGCGGGGCGCAAGTCCTCCGAGAGACTTTGTCGCCCCAGGTACCTGTGTATCCAATAAACCTCTTGCTGTTTGCATCCGGCTGCGTGTTTTCGACTGATCTTTGGGCACGGGGTCTCTCCCGAAGGAAGCCGCCCACGGGAGTCTTTCAATACCTCAAGCCTGCCACTGTGATGGACTGTATTCTCTCAAACTGTGAACCAAAATAAAACCTCCTAGAAATTGTTCTTGTCAGGGGGTTTTGTCACAACAACTGGGAAATGACCAATCCAAGGCTAACTTCTGTTTTCCTTTCCAGGGATCATCTAGAAAACTAGAAAAGTGTTGGTGGACGTTCTTCTATCCTGGAGCTTCTTCCACATTACCACATAGAGATTTATATTAATTATATAAGTTCTCAGCCAATAGCTCAGGCTTGTTGCTGTGGGAGTTCCTTCAGCTCCTTCAGCCAACCGCCGCTGAGTTACCAGCCCATTGGGGCGTGGTCTCTCCCTTTAAAAAAAGCAGCGGCTGTCCTCCACTCTCCTTTTGTCTTCCGGCTCCGTTTCCGGCCCCTGGACTCCTTTCCTGTTCGCGCGGAGGGGCTGTTGTCTGGGACGGTAATCTGTAAGTTTTTTCCCCTTTGAATAAATAACCATTCTATTAATCATAATTCCAAACTGGTGTGGGATTGTCTGTGACTTACGCCTTCATCTGGCGC
This sequence comes from Myodes glareolus, assembly GCF_982192425.1. Taxonomy (NCBI): domain Eukaryota; kingdom Metazoa; phylum Chordata; class Mammalia; order Rodentia; family Cricetidae; genus Myodes; species Myodes glareolus. The sequence continues at coordinate 8,132,434 of NC_142029.1, forward strand.
CCCACGTTTGGTTGTAGAACCCCCCCTTCCCCCCCACTCAACTGCTTGCTACCAGCTCGGCTAGTCACGAGACCTCCCTCAGCTGCGGCCTGTGCCCTGTGTGTGGAGCCAGCAGTTCAGTTAAACCCCACGCCTCCCAAACTCCACAGGCTCGGGACAGTCTCTGCCTGCCTGGTTTGCTCTTTTCTGAGTTGTTTTTAAATTTCCCTTGTAAGTGCGGTGCTTTAGTGGCGTGAATCAGAACGACTCGGTCACGTGGAGGCATACGCGGCTTCCGGGTTGCTCTTTTCTACCCCTGGATTCTGGGTTTCTGGTTCCGTGTATGGAATTGATTTAATTAAACTTTCTTTCTTGAGCAACTTATATTTCCTAGTTTTTAACAAATACTAAGGCAGACACTGAAACAGGACCTGTTTAAGTCACCTTTGCAGTGGTTCTAGTCGCAACTTGGCAACAGCGCCGCCAACTAGACAAGAGGTAATATGGCAGTTTTTGTTTCCAATGCCAATTTTACTGTTTTCTTTATTAATACAATGGATTATGTCATGCAAGGTTTATATGACTATGGGAATATATTAATTTACTTGTTGCTAGGTTTCAGTTTTCTTTTCAATATTTTATCATTAAGAAAGATACGATTTTTACGGACTAATATTGAACAACTAGTTGAAAGGATTAAAATTATTGAAAATCAGGGGTTATCTGAACAAGTGGATACTATGAGAGACAAAATTGACTCCATGTCCAAGGGTACTAGGAAGTTACCTGAAAGGGTACAGGCTGTTGAATTTGACGTTCAGATGTTACCACAAAGTTTTGATAAGGTAACAGATAGAATGAACCTCCAGAATGGGAACCAAAAAACTGATACCTTAGTGAAATTACTAGAAACACGGGTAGGTCAGGAGATTCAGGATTTAAGGGATACAATGATAAAAAGATTAGAAATGATTGAAGAAACTATTGGAGCTGGTGAACAGAGTAAGAAGGCACAAGGACAGGATACAATGCCACCACCAGCTGTTAGAACTGGCTTACCCAGGGTCCTAACAACATACCCTGTAATTTATTCTGACAAAGGGTTAACTTCCAAAGGCTCAAAGGGAGTTAAAGAAGCTAGATGGACACCAATAGCAATGAATGATTTAAAAGAAATTAAGCAAGCTGTCGTTAACTTTGGCTTGCACTCTGCATTTGTTAAGGAAATGATAAGGACTTGGGCTTCTAATGTCAGAGCTACCCCCCATGATTTCTCTCAGCTAGTGTCTGCAGTTTTAGATGATGGGCCTTCCTTGATGTTTGGAATTTATTTCAGAGAAGAATCCAAACATATGGAACAGCAAGGAAGAGCAAAAGGTGTGGAGGTTTCCCAAGATCAAATTCTTGGTGTAGGAGCATATGCTGATCCACAGGTCCAAGCTCTTTATGATGAAGAAGTGCTGTCCTTATGTCACAAAGCAGCCTTGAATGCTTTGAATAGAATACAAGATCCAGCAAAAAGGGTCGAATCATATACCAGGGTTAGGCAGGGACAGAGAGAACCCTTTACTGACTTTGTGCAAAGACTAATTAAGGCTCTGGACATAGGGGTAACAGACCCAGAAGCTAGACGAATACTTCTTGAATCTCTAGCTTTTGAAAATGCAAATACTGAATGTAAAAAGATAATTGGGCCTTTAAGATCTAGATCAGCACCAATGGAAGAATGGATACAGCATACAATGAATGTTGAGATGTTTAGCTATAACGATGAATCCTGGGTAGGAGAAGCGATTTCCAAAGCTATGAGGAGACATCAAACTACCAGGTGTTTTAATTGTGGCAAATTAGGACATCTGAAAAGGGATTGCAGGCAAAGAAATCCTAGGAATAATATCTCCTCTGGGAATGACAAAAGTAGGAGATCTCAGCCTTCAGGTATATGCAGAAGATGCGGTAAAGGCCGACATTGGTCCAACGAATGCAGGTCAACAACAGACAGACAAGGCAACCCGATACCATCGGGAAACTCCTTGAGGGGCCTCTCGCAGGCCCCCAAGCCAAAAGTGGCCCAGTCATTCCCAGTTACAGTCGAAAATGTGTCTCACCAAGAAAATTAAAAACTCCAATGTCTGCCGTAAAAAGTAATACTGGTCTAAATGATGAATTACATGTGGAGAATGAGTCAAAAAATTCAGGAGGACAGAGTAAACGTATATTTTGGCAAACGTATATTAACGATCAAAGACCAAAGCTAAGAGTCTGTATAAATGGCATTTTTATTGAAGGCTTATTAGACACAGGTGCGGATGTAAGTATAATTACTCCAGAATCCTGGCATCCGAATTGGCCTCTTCATGAGGTAGATGTTCAGTTCCTGGGAATTGGAACCCTATCTCGTGTAAAACAAAGCACAAGATGGGTGGAATGCATAGGGCCTGAAGGGCAAATAGGAAGATTAAGGCCATATATAGCAAATATTGCAATAAATTTATGGGGCCGTGACCTGCTACAGCAATGGAATACCCAGATTAACATTCCTGTAGTTCCAGGAACTCACAATTCTGGGAAGGATATAATGAGGTATTATGGAAAAAGGTCACCAGCCATTCAGGCTGTACAAGAACACACAGCCAATAGCAAACCTTTAGAGGTACCAACAGCCCTACCTTTAAAATGGCTAACTGAGAAGCCAATATGGATCAAGCAGTGGCCTCTAGCTGAAGATAAGTTACAGGCTTTGGAACAGCTGGTACAAGAGCAACTAGATGCTAACCATATTGAAGAATCAACCAGCCCTTGGAATTCTCCTGTGTTTGTTGTAAAAAAGAAATCTGGTAAATGGAGAATGGTGACAGATCTAAGAGCTGTCAACAAGGTAATTCAGCCTATGGGTCCGCTACAATCTGGAATTCCTTTGCCTTCTCTATTACCAAGAGGATGGCCTCTTATAGTTATTGATTTGAAAGATTGTTTTTTCACTATACCTTTGCAAAAAAAGGATAGAGAAAAATTTGCCTTCACAGTGCCTACTTATAATAATTCTCAGCCTACTAGGAGATATCAATGGACTGTCCTCCCACAGGGGATGCTCAATAGTCCCACATTGTGTCAATATTTTGTTAATAAGCCACTGGAAATAATTCGTAAGCAATTTCCCAAGTCCATAATTTATCATTACATGGATGACATTTTATTATCTGATTCAAATAAAGATATTTTGGAAAGTATGTTTGAAGAAGTAAAGAAAGTTTTGCCTAGGTGGGGATTACAAATTGCCCCTGAAAAGATTCAAAGAGGAGATTCTATTAATTACCTAGGCTACAGAATAGGGTTAGAGAAAATTCGAACACAAAAGGCACAAATTAGGAGAGACCGGTTACGGACTCTTAATGACTTCCAAAGATTGTTAGGAGATATTTCCAGTCTACGACCAGCTGTTGGGATAACACCTGATCTAATAGTTCATTTAAACAAAACCTTAGATGGTGATAAGGATTTGAATAGTCCCAGAAAATTGACAGTTGAAGCAGAAAAGGAACTGACAATGATTGAGGAAAAATTACAGGAGGCACATGTGGATAGGGTCAACCCGAATCTTAGTTCCATCCTAGTCATACTGCCTTCCAGAATTTCTCCTACAGGGATTTTAATGCAGAGGGAAGATATTATTTTAGAGTGGATATTTATACCTCATAAACCAAGTAAAAAATTAAAAACTTATGTAGAAAAGGTTTCAGAATTAATTATAAAAGGTAAACTGAGACTTCGTCAACTAGCAGGTATAGACCCAGCAGAAATTATAGTGCCTTTTACTACTGAGGAAATAAGAAAGTTATGGGAAGATAATGAACCATGGCAAAGAGCTTGTGCTAATTTTTTGGGAGAAATTAGCAGCAACTATCCCAAAAGTGATAGACTTAACCTCATAAAGAGAACTTCTTGGATTCTTCCTAGAATTGTACGTGATGCTCCAATAACTGGAGCTCGGACATTTTATACCGATGCAAATAAATCAGGGAAAGCAGGTTATAAATCAGAAGAATTGAGTAAGGTGGAACAAAGCCCTTATAATTCTGTCCAGAAGGCAGAATTATATGCCATTCTTATGGTGCTAAGGGATTTTAAAGAACCTCTTAATATAGTTACAGATTCACAATATGCAGAAAGAGTTATCTTGCATATTGAAACCGCTGAATTCATACCAGATGACACAGAGTTGACTTCATTGTTTATCGAGGTACAGGACATAATTAGGAATAGGCTTTGTCCAATGTACATAACACACATCCGGTCCCATACCGGTCTGCCTGGGCCTCTAGCACAAGGTAACGCTGAAATTGACCAATTATTGATTGGAAGCGTTCTGCAGGCCTCAGAATTTCATAAAAAACATCATGTCAATAGTAAAGGCTTAAAGAAAGAGTTTTCCATTACATGGCAACAAGCTAAGGACATTATAAAGAGATGTCCTACTTGTTCTTTCTATAATCAAACACCATTACCTGCAGGGAGTAACCCAAAGGGTACTCAAAGGAATGAAATCTGGCAGATGGATGTGTTCCACTTTATGGAATTTGGTAAATTAAAATATGTACACCACACCATAGACACGTATTCAGGTTTTCAATGGGCAACTGCCCTGAGCTCAGAAAAGGCTGATTCGGTAATCACACATTTATTGGAAGTTATGGCCATCATGGGTATACCTGCACAGATAAAGACAGACAATGGTCCAGCATATGTATCTAAGAAAATGAAACGCTTCTTTGCTTATTATAATATAAAACACGTTACAGGTATACCAAATAATCCTACAGGTCAGGCAGTTATAGAAAGATCAAATCGTACTATAAAGGATATGCTAAACAAACAGAAAGGGATGAAAGATACCCCCAGAAATAGATTGCATAATGCTTTATTAACCTTGAATTTTCTTAATGCTAATGAGAAAGGAACAACAGCAGCAGAGAGGCATTGGATAATGGAAAAAACTTCTGAACTAAACCAACCTGTTTATTTCAAAGACGTGCTGACCTCTCAATGGAAGCCAGGAGATGTGCTACGTTGGGGAAGGGGTTTTGCTCTTGTTTCCACAGGAGAAGAAAAATTGTGGATACCATCAAAATTAATAAAGGTTCGATTTGAAGAGGAGAAACCTCTTGGAAAGGAGAAATGACAGCATCTACAATGATGATAACCATACAGGTGGTAAGAAAAGCATATAGAATGGGGGCAGGGTTCTGTTCTTATCTCCACAGGAAAACACTGATCTTTGAAAAGTTCAAGGGACCCTGGATATTTGAATACTGACAGATGGAAAATAACGGCCCAATAGGGACTATCAAGAAAACTGAATAGGTTCTGTAAGTACCATATACTAAATCATATTTCTAAATTTATAGAGCTGGTTTTAGAGTTGGACTCTGGCTCAGTCCCTCTCTAATTCCAAGCCTGTTGTTTAAAGAAAAACCCAGAGTTTCTGGAGTTTCTGTCTCATGTCAAGAGCCATGATATGGGACAGAAAGAAATATGAGTTTAGAAAACATCTTTACTTTTCTTCATATCTATCATACCTTCATTAAATATATCTATCATGTCTCTCATTGAATATAGGTATTCATGTATATGTCTATATAATTAATGTTTAAGTTTTCCACAATGAACAATGAGTTTTTCCTACAGTGACATTTGAAGTTTCCAGGAAGAAGATGGGGCCCCATAACAACAACTCCACCTGGTTGATATGACGTCATGATACTGATAGCGCTACTACAAGACCTGTTTTGGGTACCAGCTGCACAAGACGGTTCCAACGTGCTGAAATGGTGCACATCTTGTACAACATTCTGGCCAGACCTCCACAAAATACTCAGAGACTATTTGCAATTTTAAAAGACATTGATCTTGAAATTTAACCATCATTTTACTTTCACAGGATCCCCCAGAAAGAACGTCGCCCCCATGACAGCTGGAAGTAATTCTAGAGAACGACGTCCCCTCTCCCAATAAAGTTTGTCCTTGGGTTTAGGGACATCATTTAGGGGTTGGTTATAATTAGTATACGGTTGAGGGTTGGGGGAGGAATTTTATAAGCACAGGAATCTTAAAAAAAAAAAAAAAAAAAAAAAAAAAAAAAAAGGAGGGATAATTGGATTATGGGATAAATAGATTTGTACTTGTGAGTTATTGCTTTTAGACAAACATATTGGTATCGATTCTTATATATTGATACAAAGTTAAATTATGTTGACTATTTTATGCATGCATGCTTCATGCTTCTACTTCTGTTTAAAACATTTTTATGTATTTGTATATATATATTGTATTGATATATGTATATTTACCATATTGCATTGTACACTTCTACCTCTGATTAAGATACTTATATATTGTTTATGTATTGATATATATTTACCATATTGCAATGTATACTTGCACATTGTTTATATTTGGAGGTCTCATTGTCCTCATTTATTGCACACTTGTTTATTATCTCAGTCTTTAAGTTAGATAGATATTGAGAATTATATAGATCAACAGTCATCTAAGTTTGTCATTTATAATTAGACTAATCAGGTTCTTTAGATATATAGAGATTATATTCAGTATAGATAGATAATCTTCAACCTCTTCAAAGAGCTGTAGAAAATGGCCTTTAATCTAATTCAGAGTTCTATGGTAGGGAGACACAATCACTCCTGGCAACACTGATCTATGCCCGAGAGAATGTTGAGCACCAAAGACACTCCACCTGGAGCCTTTCTTCTTGGCAGAACTGGCCTTTGGGTAAAGAAATGCTCATACCTCAACTACTGACAGAGTTACAGAATATCCGTAAATGGATAAAACAAGACTGTCATATCCTGCCAAGACAGGGTAAGATAGTTTTGAAGTTTCTTGCCTTTGAAAATGGTATGTCAGTTACATCAGGCCTTAGCCAAAGTTGGTTGCTTCAACGCTGCAAATGTGACTTTGGGTGTTTGTCCAGGTAGCCAGTTGTCTCTGCGATTTGGTACATGTTCTGGAAGTTGTTTGATTGCACTTCCTAATTACTCAGATAACATTATTTCCCTTCTCAGATCTTCGATGGGATTGAAGATTATATAAATGTAGTTACTTTCCTTTCATGACTTGGCCAAGTTATTTGTTATACAAGACTTAAGCTAGTTAGAATAGGATATTTGTATTTATTGTATATAATTTTGTAGGTTTGTACTTATTGTATATAATTGCGTAGTAGGCTTAGAACTCTCTTACTTAAACAAAAGGGGGAGATGCTGTGGGAGTTCCTTCAGCTCCTTCAGCCAACCGCCGCTGAGTTACCAGCCCATTGGGGCGTGGTCTCTCCCTTTAAAAAAAGCAGCGGCTGTCCTCCACTCTCCTTTTGTCTTCCGGCTCCGTTTCCGGCCCCTGGACTCTTTTCCTGTTCGCGCGGAGGGGCTGTTGTCTGGGACGGTAATCTGTAAGTTTTTTCCCCTTTGAATAAATAACCATTCTATTAATCATAATTCCAAACTGGTGTGGGATTGTCTGTGACTTACGCCTTCAGGCTTGTTACTACCTAGTGCTTTTATTTAAATTAACCCATATTTCTTCTCTATGCTTTGTCACATGTCTCATGGCTTATTACTTCATTTTCCACACATCCTGCTTCCTCGGCAGCTGGCTGGCATCTCTCTGACTCTACCCTTCTTCCATCATTCTCAGCTTGGCTTTTCTGCCTAACTTTGCCCTGTTCAGCTACTGGCTAGTCAGCTTGTTTATTAAACCAGTCATAGCGGCATCTATTCACACAGTGTGCAGACAGATTATTCCACTGCACAAAGTACAGCATAGAAAGGACAGTGTGTCAGTAAGGTGGGACTCAGATGTCCTCACAGTTCCGGATGATGTGGTATCAGAAGTGAGCTTGCATAAAGATGGGCATAGAGATGATGAAGTGCTGAAGTTGACTCTGGCTCATCTACAGTATCATCGATAGTAATGGGTCTTTTTCTTTCTCACCCGCCAGCTCCCATATAACTACAGGGAGACGGCTTCATTTTGAAAGCTTGGCCTTAGCTTAGACTTGTCCTACTAGCTCTTATATCTTAAATGAACCCATTTATTTTAATCTAAGTTTTGTTTCATGTTTTTTTAAACCTTTGTTTCATTTCGTATGCCTGATGCGCTCCATGTCTCAGGTCTGATGCATCCCTACTTCCTTTCTGTCATCCCAGAAGTCCTGCTGATACCTCTTCTCTAGCTACTGGTCATTCAGCTCTTTAGTAAACCAACCACGGGAATAAATCATTACACAGTGTACAAATATCCCACAACAGTTCAGATATGGAGATTGAGTAGGAATCTGGTTGAGCTGGGGACCTTTCCCTGGTGAAATCTGAAGAAGGATCAGCTCCTAAAGGAAGACAAGAATGAGGACAGGTCAGGGAGTGTTAACATGGATGTGCTTTCCTTAGGGACTTCATGTTGCCATAGGAAACTATCACAACTTAGAAACCACACCAAGCAACAGGAAGAGGGAGGAGGCAACTGAGCTGAGGTTTCCAGAGGCCAGATGGAGATAGCTCATAATGGAATCCTGTTTCATATGGAAAATGAAGTTTTATGTTTTCCATACCTGAGTCTGTGAAATTAAATTTCCATCTCCTACAATAGTGTTCTCCTTCCTTGTGCCTAACAGTGCCTGTCAGGGACTCAGCAATGTGTTCTATTCTGACCAAATGTATGCTCATTCTTACCTCCAAACACTTAAACTCCCTTTTGCTTAGACTCCATGTTATGGCTGAAGATGTGGGCTTTCTTAACTCTTGCTATAAGACCATGAAAGAACATTTCACCATGCCTCATATCTAATTGGTATCTGAATTTTACCATATAATTTCTCAACTTTGACTTCACAGACAAAAAAAACCCACAGAAATTAAAAGGAAAGCAAAGAGCTTAGAGAAGGCACTTACTGGGGGATGTTTAATGCTGTTCCTCATGGCTGTGAGGCTAGGTTTGCAGTTTTAAAAGAGGGCCTATAATCAGAAGGATCTGAAGTTCGGTGATACCTATAATTTGCCAGGTCAGGCCTATTGATTAGCCACAACTCCAAATTGTTGTCAGCCTTTTAATTTTAGTCTTTACTCAGATTATCTCAGATGTTACTCGTGTAACAGGGAGCATTACCATACCTTTATAAAAACATATACAGTGCTTGAAAAAAAAAAGTTTGTTTTGTTTTGTTTTCTCCTAAGGACAAGGGGCTTATGTTTAATGTTCCACCATGGTAAGCCACAGAAGACAAGAACTGGTTTGGTGAAGTGTTCTTGTAGGATGGGATTTTGAACAAAAGTTCTTGGGAAATCGAGTTGAGTTTCTTTTTTTCCATATGGAATTCATCATTCAGTAGTGTGCCTGTAGTTAACTGACGGGTAATGTCTCCTCACTTTGTGCTCATGTTTTTAGCATTAGAGATGGTTTCCATTCTTACTTCTGTCCAATTCCATCCAGAAATGGGGAAGAAAACTTTATTATTTTAGTTTCCTAATAGCATATGAGAATTTGTGAAGGCCAGTATAGGGGTCTATTCTAGAACTGCCAGAGGGCTTTGGTTCATTTTATTCGAACAAGGAATAGAGATGCTACGGCATGTGGGGTTGCATGGAATGTATATAATGCTTTGCTGGGACAGCCTCAGTTCCAAACATTCTTCATCTTCCTGACCTTCAACCCCTTCTAACCAGACATCCCAACAAACAGCTCAACACACTTTCAAGATCAATTAAATTTCTCACGGTCTGGTAATTGCCTACATTTATTTAATGAATTTTCATCCCCTTATTCTCTTCTCTCGCCCCCGCTTTCTCCTCCCACCTATTTCCACATCTTCATTTCAGGTGTAATTCACTGACTTTAGCTGACGTTTCTTACCCAACATGAGTGGGAAGTAAGCTATTAGAGCAAGAGCAACTTATTGGGGGTACACCACTAAAGAAACTTACTCCCCTCCCCCAAGAGCAACTTCTCAGGGGTACACCACTAAAGAAACTTACTCCCCTCCCCCACCAAACACTAGCTGTCAATTATCACTGATTAGCGTTTCCATAAAGTCCTTTTTAAATTATTTTATGTGAATGAGTGTTGCACTTGCATTTTGTCTGTGCACCACGTGCATGCATGCTGCCCACAGAGGTCAAAAGAGGTCATCAGATTCCCTATAGCTGGAGTTGCAGGTATTTGTGCGCTGCCGTGTGGATACTGGGTAATGAACCTGGGTCTCCTGGAGAGCAGCTTGTGCTCTTAACCACTGAGCCATCTCTCCAGCTGTTCTGGAATTCTTTTAGAGAGGAAGTGGAGTAAATCCATTAAAGTTAAAGGTGGTTATAAGGAAAACAATTCATGAATAAAGATGACTTCCGAGTGTCAACATCAACACCACAATGTCACTCAGACTTTTCTGGTCCCTCTGCATGGACATGGACAGATCAATAGTTGCTGGTTTTAAAACCACAACGACACAGTATTTTCCTCCTTCCTGTTTCATTATGTTTCTGAGTTAGAAGGGAAACTTTTGTGCAGTGGTTAAGAGCACTCCCTGCTCTATCAGAGGCTCCGCTTTCAGTTTCTGCTGCCTGTAACTCCAGCTCCAGGGGATTAGACACGGCCTCTGTCTGCCAGGGACAGCTGTCTGCAAATGGTACACATGAACTCACACACATGCAAACTGATATTTTAGAAAAAAGAAGCAGTGATAAGTTTTAAGTGTGACAAGCAATGTACTCTAGCAATCCATTTTTCTATCCATCCATCCATCCATCCATCCATCCATTCATTCATCCAAACAAGTCTAAAACCCCTATCATGAATTACATGCTGGGATGGTCTCTGTTCCAGAGGATCTTGGAGTCTTCAGGAAGAAAGAATCACATGTCTAAATGTAATAGGAATATAAGTAACAACAAAAGAGATCACAGAGAACTACACAATGTAAAAGAGGAAAGATGGAAGTTTCTTGATTTAAAGGGTAGCTAAGCTAATTCTGAGGATGAATGAGAATATCCCAGGACAAATAAAAATGTCTTGCAGAAGTATGTGTATGTGTGTTTGTGCACATATGCACATATGTGTATGTATGTATGTCTATGTCTGTGTGCCTCTCTGTGTGTATATGAGTGCCTGTGTGTATGTTCATGTATGTACATATATGTATATGTCTGTCTGTGTGTATGTATATATATATATATATGTGTGTGTGTGTGTGTGTGTGTCTATGTGTGTGTAGTTAGAACATAATACAGAAGCTATGCTTACCACAATGAATCATGAATCATGCGAGGGTTGGTTGTAGAGAGTGAGAGTAAGATAAAAGATGTGAGTTAGATCCTGACGTATAGAAATATTCTGTAAAGCATGTGTTTGCATCACAATGCCCTGACCTGAGCAGAAAGCAGACACATGAGACAAAATACACAATATGAATAGGTTAACCAACAGGTTCAAAGTTGAATAGAAGGCTAAAATGGGTGATCCCTAAAGTAGGGGGGCTGATTTTAAGGTCATAGACTGTATAATCAAGAAGCAAAGTTTTGTAGCTTTGAAAAATTTCTTAGAAAATAATAAAATGAATAAGAGCACAGTTTTATAAGTTGTATGAGCCAGGCGTGGTGGCCTCAGGCTACATACAGACACCCTGTCACAAGAAAACTGCAAGAGAAAGAGAAAAGAATTATACACCTAATTAAACTGTGTGAATTAACAAGGTTAGTAGAAAATAAATACACTGCATGGACGAAATTCTGGTGTATCTCTTTGAAAAGACTCATGTGTTGGTTACTTCTCATGGTTGTGACCAAACACAAGAAGCAGATTAAAGGAGGAAGGACTCCCTTTGGCTCACAGTTTTAAGAGGTACAGCCTACCACTGTGGGGGAAGATATAGTCCATCCCCACAGCGGGGAGGATACAGTTCATCCCCACAGTGGGGGAGGATACAGCCCATCACTGCAGTGGGGAGGACACAGTCCATCACCGGAGTGGGGGAGGGCACAGTAGGGAAGGCCTACTAAGGTATGCTTGTGGCTGCAGGGCGGTCAGGTTGTTCTGAGGACCAAGAAACAGAGAGAGGAGACTATGGTCATTCACCTGGCTTTCTGCTCTTCTTCAATTTTAATCCTCACCAGGAGCCCAGCCCATAAGATGGCACAAGTCACATTCAGGATGGGCTGTTCTCCCTCACAGACACATTCAGGGGGTTCCTGGCTGATTACAGAGCCTGTCGAGATGTGGATAAAGTTTACAGCTTGTCTGCTAAGTAAAAAGTGTTCTCAAGTCAACTGGAACAGAGAAACTGGGAGACTTTGGGGGTGCAAATACAGCTTCTGAATTTCCCTCACTGTTTTCCACTCCATCTGGGTTTCATTTTGAATCCCGTTCTTCCTGGGACTGGTGACTGGAAGGAGAAAACAACATTTAGGTTAGAGTTTGAAAAGACTGAGGAAAAAAATTACAAGGAAAACAATAGTCTATATTTTCTTCATCTTACCAAAGAAGAGGTAAGAAATGAGCGTGAGAAATGCACATTTTGTCCATACAAGAAGTGGGTCTGTGTGCATAACTGTATATGTGTAGGCAGGAGGTCAAACTCCTTGGTCCATGCTATATCAGTGAGACCCAGGGATCTGCCTGTCTTTGCCTCCCCAGTGCTGAGATTACAAGTGTGGGTTCTGGGGGTTTACCTTGGGTCTTCATGGTTCTGAGGCAAGCTCCTTCCCACTGAACTCCCTCCAGAGCCTAGCGCCAGGAGTTTCCATTTCTTGAGAAAGCGCAAAAAGAGGCCCAGACCCCGGGCACACATGACAACAGGTGGTAGAGAAAGTTTGTTTGCACTTGACTATCTGCCTTGAGAATATTGCTTCCTTGGGGTTTTATAGACTGGCAGCCTATTGAAAAATATCTCTCTGTAAATGAAATCAACATTCATTAAACTCACTGAGAGATTTAGTTAGCAAAATAGCCTGGATATTTTATTGGGTTTTACAACAGGGAGCACTCTGAGTGTTTCAACATCAAGGCAGAAAGCAGCTAACTACAGAAACTGCTCTGCAGAGGGGAAGCATTTTGGGTAACTGTGCCTCTCTGGAGAGAAAATAGATTCAGAGAAAGACTGAAGGAGAACAGATGTTTTATTTGCTTTGGATCCCAAAGCAATAACCCTAGTGAGCTTTCCTTCACCATGACTCTATTAGCTCTCTCCCACTGGCATAAGTCCCCTGGCCTCCACCTGCTTCCCCTGTAGTCAGAGCTCTTCCGAGATGGCTTTGGGGATCTCCCGTCACCTGTGGGCCATGGATGATGATGGACACAGCACCATGCACTCAAAAGGGGGGGAGTACAGAGCCGCCATTGGGCACAGGGCAGAAGCAGCTCCTTTTGCGAAGCAGCACCTTAAACAGTCGCCTGGAACTTGAATTTTTACTGGAGATTTACCTTAACGGCCTGCAAAATCCTTCCAGAATAAAAATATCATTCCTGCGAAGTTAAGTCTCAACTTCATTTCAAGACATTAACCTGCAAGCACATTACAGGCCCAGCAGCCACTGGAAAATAGTGGGGGAGGGGATGGGCCCGGCAGTGTGTGTTAGGGTTCCGGTTCCCAGGAGGCCGGAGAACCACTTGTGGCTAAAGTCAGCATGGGCTGTGTATAGCAATATGCCATCTCAGAGAGAAGGAGAGTGAGGAGGAGGAAGAGGAGGAGGAAGAGAAGGAGGAAGAGGAGGAGATGAGGAAAAGGGAGAGAGGGGAGCAGGGGAGCAGGAAAGGACGCCCCCCCCACCAATCGCTGGACTTATAAACACGCATCACTATGTCCCAGTTTTTATTCTGCGCTGGAGACGGTACCACCTCTCAGGCTGTCTGTCTTGTGTGCGTTCTATTGCTGTGAAGAGACAGCATGACCTCTGAAACTCTCAGAAAAGAGCGATTAACTGGGGCTTGCTTACATTCAGGGGTTTAGTCCATTACCGTCATGGTGTGAAGCACGGAGGCACGGTGGCAGCTGAGAGTTCTACAACTGGATTGAGAGACAGCAAGAAGAAAGAGACACCAGGACTGGCTTGAACATTTGGAAGTCCAAAGCCCACCCTCACTGATACACTTCCTTCAGCAACGCTATACCTACTCCAACAAGGTCACATCTCCTGATCCCCGTCAAGTGGTGCCCCTCCTTGATGAGAGGGCATTCTTATCAAAACCACACCACGTGTATCTGGGTCTTCCTAAAGACAAGCATATTACTTCTGTATCAGATACTTTTCTCACTTCTGTGGCTCATATTCAACAGAAAGCAGCTTAAGGGAGGAGGAATTTATTTAGTCTTCTAGTTTGAAGGGATGCGGTCCATCACGGTGAGCAAGGCACGGCAGCGGGAAGCAGCTGGTCACATTGCATCTGCAATCAGGAAGACGTGAGCAGTGGATGTGGTACTCAGACTATTTTCACCCTTTTATTCAGTCATGAAATCCCTCCCACAGAACAGAATCCTACAAATTTCAGGTGGATCTTCCCACCTCCATTAGCCCTGATCTTAAGACTCCTTCACAGACAAGGCCAGTGGTTAATTTCCACTGTGCCTGTAAATCCCATCAAATTGTCCATCAAGATGAACCATCACATACTGTAACTAACAGCTTGAGGGCATCTGCAGCACAATTAATCTCTGCATGGTGGCCAAAAGGAAATGTTTTATATATGCTTTCATCCACGAATTCATGGGAAATTACGATATCTTTTTAAAAAATGCTTTTGTTTGTTACAGCTTTCCAGATAAGACAAGGGTGGGTCAAGAGAGTTCTGCAGTTTGAGAAATGAGGATCATTGCAATTGTACCTAATCTTTATTGTTTCATATTTTTAAGTGAAAAGTACTCTGGACAAACCATTCATCAGCAAGAAGTCACAGCTCACCACTCAGCAGAATTAAATTCTCCAACGTGAGCTTCTTTTCTAGGCAAGTCACATGCTAATCAATCATGTCCTACAACGTGGTCCTTTTAAATCATTAAGCTGCGTTTCCAGGTCTCCTGTGCTGTGTGAGCAGGACAATGGGGTCCTTAATAAGAGAATTTCATGCCTGAGCGTGCGCATCTCTCGAGGAGAGAAAGCCTGTGTTGGGGAGGGAATGATGAAAATATCAAAGTGGGTCCTGGGGTGAAAGGAAAGAGCGGGCCCTGTTTTCATTTCCTCATCTAGATTGTGCCCAGATTCTCTGAAGATCCATTAATATTTAACAAAATGAGCACCTTCCCGTGCCTTTTCAAAGCCCCTGTACTGTAAAATGGAAATGATAATACAGCTCATCCTAGAACTGGGTCACAGCTTCGGCCAGTGGGGGAAAGGTATGCCATCAGTAAACACGGGTGTGAGAGAGGGAATTGTGCTGGACTTCCAACACACGTGTGAAAGTCTCCCCCACAACAAAAGCGTATTTGGGATAAGGGATTGATGGATACTAGTGATTATCAATTTGACAAGATCTAGACGTACCAAGCAGGCAGATCTCTGTGAGGGAATTTGCAGATTGGGTTAATTGAGGTTAAAAGACTCTCCTTAAATGTGGGTGGCAGGAGCCCTGTTAGAATGAAAAGGACAAGGTGAGTTTGGCACCAACATTCATCTCTCTTCGCTTCCTAACTAGGAATACAATGTAAGGGGTTGCCTCAATCTCCTTCCCCATTGCCTTCCCCAACAAGGTGGGCTGTGCCACCAAACCATGAGCCAAAATAAACTTCCTTAAGTTGCTCATATGTTGTCACAGCACTGAGAAAAATATTGACATCATATTTAAGACTGAGCGCAATGAGGTCATAAGGAGGGGCTGTGCTCTGACGTGCCTGTGAGTCGATCAGGAGAGACGGGAGGAATGTGTGCACACAGAGAAGGCCACATCATGCCGTTGGAAGATGGTAACCACTTGGAAGCCAAGAGGAAAGAATTTGGAAACCAGCCCTGTCCACCCCTCAGCCTTTGACGTCAAAGCTTCAGAACTTTGAACTTTTATAAAACAAGTTTGTTTTTGTCTACAAGTTCCACCATGTGCCCTGTTCTGCAACAGTCCCAAAGTCAAACAGAGCCACCTCTGAACTGAGAACATTGCTCTGTTTGAAGTTTGTCACCAGGATTGCTTCGTTAAATCCATTTGTTTTCTTTCTCCAGTTAATCCACTCTTTCAGCCAATGCTAATGTGCTAGCTACTCTTTGGGGGAGGAAAATAACAGAAGCAATTTCGGGAAGAAAGTTCTGCCCCTAGATCAAGAGTATGGTCCATTGTTGTGGGGAAGTCACTGTGGCAGAAGCATGGGGCAGCTGGTCACATGGCGTCCGTAATCAGGAAGCAGAGAGAAATGAATGCTGGGGCTCAGCTTGCTTCCATGTTGTTTGTTCAGTACAGGACGTCATCCTATGAATTGGAGCCACCCACATTTCAGATGAATATTTTCACATTGACTAACTTAATCTAGAAAATTCTTATAGATACTCATGGAGGCTTGTCCCCTAGATGATTCCAGATGCTGTCAAACTGACAATCAGTACTAACTATTATAGCCAGTACCAGCTTGGTGACCCTCTCACTAAGCATATATTCCCCTCAAGGGCAGGAAGTGCATCATGAAATACGCAGTGTGACTTCAGATCATGACATGTATGATGGACGCATCATACAGGCTGGGACAACAAAGACCCCACTGCAGGGCTTGCCTGGACAGGACATCAAAAGGCTTTGGGAAGAAGTGACATTGACGCTGAAGTGAGGAGGAAGAAGACATAACCAAGTGGACAGATATGAGAGAAGTATTCGACATGGAAGAAACAGAGATTTCCTGCTGGGAAGAATGAGCTTGGTTTAATGGGGACTCTGCTGGGCGCGGGGTGGGGGGGTAAAGTATCACCAACACTACTACGTCTTCCTTCAAGAATAAAAGGACATGACTTATTTGCCAAACCTCCAAACTTCCATGGACCAAAATACATCCTTACTCTTTGAAGGCATGTGTGTCAGGTGTTATGCCAAGGTGACAAGAGTCTTGCCGATGTGGTGACAAACACTTCATCACCTGGTAGGTTGCTTTCTGTCTCCTGTCACCGTACTTCAAGGTGCACAAGAGGAAGATACTGGCATAGCTTGTCTATGGTGGCCTCCACATCTATGCTGAATGAATGATAGATCTGACAATTATAGCTACCTGGGGTCCCTTAGTGGGATTCCCAGGGAGGTTTTCCCAGTGTTTGTGTGACAGGGATAAGAGGTGAAGCAGATGACTCCGCTCTCCCTTGTACCTGATGAGGTGGATGGGACCCCAAGCTAGGCATTTACGGGTCCTAAAATCTTGTATTGCTGCCTCCTGTTTTTCACGTGCTTCCGTTTTAGAAGGAATGGCTTACCGGATCATGCTAGCAACATTAATCCCAACATTAATCTGTTTTTCAGGAGTTCGCAAACCAAATAAGAAGAGGCAAAAAGTAACAACAAATACGACTTCCAACATCTAGTGAGAGAAAATGGAGGTGCCACAGACGTGGGGATGTTTATCCCCCACAAGGGGGTGACAACCGACCGAGACAGCACAGAGGAGTGACATCTGGACCGGGATCTGACGGATGACCTTGGCCGTCAGAGGAGGGACTGAGGCGTCCATAGGCAGCAGCTGCTTAAGTCGGCCCACGTCCACATACGCGATCTGTTCTGAGAACCGTGAGTCATCTCAGGGGTGAGAGGGCACAACCGCTTTATACAGTTAACTCCGAGATGGGCTGCTGCGGAGGCTCCAACTTTGTAACCCTTGGTTCCTAGGCGCACACCCTCAGAGTTCATCATCGAGCCACTGGCTGAGTCTAATCAGATGTCTGTGTTTAGTCTGTAGTGCTTCAAGAACCCAGTCTGATGACAATATTCAAATTCGGGGAATTTTTAGGTCTCCTTTAGAGAAATACCTACTTGGTTTCTTTGCCCCTTTTAAAACTAACTTCTTTCTGTGTTTCTGTTGGGAGGTAGGTATTGTTCTGACACCCAAAATAGTGACCTTTCTGACAAATGGCCTGCAAGTCTACCTGTGGTTTGGTTAAGGAGTTCCATGTCATGAATAGGCTATGTGGTTTGATAGAGCCGTGACTGCTCATTTTTTTGGCACTGTTGTCTGAACTCTTGGTATTACATCCTAAACAAGATCAATGCCGGAGGACTTGACTCACTCTCTTCTGTGGTTTCAGGTCTTATGTTTATGTCTTCGGTCCATTTTAAATCGATGCCTTTGTGAGATATTTAAATGTTCAGTGCCTTTCTGTCGCATGTGGCTGTACGGTCATTCATTATTTTAAAGATATCCTTATAAGTAGAAGATAATTTTCACAAAAGCCCAATTCATTGGCCTCTCCTTTTCTCGGCAGGTTGCTTCTGGCCCGTTTTAGATCTTATGTTTGCGCACTTCACTGCTGATGTGCACTTACTCTCATGTCTACTTGAGTATAAGTTGCTTTTGCACATTGACTTTTACCTGATGACAGTAACAAATATACCTATTAACTATGTATTTAGTAAAGGCTTCTTTTATCACACAGTCTAGACCTAAAAGGCACTGCTTCAATTTAACCTTAACAAAGGTTCTTTGAATATTTCAGGTAAGTAAACTCTTTATTCTTATTTTCTAGTTTTATTTTTAGATCTAGAGGTCTCTTCGACTGAAAAAGATTAAAATATTTTTAACAATGAATATTTTGACTTTACTGAATAGCTTACCTTTATTTATTGAAATAGTCGCAATTCCCTCTTGATTTTTACAAAGATGAAAATCTGTATTGCTTGATGCTCTTAAGAATGAGCAGCCTGACCTTTCTGACGTGGACCCTATGTGCATGTGGTGATGTGGTGCTTTCAAATCATGGGTGATGTGGTCTTATTGGTAAACGTATCGTCCAAGGTTTTTCCATCAATGAAGGAAAGAAATTGGTCTGCAGTGTCGGTCTCAAGACAATGTCAATCTTTCCTCAAAGTCAGTTTTGGGAACTGAATGAAATGAGACTCAGCTGGTGTGATTCTGTTGCCCTTCCCTGGAGGGGAAGGAGATTGGGGCAGACCACCTGACACAGCTAGGAACTGGCACTGTTTGAGCCAGGGTTTCTGTTCTGCTGAGGTCTGAGGTCTGCTGTGTTTCTGATTTTCGCCTCCTCCTGTGAGGCAGCCCCCTGTACCTCTGAAGGGCATATTTACAGAGCACCCTCTTTGGAAATGCCTTGATATTAAAATTCTCTCTCGTCAGCAACCCTAGACTACACTTTGGCTTCCAGGCTTCTCTCTACTTCCTTAGACGCCTTCACGGTGTGCACAGCCCATAATTCTGTCCGTGCTTCCCAGGGACATAGAATCCACACGGAATTCTAGCCCCTAGTTCCCCTAAAGTCCTCTGGGACTTTAGGGCCTCTTGCCCCGGCTCACTCAATAATCCTCATCTCCAGTGTTCGTCACCTCAGGCCAGGAAGACTGAGGGATGCTTGGGGTGTCAGCCTTTTGCTTGGTTCCCTGTCCCCACACCACCGATCACAACTTAGTTAACTCTGCAGTACGGAAGTGACGAGATGGCCATGACGTGTTTCAGAAACTGTTTGTTGGTTGTAGCCGCTAACCAGCTGCTGTTTCGCCTTAGGCAGCATTTGTGGGGTTTAAGCAGGTGGCTGGCCTCTGTGAGCCACTCCATCATTATAAACAAAAGCAAAAGTTATACTGCGGATTCGCTGATGGCAGATTTCTGTGAGTCTCGGGCCATCATTATGGCTGCCCTATCCCTTTCCACCCCTCCCTATGAAATGGATCTCACTTGATCCTCTACCTGCATAGCAATCAGGAGATAGCGATGATTCAGAAGGTGAGGTACCTGTCACCTTAGCACTGAGGGCCCAAGTTCAGATCTGGAGCAGCCACATACAAGGCCTTGCACACAAGAGCTGGTGCACACCTGTGATCCCAACAGCGAGGCAGAGAGAAGGCTCCCCGGGAAATGCTGCCCAGCCGGCCTAGCTGAACTGGTGGCAAGTCCTAGGCCCCAACAAGAGATCCCAACTCTAAAACTTAAGGTAAATTGGGTGGCTGGAAGAATGTTTTGTGGTTTCAAGTACTTACTGCTCTTGCAGAGGACCTGGATTTGGTTTATAACACCCACAGATGGTTCACAACCATCATTAACTCTAGTTTTAAAGGATCTGGAACCTTCTTCTGGTCTCCAACAGCACCAGGAACACATGTGGTGCACAGACATGCAAGCAGACTAAATATAAACATAAAATAAAAATTAAGGTAAAGAGTGATTGAGGAAGGCACAGGCTTCTGACTTTCATGCCCCCCCCATGCACATGCATGTACATGAGGGGAGAGATCACTCACTATAAAGCGTTTCAGTGTGAATCCCTCTCTAATCACACTTTGATAGTACCCGTCAATGCAGAAAAGTTGAGATACAAGTTTCTGAGCTGCCTTGTGATTCTCACCATGATACCTCATGGATAACACCTGGGACCCATTCCCAGAGCTTATATGCTATCCTGCAACTCTTTCTTGGGGGAAGAAATATTTTCTCCCGTGCTGGCTGGAACATGAATAGATTCTTAAAGCTAGGCATGGATACTCTACAAATATGCCCAAGTCTTTAGTAAGACCAGTTGCCCAGGGAGAAACCATCATCCCTTAATTCTCCATTTTTCATCTTAAAAACGTCATTTAAGATAAATGAATGAGACAGACGTGTTCTAGGGAGACCCGGGCAGGACTGACACTTGCAAGCTTGGGAAACATACACAGGCATTGTTCAAAGGCTTGGGAAGAATGGCAGAGAAGCGTCCTCATAAAATGAAGGCTAGCACCTCAGACAGCCCCTCAGCTCCCCTGGTGGAACATTTTCTTTCCTTCTTTCTCCCACCCTTTCTCTGCCCCACTGTTCTCTTTGGCAAGTGCCGCCACAGGCTACCACAGTCATGGCATCCCTGGGTGGTACCCACACATCCCTGCCCTCCACAGACTGTACTAACTCTGCATTTGAGAGTCTCTCCCCAAACCTCCCCTGAACGACTTTCAGGATTTAGGTCTTGTACCCAGTACGCTCCAAGATGTTCATGAGATGCCCAGCTTGAAGCTTCTCCAGGGCCAGCTGCAGAAGCACAGAATTCTGCCTGGCTGCTCACATGAAACCGTTGTTCAATGGGGCTCACTCCTTACATTAAGTTCACACCTCTGAAAGCCATGAAGATCTGCTAATACAGAAAGAGTGATCGCATGCCAAAATGGAAGCTGTGATATTTTCTGTCCAGCTTGGTCTTGGAGGACAGCTCTGTTCTGTGTATAAGGATGGCATTGCCCCTGAAGAAAGCAAGCCTATGGTTTCTTACCTAATCCCTGGGCATTCTGGCCTTCTCATCTTATTTGCACAGCTTTTTTTAATATCATCAGTGATAATTACCTTACCCAAACTCATTAAGCCAAAGACACTGGCTGCACCTTGGTTTTGCATGCATGCTACTTCTGGTGTCTGCTAAAAGAAGGTCCCAAGATGTAGAAGTGTAAGGGAAAAGGGAGGTGGTTCCAAAAACCAAAGGACATCTGTCTTTGTAGGAAGTATTAGACATAGAGGGACCTGGATAGAAGGCTCCCATATCCTATTTAGTCACTACAGAAGCCTGGGACAGTTCTGAGATACCACGTGGGAGAGCCTGTTTTAAGAAGTTCTAACTAGAGTGCCTGGTTTTAGTCTGACCGTCTTTGAACAACCAGCTTCCAAATAATGACATGGAGACTTTTCTCAATGATGAAAGCTTGGCCTTAGCTTAGGCTTGTTCCCAACTAACTCTTAAAACTTAAATTACCATTTAATGAATCTATATTTTGGAACGTGGCTTGTTATCTCTCTTTAGTACCATACATCCAACTTCCTCGGTCTCTGCTTGGTGAATCTCCTGCCTCAGATTCTATTCTAGCGTTCCTATCTCTCCCTGAAAGTTCTGCCTATCCACTTCTGCATAGTTATTGGCCATTGAGTTCTTTATTAAACCAATTAGAAAGTGGTTTAGGCACGTGAGGTAAAAACAGAGACATTGTCACACAGTGTACAAAAAGATTATCCCAACACCTGGCCCCACAGTCCCTACCGAGGCTATGACGATCATCATGGTTTAAACATGAGGTGTCCCGCATGGGTTCATGCCTTTGAACACTTGCTCTCCAGCTGGTGGCTGTTTGGGAGGGTTGTAGAACCTTAAAGGAGAACGAGGAGCCTTGCTAACAGAAGCATTTCCCTAGGCATGGGTCTTGAGTTTTTAGAGCCAAGCCCTATCTCCTGTTTACTCTCTGTTTCCTGACCTCTGACCACTGATGCAGTGTGGCCAGCCAGCCTCCAGTTCCTACCATCATGTTTTCCCCACCATGATGGAACGCATCCCCTAGAACTGTAAGCCAGAATAAACCTTCCAGTTCCTTCAACTGCTTCCTGTCAGGCTATTGTCAGTGCAATGATCAAAGTCAGCGGTACACCTGCAGTTCTTCATAAGGTTCCTAAATGGATCCACATCATTCATGTGGGCCATGCCATGCTCTGTCTGATAACGGGAAGGCTGTACATTATTAACAAATCCACTTCGGCCTACCCAACCAACCCCCCTGAGTTGGGCAGAAATGACCCCAGCATCTCCCAACTTCTCTCTAGTATGGAGGCCACTTTCTGGAGAGCATTTAGTTTACCAGAACTCTAGCAATGAAGTTTGGGGCCAGCAATTACTATCCCTTTGTAATAGAGAAGAAGTTCCAATTCTGGAATTATCTTCCTGCTTCTTTCTTCCCAGGGCTCTCCCCCTGCTCTCTTCTCTTTACAATGGTGACAACAACCACTGCCACTAAGGGAACAATTAAGGAAAAAATATCAGAGCAACAGACATACAACTGTGGGATAAAATCCTAGGTTTATAGTATTTTTGCTGAGCACTGGGCAGTATTTCAAAGCCCTGTCCCGCTGTATCTCAAAGGAAACTAGATTGCTCTGATTTCCTGCCATGGCTGTAGGAAAATAGTAATGAGCCAAGTATTAAAAACTACTTTGGTGTAATTAATAAACATGTCAAAACCCGCCTTTGTTGTTTCTCCATGAGGTTGTAACTCACAATAAATAACTAATCCACCCTTTTCCCCGCTCTGAATGCTACCTAAGCTGTTCTCCTTCATAATGAAAGAAAAAAAAATCCAAGAAAGCAATTACTTCCACAGTCACCTGTGGGATCTTTCTTTAGTTTGTTGTGCAATTAAATAGCGTTTTAAAACCAGAAACCTGGATTGCTGTTCTGTTGCAAGGTTCTAGACACCAAAAGGTACAACAGGAGGCATTAAGTTTACCTTTCTGGGCTGGGGAAATGACTCGGGAGGTCAAGTGCTTGCCCCAAAAGTTCAAGGATATGAGTTTGGTCCCCAGAACCTTTGTAAAGAAACTAGTGGCATGTGCTTGTAACACCAGAACTGGGAGAGGTGGAAACAGAAGGATGCTGGGGCTTAACGGTACCCAGCCTGCTCTACTTGATGAGTTCCAGGCCGGTGAGTGATCCTGTCTCAAAAACAAAACAAAGGAAAACCAAAGAACCTGAGGAATACTATTCAGTGCTGCCCTTTGACCTCCATATGCACACGACACACACGTGCCCACACATATGAGCATACCACACACACACACACACACACACACACACACACACACACTAACTTTAAAAAATGACTTCCTTGTCTGTTCATTGACCACCGTATGTACATGACACACATGTACCCACACACACATGATCAGACACATGCATACATACTAAAACTTTAAAAGTTAACTTCCTTTTCTGTCTTATTATTGGAGAATCCACTACACGGGGGTGCAGAGGAAGCAGAAAGACTAGTGGACTCAGGATCACAACGCAATTGGTAGTTAATGTTTGGGAACCTCACTGAATAAGGTAGAGACTTAATGATATAAGTCTTGGGTTTACACACACACACACACACACACACACACACACACACATCATATCTGTTGCCCACATGCACTCAGAAACATATACATACAAACAAAGACTACGAACGAGCACATAAACTTGAAAACAAACCCTAAAGCGTTGTTTCCTGTGTGAAGGGTGATTGGTTGGTTGTTTTATTGTTTTCTGTTTTGGTGTGTCCATTACACAGATGGTCAGTGAAGACACATACCAAAAAGTCACAATGTTGAGCAGGAGCAAGAGATCATTTAGTGGTTAGGGACATTTGCTGCTCTTGCAGAAGAAAGACCAGAAATTGCTTCCCAGAACCCACATCGAGCAGACGACAACTGCCTGGAACTCCAGCTGCAGAGGGATCTGAAACTTTTTAGGGTTTTCTCTCTCTCTCTCTCTCTCTCTCTCTCTCTCTCTCACACACACACACACACACACACACACAGAGAGAGAGAGAGAGAGAGAGAGAGAGAGAGAGAGAGAGAGAGAGAATTTAAAATAAAACAAATCTTAAGAAATGTTTCCAGGCCAACAAGATCCACATATTAAAATCATTTCTGAAAAATAAGTTGGGCAGGCCTGCTAAACCACAGCACAGCATTAAATGGTCCCCTCCATCTGCAAATGACTTGATTCACTCAACTGTGTTGACTCTCGCGTAATTATTTACCAGTTGTGTAACTGGAAGGATTCAGAGAGAACTTACAGAGTGTTCAAAGTCATCAACCTGAAGCAGTAAACAAAACCCACGGGTGAGAGCAGCTGCTCCTAGTTTTCTTTGGGTCCCTAAGATAGAACCAAGAAAATAAATAAGAATGATATGATTTCCCCTCGAAATGGAACTCGGTCCCCAGGGCATGACATCTATTTGAATCAACATCTGGAGCCAGATTTGGTGGTGCAGGCCTGAAAGCACTGAAAAACCTGAGGGGGAGGAATGGCTGTGAGTCCAGGGCTCATCGGGGCTACACATTGAGACCCTGTCTCAAAAAGCAACAAACACACACACAAAAACAAAACCCATAAAAAGCAAAATTAGCAAGCAAGCAAGCAAACAAACAAAAACCCTCAAACCAAACCAAAGAAGAAATAAGGAAAGAAAGGGGGCGGGGTGAAGAAGGGAAGGAAGAAGAAATCTGGTAATAAATAGCACAAGGTAAGCACAAGACCCTAACAAGACTGGGACTATTAACTTTATTTTTTATTTGTTTCATTTTGGTTTTGTTTTGTTTTGTTTTTGTTTTAGAGGCAGGGTCTCACTATGGAACCCTTGTTATCCTGGATCTTGCTCTGTATACCAGGCTGGCCTCAAACTGCCTCTCTGCCTCTGCTGGGATTGAAGCTGTGTGCCTACTGTTAGGCAACATTTTTTTTGAAAGCAGCAGGGCCATTAGACCCTCGCCTGGGATTCCACATACTCCTTCCTAAAGGTCTCCCCATCTGCAGTTACATTTGGTCTTGCATGAGGTTTTAGAAAGTACTGGAGTATAGAGGATGTGGGAATTTGACTTGGTGGGGACTCCAGGGATACAGTTTTTGAGTCAGCACCCAGGCTGGGGTGGACTTTTTGGTCCTTTGGGTCAGCCATGCTTTTGTAAGTAATCCCCAAAACTTCCTTGGGGTTCACCAAGCTGGATTTAGATGAAACTCTTTCTTTGGCCTTGCCGTGTCCTACCTGGGGAGAATAGGCACTCCTGTGTGTCTACCCAGGAAAAGTCACAAACACCCCCATATCTTCAACAGTAGGTGACAAGAAGAGTAGGTGTCTTCTGAATCTCAAGAATCTTCCTCTTGTGGAATCACCAAGCCTTCAGACTTATGAGAAAGAATACCAGCAACATGGTGTGCAGACAGGGATTTTGTTCTTGTGCCACGCAGAGACAATGAGGCCAAATCTGTGCTTCAGACTAAACTGATGATGTAAACTGATATAGTGGTAGGTGCCTCTAATCCCAGCACTAGAGAGATGCACTGGCACTGGAGTTAGGAGTGTCTGCATCTGTGAGCTAAGCCATCACTGTACCAATTAGAGGTGCTGGCACTTAGTGGAGCACCTCCTGGGCTTTTGGTTCTCTGTAAGAAACATGGGAATGAGAGAATCTGCTCTAGGATTTAGCGGTGTTTTGACTACTTGTTGAAAATGATATGACTACATTACTTAAGGAGTCTTTTCTAAGTTATCAGCGCTAGTTTGAGGACAATTTTGTGACATTATATGAGCCTCCCTTACCCCCTTTCTTCTCCCTGCTCTCTTCCCTTATTCCCTTCCTCTCCCTCCTCCTTCCCTCTCCATCTCAGAAGCACTTGAGGTTTGGTGACCATCAACAAAGAGTCCTTTGAGCCGGGCGGTGGTGGCGCACGCCTTTAATCCCAGCACTTGGGAGGCAGAGGCAGGTGGATCTCTGTGAGTTCGAGGCCAGCCTGGTCTACAAGAGCTAGTTCCAGGACAGGCACCAAAAACTACAGAGAAACCCTGTCTCAAAAAAAAAATCAATAAAAAAAAACAAAAAACAAAAAACAAAGAGTCCTTTGCCAGAAGAGAGGATTTGAGGAAATCTCATTAGAGGACTTTCCTCAGCCCAGTGACAGAGAACCCAGCCAGCATCCAAAGAATACGAGTGTTTGTCACACATGACTGCTCGGAGAGAAGGTGGAGAAAGAACTACCTGGTCACCAGGAAACAAGGCCCTCTAAATTGCTATTGTCTGTGGCTTCACTTTGAAGAATAAAGCACAGAAACTGGCAACATCCAGCCCTTGACGGATGGCCTCTGCGCATCTCCAAATGCAACTGAAGCTGCAGGCATTGCAGCGTGGCTTCTAAAGGATTAGTCTGGTCCCCAGCCTGGTTGTACGCAGAAAGCCAGCATGGGAACAGATAATGGCTGTGAGAGATCTCAGGCTGCAGCAGCAGGATGGCAGGGAGGGGACCATGCGTAGTTCAAAGCCATTTCCTTCTAGTGTCGTTAGTACGTTCTACCAAGGACGCAAAGACATTGCCGGGCTCAGCGTTCGCCAGTGCTGCTGTTGCTATGGGCAGGACACCTGACAGCCATGGGAGGTGGTGGCTCTTCCCTATTCAGTTAAAGCTCTCTGGAAAGACCCTGCTCTCCATGATCAGAAGTCTTCTCAGTGAATATAAAACCCACCTTGTGAACCATCAGGGTTAACACTCAATCCCCTCGCCACCCCTTTGCACTAAAACCTATTTTTAAAGGGCAGGGGAGATGGCTTGGTAAGTTCAGAATTCAGGGGCCACATCAGCAGCTCACAAATGCCTGTAACTCAAGCTCCAAGGAATCCAGGGTCCCCTGATGGCCCCCATAGACACACGTATACACACAGCAGATTAAAAGAGTATGAGTGTGTACATGCGTGTATGCATCTGTGTGCGTGTGTGTGTGTGTGTGTGAAGTGAGATAGAATTGATAAGTTTTCCTTGTCCCCAATTTCACCTGGAGTGACCTCTAGCCATATATGTGACCTCTAGTCATGTATCCCGGGCTCCAGGACACACACACACAGACCATCTGGTGGTCTTGCTAAGTAAGATGATTGCAGCTCTGCAGCTTGCAGAATCTATTTCTAGCAAGCCATCCAGGGTTGATGACACTACTGGTGTTCAGATCACGTTCTGAGAGCCAAGGGCCTGTAGTATCAACCTAAATGTCATTTTCCAGAATTTACTCCACGGTCTCAAGCCTGCCCTTCCATCCCCACCATCTGCCCTTTCTCTTGCTCATTGACTCCTGGCGTGTATGCCATTAGGTAGTTTTCAAATACACCACATATTGCTACACCTGCTCTCCTTGCTTATACTGACTCTTTCCGGAATATTCAGGGTTGTCTGTGCTGGCTTACTTGCTTAAAAGTACCCCCGCTCACATTGAAAAGGTTTCAACTACTGCCTTGCTTCCAGGCACAGCGTAAGCATAATGGTAATGCTCACAGAGATGCTACACACTAGGGTGAATGCACAGCATGTTGATGCACACTGGAGTGATGCATGCAGAGTTGATATGCACAAAGACAATACACACAGGTGCTATGCATGCAGGGGCTGTGCACACAGAGGCTATGTATGTAGAGGCTATGCACACAAAGGTGATGTGTATGGTGGTGATATATACAAAGGTGATGCACAGAGAGGCAGCATGCTTTGTCCCCAGCTATCTGATCACACTGAGACTCCTGATGTAATGCAAATTACATCACAGTACATCCAGTCATTTGTTTAACAGGTTGTTTGACCATATACAAATATAAACTCATTGTTAATAGTTTTAGCATTTAGTTTTTCATGTGTATAGGTGTTCTTTCAACATGCACATCTATGCACCACATGCATGCCCGGTGCCTTCAGATGCTATTTCAGGATGTTTGATATCTTGAAACTGGAGTTACAGATGGTTGCAAGTTGCCATGTGGGTGCTG
The DNA here is from genome assembly GCF_982192425.1 of Myodes glareolus. Lineage (NCBI taxonomy): Eukaryota > Metazoa > Chordata > Mammalia > Rodentia > Cricetidae > Myodes > Myodes glareolus. The sequence goes on from NC_142029.1 coordinate 8,160,878, forward strand.
GGAATCAAATCCAGGTTCTCTGAAAGAGCAGCTGGTGGTCTTAACTGCTGAGTCAACTCTCAAACCCCTTATTTGCATTTTATCTTCAACACATCACAGTATCTGCTAAATAACACTTTAAAAATAAATAGCCTCTTGGTTAAGGTTTCTAATTGACTGAATAGGTTTTCTAAAGCACCACTGCCAAAAAACAATTTAGGGGGGAAAGGGTTTGTTCTGTTTCACAACGTGTGTTCATCATCTGGGAAAGTCAGGGCAGAGCTCAGTGCACACACTTGGAGTCAAGAACTAATTCAGAGTTAGTGGAAAGAGTGGAGGTAAAAGTTTCTGTCCAGCATGCCACTCCCAAGTAAGCACACAGAGGCTTAATATTAATTACAAATGCCTGGCCAATAGCTCATGCTTATTTCTAGCTAACTCTTAGATTTTTAAATTAACCCATATTTCTTATCTATACTTTGCCATGTGACTTGGTATCTCAGTACTGCATGCCCATCTTGCTTCTCTCCTCGTCAGTTGGTGACTGCTCTGACTCCGCCCTTTTTCTTCCCATCATTCTCAGTTTGCCTCCCCCACCTAACTTTATTCTGTTCAGCTATTGGTCACTTGGCCTCTGAGGAATGGATGGGGTAGGGATGAGAGGTGAGATGGAGAGAGTGGGAGGAAGGGAAGAAGTGGGAACTGGATTTGGCATGTAAATGAGAAAAGATAATTAAAAAAATAAATTAAAAAAGGAAACCATGGAGGAGCATGGTTTTGCTTGTTTACTAACTCACAAACTCATGTTGAGTCAACTTTTGTATATAGCCCAGGAAGTGCCTATGAATGGTGCTGCCCACAGTGGCCACCTGCCTAGAGAATGCTGCTGCCCACAGTGACCACTTGCCTATGAATGGTGCTGCCCACAGTGGCAACCTGCCTAGGGATGGTGCTGCCCATGGTGACCACCTGCCTAGGGATGGTGCTGCCCATGGTGACCACCTGCCTAGGGATGGTGATGCCCATGGTGACCACCTGCCTAGGGATGGTGATGCCCATGGTGACCACCTGCCTAGGGATGGTGTTGACCATGGTGGCATTCTCTAGCCTCTGTCCCCATCTCAGTGTAGATCAAGGATTATGGGCGTGTACCACCACATGTAACTTGTGTGGGTTCTAAAGATTTCAACTCAGGTCCTTGTCCGTGCACAGCAAGCACTTTGCCCACTAAGCAGCTCCCAGGCCCCACTCTTTTTTTTTTTATTTTCACCTTAAGTGGGGGTATTAACTAAGCTGGTGAAAGGCCAGCAAATTAGAAAACTCAACTGCAAAAAGTCAGTTTCCATGAATAAAGCAGCAATTATAATTCAGCGTGAGGAGTTCATTGAGTAGCTCCATAGAGGAGAGAAATGCAGAGTGTCGGTCAGGGTTCTCAGCAGAAAGATGTTTGATAAGTGTCCAATGGTGGTGCAAGCTCTGAAAATATAAAATAATACTTCACAACTCCTGATGATATTCCCATTTTAATACAGACCAGCAAAGGGTTAATATTTCTCCCAAATTGTGCATCCCTGTCCATTCTCCTCAGCATCCCAAATCTATCCTACAAAAGAAAAATGAGGCAATTTCCAAAAACCATTATTGCAGGGCTATATGAATGGATGGAGACAATTTAGAAGGCATTACCCTTACCCCTAGGTAGCAATGAAAATTGCCTCACGATTTAGCCAGCCTTAGGATGTCCGTATATTATTATGTGATCTTGAGATTCATATTGGTGATTAAGCAGTGTTGGAAAACCTCCAGCCAGGGCACAGCTAGAAGGGTCCCTTAGACATCTTGAAGACTGAGGGCTTCTCTTATGAGAGAAGCCCTTGGTGCTCGACAGCTGCCAGGCATATTCAGTGATGGCCCTCCAAATAGTTCACATTCATCTCATGGTTTAATTACTAAATGCTGGATTTTCTAATCAGCTGTGGCTGGGGGGGCCTAAGGAATTGGCTCTCAGGTTCCCTGGTAAATGTTAAGTCTTGATGAGTGACAGTTTAGCATCGCCCGGGAGTCTGAGAGGCCAAGGAGATCCACAGGAAACAAAGATGCAATGTTGATCCTCTGAAGAACGCAGATGTCGAGGAGAGAAAGAACTGATGGGAGCATCTAAGGGAGCCAGCTGCCATTTTTGTGACCCCAGCCACATGCCCTTCAGAAAGCATCCTTGTTCTGGTGCTCGAATGGCTTCTTCTCACATTCACAAAGCCGCCCTTCCCGGGCCTCATGAATGCATTCTTAGGACTTAAATATAGCGCTCATTCTCAGAACGACATTGTGGGGTGACAATAATATCATTGTTGTTCTACTGTATCAAAGGCCGCCTTCATGAGCAAAGCCATGTTCTCAGGCTTGCGTGCCTCTCTGAAGTACTCTTTCATCAGAGTTTAATTCCACCCAAGAGCATTAGAGATAAGAGTACAGTTCCAGGATGCCTCGAGTCAGCAGGCTTTGCTCTCGACTTCTGAAGCAGAAAGGATATTACAAAGCCTGCTGTGCTGGGCATGTTGCTGTGTGCCTGTAATTCCAATGCTTTGGAGGCCAAGGAAGGAGAATCAAGAGTTCAAAACCAGCCTGGAGAACTGTCTCAATAAAATCAATAATAAATTAAAATAAAAGCCAGGTATAAAGTTAAAAGACATATGAACAGCACCTGAAAAACTTCAGAAACCAAGAAGGGTCATATTTTTCTTTTATTTATATTTATTTTTTGTTTGTTTGGGAGGTGTGCACACCCGTGTGCATACAGTATGTATGCATGTGAGGTATGTATGGTTTGGTTACACACGTGTATGTGTGTGGTTTGGTTACACATATGTGTGTCTGGTTTGGTACACACATGTATGTGTGTGGATTTCTACATCATTGGGCATATGTGCTTAGGTCAAAGGAGGACCCTGAGGTCCTGCTCAGTCATTCTCCACCTTATTCCCTTGAGACAGGGTCTCTCACTAACCCCAGAGCTAGGCTGGCAGACAGTAAGCCCAATCAATCCTTTTGCCTCAGCCCTCACAGCATGGGGCTACAGGCACATGTGGCCACACACTGCTTTATACATGGATTCTAAGGGACTTAAATGTGTTTGGTTTGAATGCAACTGTTGAGGATCTTCTTAGCCTTGATTTGCAACTGTTTCGTGTTCAGTGCATTTTTGATGACAAGCACATGCACCCTTGCATCTTCTGCTCCACCTTCAAGTCTCTACTATATTTCCAGATGTGAAAGAAACCCCTAAACTCCTCCTGCCTCTCTCCCCAACCCACATTCTCTCTGCCCTCTACCTGCAAGGAAATAGGTACCACCCACCTCTGTCCTCCCCTCCCTGCACTACAGACTCATCCACGCTGCTGCAAGCTCCCTTCTTTTCTTGGCTCTTGTAAGAGCACCCAAACTTGTAGCAGAGATGAAACCAAACTGTTGGTTATTTATCTAAATTTTAAATGTTGCTTCCAGACACACTAAGTTCAAACCTAAGTAAGAAGAAAGACAAATCCAGGCCCAAATGGAGGTGAGAGCGAAGCACACTCTCAGGAAAAGAATCTACGTTCATGTTGGTTGCATTTGTAACTTTTGCATTGATTTGATACAGCAGTAGGTGATAGGGAGTTCAGCCAATCACATTCTGTTTTGGGGGCGTGTCACCCTCAGGCTAAAGCCTGCCTATAAACCTAACGGACAAGCTCCATGCCATAGAATTATCAATGAAGGCAATTGTGTCCAAGGAGGAAATGGTGTCTCTGACGGACAAGCCCCACGCCTTAGAATCATTAATGAAGGCTTTGGGGCATAATACTGGACAGGAGATTCAGGATTTACAGAAGGCAATGGTGAGCAGATTTAATAAGATTGAGGAAATCATAGACTCTGATGAACAGGAGCAGAAGGTAGAAAGGCAACATTTACCTCTGAAAACTCTGAGTCTACACAGAGTTATACCTGCCTTTCCAGTAATAACATCAGAAAAGATAACTGGCTCCAAAAACCCTAAGGTCATTAAAGAACATACATGGGAACCTATACGTATGAATGATCTGAAAGAATTTAAACAAGCAATTGTGAATTATGGACTACATTCATCCTTTCTTAGAGAGATGTCAAAATCCTGGGCTCTCAGCAGCAGGGCCACCCCTCAAGATTGGAACCAGTTCACGTCAGCTGTCCTTGAGAACAAACCTTTATGACATTTCAAATGCCTATTCAAGCAAGAGGCCAGACTTTTACAACAACAAGAATCAGCGAAAGGAATTGAGGTTTCTCTAGATCAAATTCTAGGTGAAGGACGTTACTCTGATCCTCAGGAACAAGCTCTTTATGATGAAAACATTTTATTCATATGTGCTACAGCAGCTCTAAGGGCATGGGACAGGGTTCAAGACTCAGGTCAGAGAGTAGAATCATATCATATATCAGGGTAAAACAGGGTCAGAGAGATCCCTTTAGTGACTTTTTACAAAGACTAACTAAGACTGTACAAATAGGGATACCTGATCCAGAAGCAAGAAATATAGTAATTGAGTCTTTGGCTTATGAGAATGCCAATGTAGAATGCAAAAGGATCCTGGGGCCTTTAAAGATCAGATCAGCACCTTTGGATAAATGGGTATTACATACAATGAATGTTGATACATTTGACTATGGCAATGAAACATGGGTGCAAGAAGCAATTTCCAAAGGTAAAAGGAGACATCAGATTACAAAATGCTTTCATTGTGGCAAAATGGGACACATGAAAAGGGACTGCAGACAATGGAATTCCAGGAATAATGCCTCTTCTAGGAATAACAGGAATAGGAGGACTCAGCCTTCAGGTTTATGTAGGAGATGTGGAAAGGGCAGGCATTGGACGAATGAGTGTAGGTCAACAAGAGATAAACAGGGCAACCCGTTGCCATTGGGAAACTCAATAGGGGGCCTCTCGAAGGCCCCCATGGCAAATGTGGTCCAGTCATTTTTGATCGCTGCAGAGAATATGCCTCTTCAGGGAAACTAGAATGCCCCATGCCTGCTGTTAAAAGCAATAATGGCCTGAAGGATGAGTTAAATGTGGTGAATGAATCAAGAAATCTAAGAGGACAAAGTAAATGAATATTCTGACAGACTTCTATAGATGAACAAAGACCAAAGCTAAGAGTGTGTGTAAATGGCAAATTTATTACTGACTTACTGGACACAGGTGCGGATGTAAGTATCATTACTCCAGAATCTTGGCATCCGCATTGGCCTCTTCAGGAGGTAGATATTCAGTTCCTAGGAATTAGAACTCTATCTCGAGTAAGACAAAGCACAAGATGGGTCAATTGTATAGGTCCAGATGGACAAATAGGAAAACTAAGGCCATATGTAGCCAATATTGCAGTGAATTTATGGGGCCGTGACCTACTGCAGCAATGGAATACTCAAATTAATATTCCTGCTGCTTCTAGAGCCTATATTCCTGAGGAAAATATTACAAGATATTACAGATGGCAGAAACCAGCCATTAGAACTATACAAGAACACAACCCAATTGATGGCCTTTCAGAGCTACCAATAGCCATGCCTCTAAAATGGTTGACTGAGAAACCAATATGGACTAAACAGTGGCGTTTAGCTGAGGAAAAGTTACAGACTTTAGAACAGCAGGTACAAGAGCAATTAGATGCTCGACATATAGAAGAATCTACCAGCCCTTGGAATTCTCCTGTATTTGTTGTTAAGAAAAAATCTGGTAGATGGAGAATGGTGACAGATCTTAGAGCTATCAACAAGGTTATTCAACCAATGGGACCTCTGCAATCTGGAATTCCTCTGACCTCCCTGTTACCAAAGGGATGGCCTCTTATAGTTATTGATCTGAAAGACTGTTTCTTCACTATACCTTTACAAGAAAAAGATAGAGAAAAGTTTGCCTTCACAGTGCCTACTTATAATAACTCTCAGCCTGCAAAGAGGTACCAGTGGACCGTCCTCCCACAGGGAATGTTGAACTCTCCCACCCCATGCCAATATTTTGTAAGCCAACCATTAAAAATTATACGCAAACAATTTCCTAAGTCCATAATATTCCATTATATGGATGATATCCTGATCTCTGATCAAAACAAAGATACCTTAGAAAGGCTGTTTGAAGAAGTAAAAATAGTGTTACCTAAATGGGGATTGCAAATTGCTCCTGAAAAAATTCAGAGGGGAGATTCTGTTAATTATTTAGGTTATAAAATAGGTTTACAAAGAATTAAGACACAAAAGGCACAAATCAGGAGAGACTGGTTACGAACTCTTAATGACTTTCAAAGATTATTAGGAGACATCTCCAGCCTACGGCCGGCTGTTGGGATAACACCTGATCTAATAATTCATTTAAACAAAACCTTGGATGGTGATAAAGACTTAAACAGTCCCAGAGAATTAACAGCTGAAGCAGAAAAAGAACTGACAATGGTTGAAGAAAAATTACAGAAGGCTCATGTGGACAGGGTAAATCCAAAGCTTAGTTGTATTCTCGTTATATTGCCTTCCAGAATTTCTCCTACAGGAATCTTGATGCAAAGAGAGGATATTATCTTGGAATGGATCTTTTTGCCACACAAACCAAGTAAAAAATTAAAAACTTATGTGGAAAAAGTCTCTGAATTGATTAAAAAAGGAAAATTGAGACTTCGTCAATTAGCAGGTATAGACCCAGCAGAAATTATAGTGCCTTTCACTGCTGATGAGATAAAAAAGTTATGGGAAGACAATGAACCGTGGCAAAGAGCTTGGGCTAATTTTTTGGGAGAAATCAATAACAATTACCCAAAAAGCAAGAGACTTAATTTTACAAAGAAAACTTGGATCCTTCCTCAAATTGTTCGTGATGCTCCAATAACCAGGACCTGTACATTTTATACTGATGCTAATAAATCAGGGAAAGCAGATTACAAATCAGAAGAATTGAGTAAAGTGGAACAAAGTCCTTATGATTCTGTCCAGAAGGCAGAATTATATGCCATTTTTATGGTGCTTAGGGATTTTAAAGAATCTCTTAATATAATTACTGACTCACAATATGCAGAAAGAGTTATCTTGAATATTGAAACTGCCGAATTTATACCTGATGATACAGAACTGATCTCATTGTTTATCCAGGTACAAGACATGATCAGGAACAGGCTCTGCCCTATGTACATAACACACATCTGATCCCATATGGGTCTGCCAGGTCCTCTAGCACAAGGTAATGCAGATATTGATCACTTATTGATTGGTAGTGTGCTGCAGGCATCTGAATTTCATAAAAAACATCATGTCAATAGCAAAGGCTTGAAAAAAAGTTTTCTATTACATGGCAACAAGCTAAGGAGATTATAAAGAATTGCCCTACTTGCTCTTTTTATAACCAAACACCATTGCCTGCAGGGACTAATCCAAAGGGTATTAAAGGGAATGAAATTTGGCAGATGGATGTGTTTCACTTTGCAGAATTTGGCAAATTAAAATATGTACATCACGCCATTGACACGTACTCAGGTTTCCAATGGGCAACTGCTTTAAGCTCAGAAAAAGTTGATTCAGTAATCACTCATTTATTAGAAGTTATGGCCATCATGGGTATACCTACACAGATAAAGATGGATAATGGTCCAGCTTATGTTTCTAGGAAAATGACACAATTTTTTGCTTATTATAATATTAAGCATGTTGCAGGTATACCATACAATCTTACAGGTCAAGCAGTTATAGAAAGATCAAATCGAACTATAAAAGATATGTTGAACAAACAGAAAGTGGTGGAAAATTACCCCCAGGAATAGGTTACATAATGCTTTATTAACCTTGAATTTTCTCAATGCTAATGAGAAGGGGACAACGGCTGCAGAAAGACATTGGATATTGGAAAAGTCTGCTGAATTAAATCAACCAATTTATTTCAAGGATGTGCTGACCTCACAGTGGAAGCCAGGAGATGTGCTGCATTGGGAAAGGGGTTTTGCTCTTGTTTCCACAGGAGAGGAAGAATTGTGGATACCATCAAAATTAATAAAGGTTCAGTTTGAAGAGGAGAAGCCTCTTGGAAGAGATAAATGATAACTCACTCACAAGGATAATAATCACACCAAAGGTAAGAGAAATATAAAGGTTGGAGGCAGGGTTCTCTTCTTGTCTCCACAGGAGAAGGCTCATTTTCAAAGGATCCAAGGAACCCTGGATAATTGAATATAGAAACCACCTATGAACAAAAGAGGATCAACAATGAATCCAAATAGCTTAGGTAAATATTACTATTTTTTAATATGTACTAATGTGCATTTATTTATAAATATGTGGAGTTGGTTTTGGAGTTGAACAATGGCTCAGTCCCTCTTCATTTCCAAGCCTGTTGATAAGAGATATCCCAGAGTTTCTGTCTCATGTCAAGAGCCAAGATACGGGACAGAATAACTATAATTGATAAATTTTCTTTGCCTTTCCCCACATCTGTTTCTATCTTTATTAATATATATATAATATATATATGTCTGTATATGTCTTCGTAGATAATGTTTAACTTTCCCATGACAAACAATAAATTTTCCTGCAGTAATCTTTAAAACTTCTAGGATGAAGATGGGGCCCCACAACATCAACTCCACCTGGTTACTATGACGTCATAATGTTGATAGTGCTATTTTTTTTAGACCTGTTTTTTGGTACCAGCTACACAAAACAGTTCTGGATGATGCACAATATTTGACAACACTCTGGCCAGACCTCCTCAACTTATTCAGAGACTATTTACAACTCTCTCACACCAAATGTTTATATGGGAATTTTACCATCAATTATTTTCACAGGACCCCCTAAGAGAAAAGTCGCCCCCGTGACAGCTGGAAGCAATTTTAGAGGACGATGTCCCCTCTCCCAGTAGAATTTGCCCTCAGGTTTAGGGACACCATTTAGGGGTTGTTTATAGTTGATATAGGGATGAGGGAATGAGGGAGGTATTTTGTAAGTTCAGGGGTGTTTATCAAAAAAAAGAGGGGATAGATTGGGATAATAATATATTGGTATTTGTGAGTTATTATTTTTAGAAAATTGTATTGGTGTTGATTTTTGTACATTGATATATTGAATATTGTAGGTGAGCATGCTTCTACCTCTATTTGTATTAATATATATACATATATTTACATTCCTACCTCTGAATAAGATATTTATGTAATGATATACATTGTTTACATTTGGAGGTCATTGTCCTCACTCATTGTACAGTTGTTCATTCTCTTAGTCTTCAAGTTAGATAGATTGAAATCAATAGTCATATATGTTTATTTTATTTATATTTAGGCTAATCAGGTTATTTAGATGTATAGAGATCATACTTAGTATAGATAGTATAATCTTCAACCTCTTCGAAGAGCTGTGAAAAATGGCCTTTAATCTAACTCATAGTTCTATAGTAGTGAGACACAATCACTCCTGGCATCACCGATCTACTCCCGAGAGAACGTTGAGCACCAAAGACACTCCACATGGAGCTTGTCTTCTTCCTGGCAGAACTGGCCGTTGGGCAAAGAAAAAGCCCATACCTCAACCACTGACAGAATTACAGAATATCCTAAATGGATAAAAGCAGGATTGTCTTATCTTGCCAAGACAGGGTGAGAGAGTCCTAAAAGGTTTCTTGCCTTTGAAAAATGGCATGTCAGTTACATCAGGCCTTAGCCAAGGTTGGTTGACTCAACATTGTATACAAGACTTTGGATGATTGCCCAGGTATTCAGTTGTCTCTTCCATTCATTGCACATTTCAGAAGTTTCCCGCTTGTACTTCCGGGATGCTTGAGTAAAATTATTTTCCTTCTCAGACCTTTGATGGAGTTGAAGATTAGATAGTTGTAGTTACCATCTTCATTATTTAGACTCCCTGAGATAGAATGTTTAGCAGAACTTTTGTTATATGCTTCTTGCTTAACATTGTTTGTTGTTTGTAACTTTATATTTATTATTTGCTTCTATTGTATATAGTTGTATTTGGTTTGGTTCTGTATTATTTTAGAAAAAAATGGGGAGATGATAGGGGAGTTCAGCCAATCACATTCTGTTTTTGGGGCGTGCCGCCCTCAGGCTAAAGCCTGCCTATAAACCTAGCAAGCGCACTCTGCTAGCTCCTTTTCGCCTGGCTCCTGCGCCTGGAAGGATCGTTTGAATTCTGGTGTAAGCTGTTATAAGTCTTACTTCTGTTTATTAAAGCTACATATTTTGTATTAAAATAGTCTGGGGATTTTTCATTACCAATCGCCCTGAGGCATCAAGTGGGTGAGAAGCAACTCAAAAGAGGAAGGGGTTGTTTTGCTCACGCTTGAGGAGGTGCAGTCTGAGTCTGTCATGGTGGAGAAGACAGACTGCAAAGCAGGAAGCAAGGAGCATACAGGAAGTAGGACTCAGCAAGAAAACCCCAGGTCTGCCCCCAGGAACATATGTAACAATACATACTAATTATACATATAATACATAAAACACACACATATATATGAAACACATAAAGGATACAAATTTTGCTTTGTATAATTATATTATATATGTAATTATATATTTACATGTAATATATAAAATTATATTATTTTTTATTTTAAAAGGAAGTACATTCAGTCTGTGAAGATGGCTCAGTGGTGAACACTTGCCATGCATGTGGAATTCAGATCTCTGAAAACACACATTAATGATGAGCAGATATAGCAATCCAGCTGCAATTCTAGTCTGAGACAGTGGAGACAAGAGAGCCCCAGACACGCTACTATTGAGACTATCCACATTGTGGATTCTGGATTTGATTGAGAGATCCTACCTCAAAGAATAAGGTCGTCCATATGCACACCCACACAGGGGCACATTCGCCCACACACGTCTGACCATGCAGATGCAAAACATGTGCATGCACACCCAAAAAGAAAGAATACAAACAAAAGAAGCATGATTTAAATTTGGTTGCAAAGAGCAGAAAGCTGTAAGACACCTAACAGTTGGTGATGCTGATCAACAGAATACAATACAAGTCAAGCCTAAAACCACGTATTCCAGCTGTGTACTTTTCTATGCCTGCAGTAATTTTCCTAGGTGTACACTATCAGTAGGCACATTGTAATTAGTTGTGATCTGTAAAATACAAACTGTGTTCCTGAATCAAGTGATTATGTTATATATACTTTACATTAAGAAATAGAGGCTATGGAAATGATATTTGTGATCTACCTGTAATCACTCCAGTGCTCCTACTGACAGGAAGGTTAGTGAGACACAGAACAGCTCCATTTTCAAAGATCGTCCACTATTATCAACAATTTATTTCAGAAGTGATCTCCTGTGCCAATGCATTCAAGTGTACTTCCTACTTTCTTGTCAATGAGGTATAGTGTGGCCGGCTTTATGTTGAGGTCTTTGATCCATTTGGACTTGAGTTTTGTGTATGGTGATAGATATGGGTCTATTTTCATTCTTCGACATTTGATATCCAGTTACGCCAGCACCATTTGTTAAGTATGCTTTCTTTTTTCCATTCGATATTTTTTGCTTATTTGTCAAAAACCAGGTGTTCGAAGGAGTTTGGATTAATATCTGGGTCTTCTATTCGGTTCCATTGGTCCTTCTGTCTGTTTTTATGCCAATACCAGGCTGTTTTCAGTACTGTAGCTCTGTAGTAGAGTTTGAAGTCAGGAATTGTGATGCCTCCAGAAGTTCATTTATTGTGCAGGATTGTTTTGGCTATCCTGAGTTTTTTGCCTTTCCATATGAAGTTGAGTACTGGTCTTTCAAGGTCTATGAAGAATTTTGCTAGGATTTTGATAGCATTGTATTGAATCTGTGGATTGCTTTTGGTAAGATTGTCATTTTTATTATGTTAATTCTACCTACCCAAGAGCATGGGAGATCTTTCCACTTTCTGGTGTCTTCTTCAATTTCTTTCTTTAAAGATTTCAGGTTCTTGTCATACAAGTCTTTCACATGCTTGGTTAGAGTTACTCCAAAAATGGCCAAGATCAAAAACACTGATGATAACTTTTGTGGGAGAGGTTGTGGGGGTAAAGGGAACACTCCTGCATTGCTGGTAGGAATGCAAGCTTGTACAGACCCTTTGAATGTCAGTGTGGCAATTTCTCAGAAAATTAGGAAACAGCCTTCCTCATGACCCAGTAATACCACTTTTGGGTATATATCCAAAGGATGCTCAATCGTGTCACAAGGACATGTGCTCAACTTTGTTCATAGCGGCATTGGTTGTCATAGCCAGAAACTGAAAACAACCTAAATGCCCCTCGACCAAAGAATGGATAAGGAAAATGTGGTACATTTACACAATGGAATACTACACAGTAGAAAAAAATAATGACAGCTTGAATTTTGCAGGCAAATGGATGGAGCTAGAAAACATCATTTTGAGTGAGGTAACCCAGACCCAGAAAGACAGTTATCATATGTATTTACTCATAAGTGGTTTTTAAACATAAATCAAAGAAAACAAGCCTACAAATCACAATCTCAGAGAACCTAGACAACAATGAGGACCCCAAGAGAGATATACATGGATCTAATCTACATGGGAAGGAGGAAAAGACAAGATCTCCTGAGTAAATTGGGAGCATGGAGACCTTAGGAGAGGGTTGAAGGGGAGGGGAGAGATAAAGAGGGGAGTAGAGAAAGATGTAGAGCTCAATAATACTAACAATAATAATAATAATAATAATAAACAATTTATTCATGTGAATACAAGGGTTAGCTCTCACCCCATACTTTCCATTCTTGATTCAGTCCTCTGGAGCCATGTGTGAGTCTCTTTCTACCTACCCATTTGTGGTGATTTGAATGAGAATGTCCCCCGCAGCCTCAAGCACTTGAACACTTGGTCCCCAGTTGGTGGCATTGAGGAGGTAACAGAGAGGCACAGCCTTGCTGGAGAAAGCCTGTTGCTAGCGGTAAGATTTACGTGCACAAAGCTATACCCTGCTTCCAGTTTGCTTTCTCTGCTTCACGTCTGTGGTTCAGCTGTGCACACTCAGCTTCCTGTCCCGGCTGCCATACTTACTGCTTGCTGCCATATAAACTCCTGTTGCTTGAGTTGCTTTTGCTCTTGGTGCTTTGTCATGGAAACAGAAAATAACTAACACACGTATGTGAAAGAAATATAATTACTTATCTATTCATGGAGTATTGGAGATCAATAAATATATTATTCAATCATAGAATCCTGGCGGGCCATACACTGGACAAATCCTCTACCATTGAACTGCATTTCCAGCCCTCTTTTTACTTTAAGACAGAATCCTCTAAGTTACCTGGATTTAGGGTAGATACTAGGCAGGTTTTGAACTTGCAAATCCACTGCATCAATAAATACTCTGATTGACTGAGATTCTAGAGCCATGAAATGCTAGTCAGCAAACACTCTCACTAAAATAGAGAAGAGGAGGCAGTAGTTGTGGCCAGGGGTTGATCAGGACAATGTAAGCACGAGACCAAGCTGAAGACTGATTTGCCTATCTTCAGTACCTTTCCTGGCATTCCAGTCTCACGGTGATAAATGACAATTCTGTGTTTGTGGTCTTACCTAGCCTTGACTGACATTCCTACAGTACCTACCTGTAACCACAGGCTTATATGTCAGCAGCAAAGTTAGCTGGGTTGGCTGCAGGCAGTTCCTCCTCATTGAGATTCCACAGCCGCCGGGCAGGGAAGAGAGATTATTCAATAAAGTGCTTGGTTTGGAAGCCTAAGGACTGAGTTTGATCCCGATGACATACATAAGGAGCAGCCAGGACACAGTGGCATGTGCCTTTGTAATCCCAGTGCAGGGAAGGCAGAGACAGGAAGATCCCTGGGCTCACTGGCTCACCTGATTAACCTATCTGGAAAGGTCCAGATTCAGCGAGAGGTCCTGTCTCAAATATCAATTATCAAGAGAGATCACTCCTGAGGAGCTACATTTAAAGCTGTTCTGTGGCATCCATGTGTAAGTCACACACACACACACACACACACACACACACACACAGAGAGAGAGAGAGAGAGACAGAGAGAGAGAGACAGAGAGAGAGACAGAGAGAGAGACAGAGAGAGAGAGAGAGAGAGAGAGAGAGAGAGAGAGAACACATTCAATAGGTCTTGCATCTTGAAAGCTACTCTGACTTTCCCACTAAGATATCCTCATATCCACGACAAATATTCTGTCCCTCAGCCTGACACACAGATTCCTTCCCCAGGTGCTTACAACATCAGAGCCATTGTTCTAACCCAGACACGAGTAGACTTCCCTGTTTGTCTAGCAGATGCCTGAGACACGATCGGCACACACGTTTTGAAGAACACAGTTTGCTTTATGATTCTCGACACGTTCCATACTTCTGAAACTCTCACTCTAAGCCAGACACCAAGGACTTGCATCACCCTCCAAAGTCTGCTGTGCCACCTTGAAATTCACCTTCCCATCCTCCATTTTCCTCCTGCTGTGGGCCAGCCCCTGTTTCAGCACTGTAGACCTGATAGCATTTTTCGAGTTTTAAGCATGTCAAGTCATTCCCTACATGGTCATTTCCTTTGACTCTCTTCCATGATTATTTAGAAGTCCCCCCCCCAGCATGTATCCTGTGGCCAGCTCCTTCTATTAGAGTTCTCAAACAGCACTACTTAACATGAAAACATGGTGGTACGTGTCTGTTTCTCTAAGGATAGACTTCTGTTCTACTGCAAGCCAAAGTAAGCCGCATTCTTTCAATCTCTTTAGAACGAGTAGGCTTGTCATTGGTTACAGGTCTCTCCAATTTTCCAAAAGCTACCTGGGTCTTCCAATTTAAAAACTCTCCTTTTGAAAAGCTTAGAACGAGCCCCTCCAAGAGTCTATGCTTACAAGAACTGTCAGCTCTTACCACACAGTGGTGTGTCAGTAGCATGTCCTTCTTTAAAAAATAATGTATCTATTTATCTTATATGTATGGGTGTTTGGCTGAGTATATCCCTGTACACCTACTGCTCTTGCAGAGTTCCCGTCCAAAGCTCCAGTGCCGGGGATGTGACGCTCTTCTGGCATCTTTAAGCACTGCATGCAAATCATACACATATATACACACAGGTAAGCACTCATACACAAAAAGTAAACATGAATAAATAAAATCTAAAGAATGAGAAAAGAGTTGAAAGAAAACTGCTTAGGGCAATTAGATAGGTGTCCAAATTACTTCTTTTCCTTTCTTAATATGTATATGTGTTGTATGTGAGAGACGTGTGTGTGTGTGTGTGTGTGTGTGTGTGTGTGTGTGTGTGTGTGTGTGCGCGCACACAGATGCGTACATGCCATAGTGTACATGGGTGGTCTCAGTACAACCTCAATCCCAATCCTTACCTTTGACCTTGTTTTAGACAGGATCTCTGTTTTACAAGCCAGGCTAGCTGGCCCATAGAATTCTGGGAATTCTCCCGTCTCCACCTCCCACCGCATCAAAGGAGTGCTGGGGTTAGAGATCTGTGCTACCTTGTCCGTCCTGGTTTCCAGCTCAGGCTTCTCACCCGGCCATGCACAGCCAGCGCTCTACTCCTGGCAGCTCTCTCCAGCCCTCTGTTTTTCCAGTGTCAACTCCTAATCTGCTCCAACAGCCTTCTATCTTGGGCAGTATTCGTGGAGACACAAGGAAAGGCAGAAAGGTTTGCTTCTGAAGTCTTTTGCCTCTAGAAGCAGGGACAACTGCTTTGAGAAGTGTTTTTGGACTATGGTGTGTTTGGAAATGGTCAGATTACACAAGTGACTGAAATTGATACAAGCATCCTTGGTAGATGGCACTGAGGTCATAGAGCAGAGCCTATGGCTCACCATCAGGACTCTTCTCTGCTCAACCAAATTCTTTTCCATTGTTTTTGATTTTCAGGTAAATTACTTCCCAACAGCTGGAGAGGAAGGACCCACCCAAGGCAAGTTAGTTTCTTCAACGTAAGCATTTACATTCATGGGGCCATGTTTCTATTCTTCATTTGTCTTTCAGATTAAAATTTCTTGATGCCGGGGCTGGAGCCATAACTCAATTATCACAGCACCTTGCTAGAATGTAGAAAGCCCTGGATTGGATCCCCACCATCCCAGGCACATGGTGATGCCCATGATCTGGGCACTGGGGATGTGGAGGCACGAGGTCCTGAAGTTTAGGTCATCCTCAGGTAGAAAGGAAGCCCAGCCAAGGCCACATGAGACCCTGTCACAAACAAACAAACAATAAATAAGCAAACAAGCAAAGCAGTTGATGCACAATGGAGGCAGGTGATGCTTATGCCTCACTATGAAAGCTGCACCCAAAAAGGAGTCGTATCCAGTCCAGCAAACTAAAACAAAGACTCCCAAACCCTCATCCTCTTGTTGAAAGCCTGCTTGGCCATTCTCCCTTAACCTCTCAGTTTCAATCTCCTTCTTCCCATTATAATTAATACAATTCTGTAGCAAAATGTTTGAGCCATACAACAGCTTGATACCTACCTGGAAATATTACAGGGGGAGCCTGGGGATAGCCATGGGTATTGTCTGTGGTTTGTTTGGTTCATTTTGGTTTTGGTTATGTTGGTGGTGGTGTTAGAAATTGAACCCAGGGCCACACACACTACAAAAGCACTGCTCACAGACCATAGCCCCAGCCTGCTCCATCACAGCCATTTTTTTTTGACAAAGGGTCTCAGGTAGCCCAGGTTAGCCTCAAACTTGCTGTGTATCTGAAGCTGATCTTGCATACCTCATCTCCCTATCTCCACCTCCCATGTTCTGGGATCACGGGTATGTGCCACCATGACCAGGTTTCTGAACTACTTAAGAAGTATCAGAGCACCATAAGTGAGCCTGCTTTAAGTCTAAGAAGGGCCCTTTGCTAGTACAGTTTTCAAGACTCCCTAGAGCAAGTGTGCGTGATGTGAAATGTGCTCCTTCAGAGGGCTTTGCGATGGTTGACTCTGAAACAAGCCCTTGAGGGAAGGTTCAGAGCATGCTCCATGGAGACCCAGCAGTCTGCTCCCACCAGGTGACCTCCCTGGCCCCATAGCCACGTCCCCCTCAGCTCCCTGATAACAGTTTCCCAGGACTCCCAATGCACGGAAATAAAGATTTAGGTCAGCCTCTCCAGCTCATCTACCAGCAAGGGTAACAGCAACGCTTGAGGTCAATTGCTGACGAATTAATTTCCCTGGAAACCCAACAACTGGATCTTGACCTGCTGTCCATACCCCTCCATCATTGAACCAGCTCTGGTCTGGGCAACTTGTAGCTGCCACTACCCCTTCTACCTCCATGCCTTCTCCAACAGTGCCTGACTTAGAGAGAACTTTCCACATCTGTTCCTTCATCGCTTCTTCAGTCCTAGCTCTTCTGGAGATTTTCCTTCCATCCCCTCATAGGTAATTCCCTATACACCATTTCTATTGCTTAAAAAATAAATATTTATTATTTGGAGTAGAGGCGGGTGTGTAAGTGGGCAAATGTTCTGATACTTGCATGGAGGTCAAAGGATAACTTCATGGAGTTGATTCCATTCACCCTTGGTGAGTCCCAGGGTTCAAACTCATGTCACGAGTGGTTTGCAGAAAGCACCCTTTCCTATTGAACCATCTTGCCAGTCCCTCCTTTTCAATTCTTTACAATAGATATTCTGATAAATGACTCTGCAAATCTGATAAATGACTATGCAAAACTTCTTCCCGAATGAACAATGGTGGATAGTGCTGTTTGTTTGGACTGACCTGGTTTGGCCACAAGTACACAACTTAACCAAGATTGACTACCAGAAAGACACGGAAAATTTATTGACTGATCCTGAATCCATGTTGGAGACATCCAGTCTGTATGCCTGGGGATTGGGGGGTGGGGTGGGAGGTGCCAAAAGCAAACAGTGAGGATTTGATTTGGGGAAACCACTACCGGCACATCTGGGGGAGACCTAACACGGTAGCACCAAAATGAAAGAAGACAACGGGCTGACCACCCATCAGAGCGAGGGACCCTGGACTGAGGATGCCCGGCAGTACTGAGGTGGATAACATGTAATCTTGCTTTGATAAAAGGAGGTATCCCTTATCTAAACATGCTCACTTGCGGAGCATTACTTCATCTTCCAGCTCAGAATCTCACCAGAAAATCCCTCCTATCATTCTTCCACATCTTCTCACAGTGTAGGATTCCCCTAGAGTCCAGCTTCTCTCTTATTTCCTGAATGGCTGCCAGGAGCTGCCAGGCCATCGGGCCTCCTTTCTTCCTTCTGGAAAGAATCTGAGAGTACCTCTGACCTAAATTTCTCTGCCGAATCCCCCAAGCTCTTTTCTTCTCCTCATCAAGACCATGAACTATCAGCTTCTTCCAAGGGCAACGACAACATGGATCCCTTTAGATTCTTACATCCCCATTCCTAAAGGCCAGGATAGTACAACATGGGGTGCTGAAAGAGTATAGGATCCACGCTAAGAAGGCAACAAACCCTATAAAATGCACCCAACAAGGAATAATGAGCCCCCCTCATTTCATCCTAAAACCCTAGCAATTCCCATCTACTTTGTTGTGTTAACTATGACACACACAACACCTTCATTGACCCAAGATGTTCTTTGGATGTTAAAATACCCACACACACACTTTCACTTCTTAATCCTACAGAAAGAAATAGAAGTTTATTACACATTTGAACTTTTTATTTGTCTGATTGTTGGTTTTATTTTTGAGACAAGGTCTCATGTGGCTTATGCTTTCCTAGAACCCACAGTGTAGCCGAGGATGACCTTCTACTTCAGATCCTCCTCCTTCTCCATCCCATGTGCTGGGATCACAAGTGTATCCCTTGCATTTGTTTCTAGAAGTATCAGATGCTTACCCAGGGTTTGATGCATACTAGGCCATCGCTCTACCCACTGAGATGAGTCACTCTCCAGAATAAACGGTTTTCAACATTATGCTTGCCTGAGTTTGAACTGAATTCTGTAGCCATTGAGACACTCTTGAAATTTTTAGATGGAACAGAATTATAATTTAGAATTTTCTAGAATCTGAAATGTTATCAAAGGGGGAACCATGTTTATCCAAGCAATTTATTATAAAAGGATGGTCTTTCTGCACATGGCCTCGGAGTAGATCCAAGAAAACAAGAACAAAACAGGGCAAAAGGCCGTTCTAGAACAAGACCAGCACAGATGAAGAGAGGGAGATTCGACATTTACAGCAACGGGACAGGGTGCATAATGGTTTCACAGGGCACTCAAAGCCGAGGGAGAAGCCAGGCCACTCAGCGTTCTCAGGTCATTTGGCCAAAAAGGAAAAAGAGCCCAGAACAGGTTGGGGAGGGAAATAAAGAACCCACGCTACTTTATAGAACTCAGCAATTGTTTATCGAGCAGTGTAGACAGGGAGCTGTTTATTTGTAAACACATCAGGCATTTCCCCAGCTTTCTGCTCACCTTAGAAGTAAATCATTTGTTAATGAATATTTTCTCTGTGCTTGTCACAGCACAAACATGTGGTTTTAATGCAACCAGTGCCCAGCATAACTTTTTCTCATTTATAATTGTCTTTGTGGCTTTCTCATTTAAGTGTCTCTGTGGTCTACTAGACTTCCCAAGACAGCTGGCTAGCAGGAAACACAGGCACAGAGATGGACAAGGGCCAGATTCCCCAAGGCCTGTGACCAAGGCAAAGAGCTTGGGGTAGGAAGAGGGAAAGGTTTTCTGTTTGTTTGTTTGATTGGTTGGTTGGTTGGTTGGTTGGTTGGTTGGTTGGTTGGTTGGTTGGTCGGTAGGGTTTTGTTGTTTTCTTCTGTTTGTGTGAATGTGTGTATGGACACTTGTTTGTTTGTTTGGGGTTTTTTTGGTGTGTGTGTGTGTGTGTGTGTGTGTGTGTGTGTGTGTGTGTGTGAGAGAGAGAGAGAGAGAGAGAGAGAGAGAGAGAGAGAGAGAGAGAGAAACAGACAGACAGATAGAGGAGGTAGGAGGTTGTTTTTATTTGTTTGTTTGGTTGGTTGGTTTTTGTATGTGTGAGAGAGGTTTTAGTTTTGTTCATTTGTTCGGTTGATTGTTTTTTTCCCATGCTGTTAATATTTTCTCCTCTGACCTGGTTCAGCTCAAATCCCTGATGAGAGATCAGGAAGGGTCTTTGGCATTGCTTCCCATCTGTGAGTAATGCCAGAGCTGATCTTAAAGAGAGTAAATGATGGGAGTCAAAGGATGCCTGGGACTGCCTAGCTATCATTTACTGTCTGGGACAACCTGAGTGAAGTTTTGATCCTCTTTAATCTTTACCAATAAAATTAGGTTAATAACCGTTACCTACCTCATCATTGCTCTGATATGCAAGTTATATTCCAAAAGCCCGAAGCACAGTACTAAGCCAAGAATCAACACAGCAGCTGAGTGCTGATATGCCTGCTAAGGCTGCAGTTGTGCGATGTGATCCATTGCTCTCTCAGCCTCCACCCTGTCATTACACATACCAGGAATTTATCGCCCAATTCATCATCTGCCCAGCCCCTCACTCTGCTTCTGCCGGGAACTAGCATGCAATTTGGTACAGGGGAAGTAGATGAAGACTGCAAGCCCCGCAGACCACAGGGAAAACATTTTCCTCCGTTTCAGACATGTTTTCCTCTGTTTCAGACATGTTTTCCACCTTGTTTTGGCGCATCTCAAGAGAGTGATAATAATACTTTTCCTCATCAAAGCTGTAATTAGTATTCAATAAGAGACTCATGGGTGCAGTTAGCTCAGTGAGGCGGGGGCTTTGTTGACATAGCCCAAGAATTTTTCCCACTCTCTGCTCTGAGTAGGTCCTCAACCTGGCTGGGATTAAGTAGCTTGTGTAGTTACTTATTTACCCCTTCATTTAATCTGGCTTTATTTTTGTTTGTTTTTCCGTTTTGCTACGGGGTCTCATACTGTAGCCCAGGCTCACATGAAACTCATTGCGTAGGTTTGGCTGGCCTAAAACTCAGGGACGTCTCCCTGCCTCAGGCTTGAATGTGTGGGATTGCCAACATGAGCCACCAGACATAGGAAGTACTGTATTTATTAATGAAGTTATCTGAATCTCTTCCTGGACCTTAGTAAGTCTAGCTGGTTCTCAGCCCCTGGCCTCTACTCTTTCTTTCTTCAGCTCATTGACAAACTTGGAGCCTATAGCAAGAAAATTAACTTGCCAGACTAGACATGCTATTCCCACCTGTAGCTTCAGGTCCATGGGATCCAAATGCTTCTGGTTTCTGCACACACCTACACACGTATACACACACACACACACACACACACACACACACATACACACACATGTATGCATGCGCACACACACTTTAGAAACAATGGAATCAATCTTTAAAAAATATACCTTGATCACTTAAAATAAATATTTATTTGTTTCTGTTTCCTCCAGAAAATGGAAGATCTCACACTTCATGGTTCCCTTCTCACCAGCAATGAGCCTGTTCCCTTCAGCATGAGCCTGCCTGTATGTTCCAGTTTGCCATAGTCTCTACAGCTCCCTATTGTGTCCTAGGCATAGCAGGTGGAATACGTATGCATTGCCTATGCTGTAGAAGATTCTAGAGAAGCAGCTCTTAGCTACGTTGCCTCCCTGACTGTTGGGAGATGTGGGAGTCAGTCAGCCTTTCTCTGGCACCCTAGAGAGGCCCCTGACAAATGGGTAGAGCTGTGTCACTCAAATCCTCCAGCGCAAGTACAGGCTGGGATGCCGGAGAAGCACGGATGGGAAGAGGTAGCCTGGTTTGTCTTGTTTTGATGCTAATCCGTAAAGACAAGCCACAACGTAACTGCAGCAAACGCTCACTGTTTCTTCCATTATATCAATAACTTTATAAATATCGCCATGAACGAGTGCTGTAGGTGGCAGCTAACCTTTGTTGTGAATTCGATTGACTAATACAGGCCAGGGCATTGTTGAGGTATCCCCTTGCTGAGGGTGTGTATGGGAAGGCATATCCAGGGAGAAGGGGAGGAAGAAAAAAGGACCTCTACTGGCTTGGGTTCTAAACTGAACAAACAGAGGAAACAAGGAAACCTGTTGTGCCCTGCCGCATCCATCTGCCTGCTTCTCATCTGCCCAGATGTGAAGGAGCAGCCGCACACTCGTTCCTGCCCTGACAACTGAGACCCGTTCCTGCCACTGTGCCTCCCCTGCCTTGATAGGCACGAGCCAAAAACAAACCATTTCTCCTCTAAGTGGCTTCTCACCAGGCCATGGCAATGAGAAAACAAATGCTTCGCACAAAATCTAGTGGATCTGAGTCTTTTGTGAGTGTGTAATCAAACCATCTGGACGTTTTCTTGCTGAGGGGCATGTTTACGAACATTGACTGTGAAGGTGGCATAGAACACAATCATATATGACCTTGACAATATGATTTTAGAGCTGTCAGTGTCTGCAAGGGGGACAGACACTGTTTGCTATCCTGTTGACCCAACAATGCTCTGACAGAAAATTGAAATCCTGCTGTGCTTTCCCTCGCCTTGGTTTACATAAATCAGTGATTTCTTGTCTCCACAATTTTGAGATTTATTATCCGAGGGAAAATGGGTGAAAATAAAGTAAGAACTCTTTGGGATTCACTTTAAACATCTGGGGTTATGGGACATGGCATAGATGAAAGCAACTGGTAATCCACAGAGAAGATAGATAGGAAGAGAAAAAGACGGAGGGGGTAGAGGCTGAAGAACAGCTCCTTTGCCTCAAGATATACATATAATCATATATATATAATATATACTCTCTCTCTATATATATACATTATATAATACATATATACATATATCTGATTAATCCTGCAAAGGAGAGAGACTGAGGAGAAGTGCCTGGGGTGTGGAGGAGGTGAAAGTTCAGGGGATAGCTAATTCCAGACCAACTAAGGTTACAGGAAATCCTGACTCAAATAAATAAGTAAGTAAGTAAGTAAGTAAATAAATAAGGAGTGAGGGAGAAGGGAGGGGAGAAAGAAGGAAGAAAGAAATTAAGAATCAAAAGGAGAAGACATACTGACAGAATTGATGTGTTCTATCTTTCCTTTTATTTTGAAAACTATATAAAAGTTAAAACAGATTAAACCATAGAGCATTTACAACCATCTGATATTTGATGTACTCTATTGGTCGGTGTCATTCCAGGAAGCTCTGGGAATCAGACTCGGGGGTCTTATTCTTAGCTGTTGATTGCCCCCTTACCAAAAGCTTGCAATACATTGCATTAATCATTATTGCCCAGCTGCACAGAAAGCTTTCCTCGGGACTCGGGACTTGCAAGTCCTGAATTGATCCAGAGTTGTGGTGGATTTTATTAATGAACAAATAAAATAGAATGGGGGTTGTATCCGGAAATCTGATTAGAGCCATGGATCCGAGCCACCTGCTTTCTGCCATAAATAAAGTTACCATGTGGGTGCCTGTCTGATGAATCCATTTATCTAGTCTTTACCTCTGTACTAGGAAAAGCAAGGAGAAATGTTATTTATTGTTTCATAAAAACTCCCAATTAGTGAATCAGCTGGGAGCCTTGATAAATAGCTGTGAACACCAGCATTCCTCCTAAGATGGTTTGTAGATCCAGAGATACTAGAAGGTTCCGTGGAGACTAGAAGGTTATTGGTTTGTCAGGTCAGGAAAATTGGACTCAAATCTTCACGGTTTCATGAACTCAGCATGCTCAGCTTTTCTGTCATGGTCATTTGTTATTATTTCTGTGGTTGTTAGATAATGATCTCTCTGTTTTGTTTATTTTTTTATAACAAGCATGAGCTATGGTGTGACTCTGCTAATGACCTTGAACCATTTCGATGACTACAGATTGGTTTTGCTAGTATGGTATTGTATAAAAATTCACCCATGCAAATGCACACATCTGTAAGGAGCATCCAGGAAGTGCCAAGTAGCGCTCAGAGTCTACATATATCAATGCTTAAAAAAAAAAAGGTTAAAAAATGCAAAACAGGGATTCATAAGGTTGGAAAAGTCTCCAGTATAAAATTATTTAGCCAGACTAAGCTTCACTGAAAAATATCAATCCAGATATTGTGGCTCGTATCTGTAACCCCAGAATTTGAGAGGCTGAGGCAGAGAATCAGGGGTTTTCAAGGACAGCATGGAAGACAGGAGACCTTTGCTCAAAAAAGCAAAAAAGAAAAAAATATTGGGGTGATACAAAGAGGCAGACAGTTATAAGGAAAAAAAGAGCAGAAGAATTATTCTGTGTTTACAGAAAAACTTAAAAAGAAACAACACGGTAGAAGCGAGGGGGTGGAGCTCAGTTTGTACAGTGCTTGCCTAGCAAGCGGGAAGCCCTGAATTTGATTCCCAGCACTGCAGGAACCCAGGGTCCTTGTCACTTGCCCACTTGCCCCTGTCATTCTAGCACGGGAGGGGAATGAAAGCTGGAGGATCTGAAATCCAAGGTTGTTCTCAGCATTTATCAACTTCAAGCAAGTCTGGAGTCAGGGTGGGGAACCTTCAAGTAGAAGCAAGGAGATGGGGTTGGGAAGTAGCTGGAGGCAGGGATGGGGGAGGATAGAAGAGGGTTGTGGAAGAGGACAGTAAAGAGGGAGAGCAAGAATAGGAACTCACTATGTTCTGTAAGCATACCCAAGAGACAGAAAGTCACCTAAGTATTCCATGATGTGCTATGCTTACATGATTTCAATGTTTAAGTGTGCAGGTGTATGTATGTGTAGCGCCCAGAAGAGAAGTTCAAATGCCCTTACTCTTTTAATTTTGGTTTTGAGGCAGGGTCTCTTACTGGCCTGGAACTTCCCAAGGTGTCTAGATTGGTTGAATAGTAAGTCTTAGGGAGTGTGATCTCCCTGATCTGTCCTTTGAGTGTTACCTCAGATGTGGGGAGCACAAGGTCATGCCCTTCCATTTACATTCAGTCTCTAGAGAGTGGCAAGCATGCCAGGACAAACGCTGTACAATCCATATACAGACTCAGAAAAGTTCTGGGTCATTCTGGCTCCTTCTGGAGAGTGGTTCACATGAACATTAGACCTACATCAACAGCTTGACTCCTTCTGCACGTTTTCTGCTTCCTTCTCCTCTATTCCACACATGTGGATCTGCTGGAAACTTACTAAAAATCATCCTACATATTAAACCCCATTTCAGATCACCTCTCCAGGTAAGTCCACCTGGGACTCAGCCACTCCTCGCGCTGTTAATAGATAGGATCCATATGGTGGGACAGTCAGTTTTGAGTGACTGCAACCTTCAGGTGAGGAACTACTTGTGAGTCAATTACAGCACCTAATATAGGAATTGCAGGAAGTATTCCACTAGTCCCTCGGTGCTGAGAAGAATGAAACATGGGAGAGGAGAGTTTACAGTTAACTTCTCTCTCTCTCTCTCTCTCTCTCTCTCTCTCTCTCTCTCTCTCTTTCTCTCTCTCTTTCTCTCTCTCTCTCTCTCTCTCTCTCTCTCTCTCTCTCTCATTTAAAGATCTCACAGACATGGACTGTCACTTTGGTAAGAGGTTTCTTAGGAGAGCTATTATCACCATGGAGAAGCAGGCATAGCATGGTGGGGGCTCTGCAGAGAGGTCAGTCCTACATGGAAAATTTGGGGTCCCTTCTTAGAGGTTTCTGGAAAAGGTACTATTTCATGTGAGTGATTGATGAGTAACCCATGGTATATGCTTGTAGCCAGGCCATCTCAGAGTTAGCTATGATAGTGAGGAGGGCATGACATTGGAGAGAAGCAAGTCATTTTGGTTCAGAAAATCAAATGACCGTCATTTCAGGGGTTATCATATTTGAACAATGTCAGAGCCCATAGATGTGGATTCTTTCCACCTCGACTAAAAGTCAGAGAGTTCAGGCCTATTCTTGCTCCTTCAAGGTTATTGACCTGAGATTTGACTTAAGGTGTGGTTACTAACAGGACACCTTGACCTAGGGTGTGGTTACTGGGTGTTTTGGGTATTAAGATGGTAATCACTTTGTTTGTTCCTCGTTTTACAATTCTATACAATTTCTTCCCCTCTTTTGGATTAGGGTATTTAAAAATCATAAGAAAAAAAAACACAGGCGGACTCAGTATCCACTGGGTTGCCCTCCTGGTACTGTCCTACCTGTCTGTTTCTTTATCTGTTTATTCTCCCTGACATTTCAAATCCACGCCTCTGCCCTGGAACATCAGAGCCCATCAAGGCTGGACTCAGATGGTGTCCCAATGTGGGGCCCTGACAGAACAAAAATGGAGGAACTTTACAAAATGATATGGCCCTGTGTAGCGTGAAGAATAAAAACCTAGAGACAGACATTGGAGTTCAACCTGAAGATCAGAAAAGCAAAGCAGTCAAGCCATTCGAGAGTGTTTACCTCTATGAAATCTTCAAACTGAAAGAGAGCGAGTTCCTGTCTTATCTCACCTTAGCCCTGACTAAGACGTATGTGTGGGATGTGCATGTGAGTCTGCATGTTCACCTATGTAGGTGAAGACATTTGAGTACGCATGGAGAAGGCTGTCTCTGGGAACCTTCAAAATCACTCTCTGCTTTTTTCACTTGAGATA
The DNA here is from genome assembly GCF_982192425.1 of Myodes glareolus. Classification (NCBI taxonomy): domain Eukaryota; kingdom Metazoa; phylum Chordata; class Mammalia; order Rodentia; family Cricetidae; genus Myodes; species Myodes glareolus. Next base: position 8,187,394 of record NC_142029.1, read on the forward strand.
GGTTCCCTCTGTTGCACCTGGAGCTGGAAGACATAGGCTAGTCTAGCGAGCCAGCTTCCTCCAGACATTCCGTTTCCACTTTTAAGTACTGAAATATAGGCAGGCCAGCATGCCCATCCAGTATTAATGTGGGGCCTGTTGATCCAAACCCTGATCTTCACACTGAAGTGACAAAAGCTTTAGCCAAAGAGCCATCTCCCCAGTCCCTTTGCTTTCACTGTTCTAGACTTCAATCTCAACTTTCAAAAGGACTTCTTTTCAGGTGGGGCTTGGATTTCACCCCATGGGTGTGTGGAGGGGTTAGTTCTGAGAAAGTGATCATCCTATTCAAATGAGAGGCATCCGCAGTCGCTTCTCTGTTAATTCACGGAGGTTTTGTGCTGTCTTTGGAGGCTAACAGCTTTTGAGCTGTGATAGATGACAAGGCTGGATGTACTTGAACAGAAAAGTAGAGCAGGGAGCAATTCTTTAACTCCGGAGACAGCTGGACTCCAAAGCTAACTTAATAAATGTCTCCTCCTGAAACGTTCTAAAGGCTTCTCTCAGGTAAAAACTAAATTGCTCACCTGGAGGTGTACCCTGATGAAGGTGAGAACAAAATCACTTCACTAAATGTCCGTGGCTATTTGCTCAAGGAGCAAAGAGATCAGTCAAAGTGTTGGTGTTAGGGAGAATTCTCTAGGCAGCTTCTATATTCCCACAAAAGAAAATGCATGCCAAAGTCATCTCTTCCCCTCTTCTCTCACTCCTCCTCCTTCCCCTCCTCTCTCTCCCTTTCTATCCCCACTTGTTCCCTCTCCCTCCAATCTCTCTCTCTCTCTCTCTCTCTCTCTCTCTCTCTCTCTTTCTTTTCTCATCTCTGTTGTTGCCCCCACCCTTTGAAACCCTTAGAAGGCAGCTCTTTTGGTTTCCTGAGGTGGACTGTAGACCAGCTGGTCTACAGGAATTTCCCAAGCATTCAGCATTCAATCAGGGCTGCTGAGGGATCCAATACTCACGGACTGAACAGCTACCAGATGTTGACAGACACTGTGAAACTGCACAATCCCTACTGTGTGATTCAATCTAATAGATCCCTGTTTATGATCCATATCCGTTCTCTGTTCTCTTCCTCAAGAGGCTCAGCTGACACAGACCCTGTACGCAGACACACTGGAACTCTAGCTGACAGAGACTCTGTACGCCAGCACACTGGAACTCTAGCTGACAGAGACTCTGTACGCCAGCACACTGGAACTCTAGCTGACACAGACCCTGTACGCCGACACACTGGAACTCTAGCTGACACAGACCCTATATGCCGACACACTGGAACTCAAATGCCAAATCAGGGAACATAGATTACTCCAAAGACCCAAACCCACTCTTGAGGGGACAATTTCAAAATGCGTGTTTTAGAAAAGCTCACTTGTGACTACAAATACAAGGGGCTTCCCAAATGCAGCTTCAGTGATTCACACTCTTGGCTGATTCCCAAGAATATTCCCCAAACGCCACGAACCTGAGACAGAGAGAAATGTATTAGCTGGGAAAGGGGTGAAAGGCGTAACAAAAGCCCTCTGTAAGACTTACAGACTATAAGGATTGGGGCAGTTTTGAGAACATTCATGAGAATGTTTCAGAGAACATGTTATTGTTACCCATGGTCCCCCTTCAAATCTGTCCTAGGTAGAACAGTTTACAGGTAGCACTACCCAATTTCGTTTGTGCTTTAGGCATGTAAGGACCAGAATATAATCCGAGGCTTATGCTGCTCTTGTGAGTGCAGAGCCCACGCAGCTGGGCTGGATCTCATGACAGAGAGGCAACGTTGATCGGTGCCTTGACGCCGAGATATCACGACACTGTTGTTCTCTTTCACCAAAAGCTTTGAGGTTTATTTTCTAGTATCTGCTCAGTCTGCTTTATGCTCTACTCTCAACTGGAGAAAATGCTCCCAAAGATGACTGGCATTTAATGTAGAAATAATCACAGTTGTCAATGTGATTATTAAAATAAACAAATTGTCTATATGTCATGTCCTTTTAATGACTCTAAGTGGGCATTGCCACATTTTCATTCAAGACAGCACTTCTCAGTGCCAAGAGGCAGGAAAAGCACCTCGAATACAAGCATGAGGATTGGATTTTGGATCCCAGAATTCACCTGAAAGATGGGCAGGCACAGAGGCCTGTTGGGAATCCCATCTCCCAGAAGGTGGAGACCTAGGGAGTCCCTGCAGCAAGCCCCAGATTCAAGAGGGAGACTCTGCCTAGATAAATAGTGAGAGGAGGAGACTCCTAACTTCATCTAGGGGCCTGCAGGTGCTTACACACAGACTGTGTGCACACCTGTATACATTTGCACATGCGGGCACACACACACACACCTTCTCTAATTTCTTCTGTCCCAAACCTTCTGCCCATTCCTGGGTTTCCCCATAAAGGAGGACTCCCACATAGGCTCCCCTGGCTCCAAGGCTGTCATTCTCACATCTAGGCAATGAACACTGCACCCTGCCTAGCCCGTTATAGCTTTTGACTTCCCATTTCCTCAGCTCTAGGTGATCTTGACCCCACATCATCACGTTATTGGTTCTTCTGATCCCTCTCTTATACTGTTTGATACATGAAGATGTCTTACGCCATCATCTGTTCACTTTGCTGAAATGCTTCTTGAGAGAAAGGATGTCACTGGCTGACCCAGTGGTACCTAGAAGGTATGTGGTTGGATGTCCGCATTTCTAGCAAAGGTGTTCAGGTTTCCTTGTTTCATTCCTGGGGCTCTGTCATTATGATGGTTTGAATGTAGAAACCCACCCCTGGCTGTGACGTGTATCTCTGTGTGTCCCATCTGCCTTAGGCTCCTGCAGCAAGATGCAAGCCCTAGTTACCCTGCCTTCCCACCGTGGAACCGTGAGCTAAAATCAACTGTTCTTCCCTTCAAGGGGCTTCTTACCAAGTATTTATGGCAACAATGAGAAAAGTAACGAAGCCAGTGGCTGAGGAGGTCAAGAAGCCAGGGAAAGCCTGCTGTGAAGACAAGTAGGGAGAGGAGACAAGGTGCCAATTATCACATTTGGGAGGTCGAGGCAGGCGGATTGGATCTAGCGGATTGGATCTAGCGGACTGGCAAGCTCCTTCCCTGGACAGTCATCTGGTAAAGACAGACAACAAGAAAATAACAATTTATCTCTCTGGAAGGAGGGGCTCTAAGGCTCTAGTCTACTAAGAGGTGCTAGTTTATGTGTCTCAGAGGTCCCTGGGCCCTCCCCTATTGGCCCGTTAGGTACCCCTGCCCCACACCTTCCCTTTCTCCTTGCAAAGGTTTCTGAAAGCAAGTACATAAAATCTCACGGACCCTGTGTCTGTTTTCTCTGTCTGCCTATGTCTCCCGAACTTCTCAGCCTTGACTACACGGTGAATTGGAGGCCACCTGAGGCCCTGTCTGAGACACAGAAAACAAACATAAAAAGAATACATTTACAAAGGAAAATCAAAATAAAAGCTAAGTCTTAAATATAGGGTGAGCTGTTGTTAGAAAGAATGTTCATCTGAAAGGCCACAAGAATTGTGGCCCTTTTGACGGCTGATCCTGAATTATAAACCCAAATGTAGCACAACCTCTTACATGCTAGGCAAAATCTCTCTAAACTGCTAAACTGTGTATCCCTAACCCACAGTAGATTTGCTGGGTTTTTTTTGTTTTGTTTTGTTTTTTGTTTGTTTGGTGTGTGTGTGTGTGTGTGTGTGTGTGTGTGTGTGTGTGTGTGTGTGTGTGGTTTTTCAAGACAGGGTTTTTCTGTAGCTTTGGAGCCTGTCCTGGAACTAGTTCTTGTAGACCAGGCTGACCTCTGTCTCTTGAGTGCTGGGATTAAAGGCGTGTGCCACCACCGCCCAACCTGCTGTTCCTACAGAGAACCTGAGCTGGCTCCCAGTATCTCCCAGCATCCACCTGAGGCTGAGCTCTAGGGGAGCCGATGTCCTCTTCTGGCTTCCTCAGTCACCAGCACACCTGCGTACCGACACACAAAAAGACAAGCAAACACATAAATAATTTTCCTAAGAAGAAGCATGTCGAGCTACAATTGCTCTTGTAATAGGAACTGATGTCTTCGTGGAGCAGGGAATGGGTGAGGATCCCACTTTTCTGAGCCTTCCTCAAAAGGCCCTCTCTGTCCAGGCCCCTTCTGTGCCACTTTGAATGAGAAGCTCTCACACAATACTGGTAATGACCTCGCTGATGAGGACAGGCAACTGCAGCTGTTCGGCTTCTACGCTGACAGTCTTGGGAAGAAGAGAGATTCTGAAGAAATTTAGAGACGTGCAACGTCCTCCAGATGAGACAGTTCTCAGGAGAAACGGCATCAGAACGGAGAGCCTCCACGGCTGTGTCCCTCTGGCAAGCATTCCACATTCCCCAAATAACCTGGCACCCGGCTCTCCAAGAGGGGCTCCTGCACAGTTGGAGGATTTCACACATCCTGATTTGGAAAACATCTGGAGAACTGCTTCACGTGTTTGCAAAGGTTCTGGCGATGGAGTCAGAACCTCCTCCTCACAGGCAGGATTCTCGGGAGTCCTGGGGAATGGTTTAGAAAAATCGTTACCATGGAAAGGGGGCACAGACTATCGTTCCTAACAGTGGGGGCTGTGCCAGTCTGTGGCCCCTACCCGCAGAGGTAACCGGACCTGTGTTTCCAGAACAGTGGGGAAGTGGTGGTTTGCCTCCAGACAGCCCTTGTCTCAGGGGAGTCACTTCAGAGCTGCAGCCCTTCCACTTGTGGAATGTGGAAAATCCTGCCTGCCTGGAAGGTTGGGCTGCAGACAGATCTGGTGGTGGCTGACTGTTAGTGAACATTACTCATCCCCCATGAGCTCCTCATAGGGAGTGTGTAGTAAGGAGGCTCCTCCTCTTTTACTGCTGCCCTGGAGTAGACATTCAAGGTGCTAGAAAGTCCTAATCTTCGTGTTGCTTTGTTTTTATCTCAGACATGTGTTGTTATCTTTAATTGTGTATGTGGGGTGGGAATGTGTGTGGCCATGTACACCATATATGCACAGAGCCCAGGTGTAGCAGACCTTAGTAGGCCCCCAGACCTTAGCACAACTGACTGCATAATGAAAATACCATTCAGCCATAAAACTCAGCATGGAGACAATACCACCTGCCAAAATAAAAACAAAGACTTAATCCACCAATGTCCACAGTTCTGGGAAAGTCTCTAAATGTATGAACCTTGATTCTTGGCTTCTGTAGTTCTACTTCTGGCTAAGCGTTCTTGTTAACTGAAGTGTGTCAACCCAGGATATGGTTTTAATGCTTAAAAGCTCTCCCTAAGCAACTGCTGGTTTCTAGATGGAAGATTACTAACAAAATGTTCCTAGGTGGAATTTAGACTGGTCATCTGTGTGACAGGTGAGCAACTGACGTGAGGAAAAAGAGTGGAAGAAGAGCTGGGTATGGGGGTGCACATTGGTGCACACCTATAACCCCAGTGCTTGGGAGGATCAGAAGTACAAAGCCACCTGTGGATACGTAGGGAGTTCAAAACCAGCTTGGGATGAATGCATGAATCCCTGTTTCAAAAAAACAAAACAAAAATGGAGTCTTTTCTCAAATGAGATTCAGATCATAGGAGGTTTTGTGTGATGAGACTCCGGGATTTCCTGGTTTCACGCAGCATCCTTCAATGCAGGACGCGCTCCACGAGGAACCACTCTGCTCCTCTCTGTTCTAATGGCTACACTGGGGTGCAGTACATGGAGAAGTCTCAGGATCTCCATCTGGAATGATGGGCTGAGCCACAGGAAGGTGGTATAAGTGTAACTAAATGATGGCGGACTCCACACTCAAACCCAGCAAAGACAGAGCATGCTGATGTAGTAAGCATCAGGGGCCTCTTAGAAGAACGCCCATTCCTCGGGCCAACCACACAGGAGCGATGGGGCATGATTTTATCTGGGCCAGGTTCATCCAATTGCTTTTGAAGTACATGTGCTGTGGTTTAGGTGTGGCATGTCCCCCACCAGTTTATGTGTTTGAGCGCTTGCTCTCCAGCTGGTGGTGGGTTTAGGTTGAGGAGCCTTTAGCAGATGGGGATTATTGGAGGAAGTGAATTGCTGGAGACACACCTTGATGTTTTACAGTCAAGCCCCACTTCCTGTCTGATTTCTGCTTCTAACTGTAGAGACAATGTGACTAGCCATCTGGCACTCCCATTGCTGGGCCTTCCTGGCCAGGAGGGACTCCCAAGCCCAGGGTTAAATGACTGCTTTTCTTCAAATCCCGCTGAAGTAGAAAGCGAGTTACCACGAATATTAGCTTGGTTTCCAACTGTTGTAATGATAACACCATGACCAAAAGCAACTTGGGGGAAGAAAGGATTTATTTGGGTTACAGATTTCAACCCATTTTTGAGAGATGCCAAGGCAGAAACTAGGAGATGGGAACTGAGGCAGAGACTGTGGAGGCATGCTGCTTACTGTCTTACTCTCCATGGCTGGCTCAGCCCACTTTCTTATACCCACCCAGGACTGTCTGTCCACTGTGGACCGAGCCATTTATATCAATCACTAATCAAGAAAATGCCTTCCACACATGCCTACAGGCCAATCGGAAGGAGATATTTTTCAGTTGAGGTTCCCAGATGACTCTGGGTTGTGTCATGTTGACTAAACTCTAACCAACAGATCAGACTTGCTGCCCCAGCAACAGTTGGCATCTCCGGGACAGTGAGAGATCTCTTCCATGTGTACAAGCCTGGCCAGATGTTAAGGCACTGTCACAAAGCCAGGGGTCATGGTTAGTCGGTCACAAAGAAGCTAATATGGCACACAAGGGAACTCTCTCAGAACACGAAACCCTGTGGGACCACAAATCAACCATTGCATTTCTTCTCTCAAATCGTGATTTCACTCTGACTTACTTTAATTCTTCTTCATAACACACACCCTTGCATACGGTTCCTTAACTCACACCTGCTCCCAATATGGGTCACGATATCCCTTCTTCCTGTGCATGCTCCTCTCTGGAGTACAGACTGGATACAGATCCTACTGTGAGGACCTTTGCCTCCTTCCCAGCCAGGGAGGAAACAGCAGCAGGCCAGGCTGTGGGAAGACACTTTTAATGAACTATCTACTGAATAATGCATGTACTGTCTGAGAAGTTAATTAACTGAATTCACTTATTTGAATAATGGTGCTAAGAAAACAAGGGAGGGGTTGAGTGGGAAAATGCTCCCCTGACACAGTGTCCCTGCCCTCTGTGTCACTGGATGTCACATCCAACACTCCGAGGAGTGTGAGGATATATTTCCAATTGTTTGTTAGGTTTGTAATGACAGGATCTAGAGACTGTGATTTGACTTTTTAATAACCTATGATGAAAGCCTAGTGCCAACACAAGTGAGGCATTTTCCGCTCTGCCTGCAGAACAGGGCAGATGGTGAAGGTGGTGGGGTAGGAATGTGGTTTCTTTCCGGTCGTCAGCGTTCATGGTCCACCTTTAAATGCTAGTGAGACTACAATTCCACAGACATGGATTGCTTTCTGCTGCAAGGTCCTCTACAAGTTAAACTTAAAGGACAACTAGGAGAGTCTGTCAGATCCCTCTCGCAAACACAGAACTCCACCCCACCCCCCTTTGGATGCCTGCTCTTTGCCGTCAGTGGATGAGAAGGACAAGGCGGCGTGTGGATTCTGTCCGTGGAGCCACCGTTCCTGGGATTCTGTCGATAAATGTCTCTTCACCACAGCTAGGGCACCAAGGGAAAGACCAACGTAAAGATTCTACTCAGTTCCACTTTAAGAAACTGATGATGAGTTCCGCGGGCTTGCTTAGGGTAATACTGGTGAGGAGTGTTACTGACAGTGTAGACTGACAGGAAGTCCCGCCCTATCGGACAACCTCAAAGGCTGCCACTTTCAGTTGACTTCCGAGTTGACAAGCACTCAAGCCTGTACTGAGATGACTTCCCTCAAGGATGGAACCAGGAGGGAGCGAAGGCTGGAATTCCAGTTGAAGGTCCTGTGACCCTCATCCCCAGGTTCTCTTAAGAAGTGTTAAGAACTCCATTATCACTACCTGAGACCACTAATGCCACCGTGTTGTTCTGCTTATGTTGTTGCCATAGCAACGTGACCAAACAGGTCACTTTTCCAAGATGGAGATGGTGTTACCAGGGATCCCCTGTGGGGTTCTTTGTCTACTTAATAACAGTATTTAAGAGTGGACTAAGAATAAGGCTCAAGGAGTGTTTTTATTAAAATTAAAAAATGTGGGCAGGAAAATTGTATGCCTTGCCAGCTACTCTCAGAAGGAAGGTGTGAAGAGGAAGAGAGAAGGCCATGCCATTTGTGAGCAGCCTCTGATGTAGGAGAGTCTTATGTATTTCTGTTGCTTTCATTGGCTAATTAATAAAGAAACTGCTTGGCCTGATAGGTCAGAACATAGGTGGATGGAGTAGACAGAACAGAATGCTGGGAAGAAGGAAAGTGAGGCAGTCGCCATGACTCTCCTCTCCGAGACAGCCGCAGGCTAGAATCCTCCTGGTAAGCCACCACCTCGTGGTGCTATACAGATTATTAGAAATGGGTTAGATCAATATGTAAGAATTAGCCAATAAGAGGCTACAGATAATGGGCCAGGCAGTGTTTAAAAGAATACAGTTTCCATGTAATTATTTCGGGTAAAGCTAGCCGGGCAGCGGGAAGCAGCCCGCCGCTCCTTCAACAAGCCTCCTGGCAGAAAGTGGAGAGGGGATAACTTTAGAGAACTGTTTGGAAGTCCAGAGTCCAAGCAGTTCCCTGTATCTGAAAGCAAGAGAAAGAAAAAAAAAAGGAAAAGGGGAAACATAAGCTTTTATGGGTCCTACATTGAAAGAAAAAGAAAAAAGGAGGCAGGCCGTAAACAGAGACTAGTCATTTGTTATTCGTTTCCCGACTGCCCAGACCCAAACAATCACACAGAAACTATATTAATTACAACACTGTTTGGCCAATGACTCAGGCATATTCCTAGCTAGCTCTTACATCTTAACCCATTTCTAATAATCTGTTTATTGCCATTAGGCTGTGGCCTACTGCTAAAGTTCCGGCGTCTATCTCCTTCGACAACTACGTGGCATCTCCTTGACTCTGCCTACTCTCTCTATATATATCTCTTTCAGCCTGGCTATATTCTGCCCTGCCATAGGCCAAAGCAGCTTTATTTATGAACCAATGAAAGCAACATATATATAGAAGAACATCCCACATCACAGGCTTAACTGCATAGCAGCAATTTTATGAATAATCACACTGAGGTCACAGGATCCAGCAGGTAAAAGTAAACGATCTCATTAAGGGATAATTATTCCACCCATCTGTTTAGCATGTCTTCAGGTGAATCAGTCTTCCTGAGGTATCACCCCTTGGCTTTGCTTCTTCGGTACCTTAAGATATTAGGGCTCCACTCTCAGAGATAGTGATAAGTATTTTGAAAATCCGCAGTCTGTGGGTTTCTCTGCTGATACAATAAATCAGATCAGTCCAAATTAAAAGTCTAGGTTTAATGAGGAAAGCAACACCAGGTGATCCTCTGAGGAAGAAAGCAGGAGAGGGAATCATGTAGGCCCGGTCTCAACCAGCTCCAGGGGAGGAGCTGACCCTTGGTGGCCTTTCTGAGGGGCAGGGTCTACAATGGGAAGAGGGGAGCCTGGTTCCCAGCAGAACATCTGGGTGGGATTTGGAATGGGGGAGTGAGACCAGGGCGGAGGTTCTCAACAGCTAGAACTTAGATTCTCTTTTGACTTTGACCAGGAGAAAGCAGCTCTGCCTTAAGGAGCCTCCACAAAACCCAGATGTCCTCCAAGACCACATTAACTTCCCTCCCTCTGAAGAGGTAACCCTAACGCAACTTAGGAGATGGCTAGAATTGAGGAACAGATAGAATCCCTGTTTACCACGGAAATCAAAAGGTGCAATTTTAAATCTGAATTAGTATTGGGGCCAGAATTTTCTAAGAACTCTTACAGCCTCCAGCCAGAGTGCTCATTTAGGAGACACTAGAAACCAGAGCTCACTTGGGCATCCCTGGCCAGCAACAGTCAGGTCGCAAACCCAAGAGTCTCACTCAGTACCTGTAGCTCCTCCTAACCTACTCCCCAACCCTAAACCTCTCCCTCCCAGAGGTGGGGCTTCTGCTACTCCAGCCCCCAGTCCGACCCCTACATACTCCTGGCCTGGGCTGCCTCTCTTGGTTGGCAGCTCCTAACATGCCCTCCCTCCTCTCTCTATTCTCTCAAGGTCTGGTTAGTCTGGCAGCCAAGTTCAGCCTAGACTCTTCTCTATGTCTGCTCTCCCCATTCTATCTACAACAACGAGTAAGGACTAGTTATGTCTTCCTCCTTTTATTTCATTTTTTCATTCACAAACCAAAGACAATCCTGAACTGGCTGCTTTTGGGGTCCCTACCCTGAGCTACTTGCACAATCCCTGTTGGGTCTCTTGTTCTCACCAATGAGATGAGCGTGCTATGCTCAAAGGGAAATGCCATGATTCATGACTTCTGTCAGTAATCAGAGGCCCGGATACCCAGAGAGTTTGCTTCTCTCTTGGTTCTTCTTTGTCTAAGGCTGATTTTTGTTCTGCTCTCTTTTTCTCTAATTTATCTTCCTCACGTTCTTCACCCCCACATATCACTTTCTTCCTGGAATACCTCACAACCACCCAGTGGCCGCTCTACTGACCGTTCACTTCAGAAGGCAATAGGTATGGCGAGCTTTCATTTCTAGTGCCCGATTCAGGCGGCTGATAAGGAAGGGAAAGGAAAGCTATTAAGTTTGTCCCCCAGTTGTTCTTACTTAAAACTGCACCACTGAGGCAGCAGGGCAGAGAATGAGGTCCACAAGAATCGAGAACAAAGATTGGAAAATAACAAAAGATAAAAACCTATTGACAAAGAGGAAAAGTGAAAAATCCCGTGTCTTTACCAGAAGCACACATACTACACACGTGGCGCATTTACACAGAGCTCACTGATTAGAGACAGTGGTTCTCAACCTGTGGGTCGGGACCCCTTTGGGGGCCAAAAGACCCTTTCACAGGGGATGCATATTGGATATTTATATCGCAATTCATAACAGTAGCAAAATTACAGCTATGAAGTGGCTATGAAATAGTTCCATGGTTGGAGGTCACCAGAGCATGAGGAACTGTATGAGAGGGTCACAGCACTGGGAAGGTGGAGGACCACTGGGCTAGAATGAGTGGCCACTGGGGTAGAAACACAGACACTCCAGAATGTTTTAAGGCAGTCAACGGCTCATTTTGATACTAAAATTCACAGCTCTGGGTGGAGACTTAGGATGCCAATGAGATGGTATACATAACATTCTATGTAGAAATACATGTAACAGATATGTATATGCAAATGACTCCCAAAAGCCCTTGACATGCAAACGCAAATGATTGGAAAAGCCTATGCAATGGAACTTAGTCCCCATCCCTTGGTATGCAGTTACCAGCGACAGCTTCAAACTACGTAGCCATGGCTGGCCTGGAACTTTAGAGTGATAGTTTATGTGTGTTTTAATAAGTAAAGCTTGCCTGAAGCTCAGAAAAACAAAGCAGCCAAGCCACTGGAGAGTTTGTACCTCTACCAAGGCTCAGACAAGCAAAGGGGAGATCCTGTCCTCAGGATGACTGCAGACTGCAATGCTCTCCACCACACCTCAGACAGCACTGAGCTCCTGTCTCCTCCTGCCTTATAGTTTGTTTTCTGCGGAGCCATATCATGCCCGTCTCCACCTCCCTAGTGCTGGGATTAAAGGCCTGTGATTCCCTGCGCTGGTAGCACCTTTGCGTGGGTTCTAGTTCTCCTTTTAGACAGATCCACTCTCATGTAGCCCAGGGTGGCCTAGAGTCCTAAGATTAAAGGTGTGCGCCACCACTCCCTGGCCTCTAGAGGCTTAGCTCTGCACTCTGACCTTCAGGCAAGCTTTATTTATTAAAACACAAATAAAATAACACTATAGAACTTTCCGTGGAGACCAAGCTGGTCTTGAACTCATAGAGATCCTTTCTTTCCCTCCCTACTGCTCCTGGTTAAGTGCCACACCTACTAGGCATTTGCCACTGAAGGTACAAACTCTTTCTCTTTACTTTAGCCATCTTCCTCCTTTGAAAGTGTATCCATAAAAGTTCTTATAAATTCTCCTACACTGTCTGATATTATTCTTGTGCTCTGTCCAGTTCCTTGTTCCTGTAAAAACGACTCCAGAACCCATGGGAATATTCACACAAAAACACAACTCTCATCTCAAAAACACTATGAGATAGTTTACATAATTATGAACAACCGTGACTTGGGAACACAGATTTGCTATTCTGAAGGCTGTGTTGCAGCATGGTGACAGCTTTATGGAGTTTTAATAGCCACAGAACACAGACTCATGTAGCATGAATTTAATTGTTCTTAATAAAAACCCTAAGTTAGATATCAGGATAAATACTGAAAGATCAGAGAAGTAAAAGAGCCAGCCACTAGAGAGACCTTTTACCTCTACTGAATCCTCAGACCAAAGTGGGCAAGGTCCTGTCTCCATGAATCCTCAGATTGAATGCTGTCTTTATGAAGCCTCAGATGGAATCCTGAATCCTCTCTCCTCCTGCCTTATATTCCTCTCTTCACCCAGCCATATTACTTCTCATCTCCATCTCCCTAGTGGAGGGATTAAAGGTGTGCGCCACCACTGCCTGGCCTCTATGGCTAACTAGTGGCTTAGCTTTGCACTCTGATCTTCAGGCAAACTTTGTTAGATCACAAAGTATCACCACAGACTCTTCAAAATCCCCAGTGGAGACATCAGGCATGTGTGTTATAGCAAAGTAGGGGAATCCCCACTGTAGGCTTCAGGTTTTATCTGATAATACTCAGCCTTTCGTCTGGTGGGAGCTGATGGTCTGTCAATATATTCCAAAAGGTTTTATCTTTTAGTTATAAGAATGCTAAGTCAGAAAGAGAGATGGGCAAGGAATGGTTAAAAGCTAAAGATGCCAGATTGTGGTAGTGCACATCTTTAATCCCAGCACTCAGAAGGCTGAGGCAGGTGAATTTCAGTGAGTTCAAGGACAGCCTGGTCTACAAAGGGATTTCCAGGACAGCCAGGACTGTTACCCAGAGAAACCCTGTCTCAAAAAGCAAAACAGAACAAAACAGAACAGAAAGATGAAAGAAAGGAAGGAAAGAGGAAGGAAGGAAGGAAGGAAGGAAGGAAGGAAGGAAGGAAGGAAGGAAGGAAGGAAGGAAGGAAGAAAGAAAAAAAGCAAGCTAAAGATGACCCAAGATAAATCTTAGTTAGGCTCTGGACCTGCCTCTCCACAGGCAACGAGTTTCTATTCAGTTGATCAGGCCTCTGGAAGGTTCAGTATTGCTGCCGCTCTTTCTAGGAACTTTTGTTTACAGTGGTTTCCACTAAACACCAATATCTGACAATAGTGCTATTGTTATGAGATCTGACTCAGACTCCACCTCCCCATGATCTCCACAAGAAATCCTAGGAGACACAGAGATTAGCGCAGAAGTAAAGTGTATGGAGGTGAAGGGATAGGGCCGCCGGCAGTCAGGGAGGACTGCACTTGGGGGTGACAATGGTCAGTGGCCCAAGAGACCATTGAGGAAACTGACATGTTTTTAGGTAGGTAACATATTATTTTTTTAAGTTTCTCAGACAGAAAATTTCCTGAGAGATCTCTTGCTACCCAGGTGATTGACAGGCCCACCTGTGTTTATCTTTGAGGGCAGGAACACAGACTTGTCTGCTTCTTTTCCTCAAAGATTTCGAGTTAGGAATCTTGTGATCTTTCTGGGCACTTTAGAAAGTCCCATCTCCATCCAAGGCCAGAGATAGAACCCAGAGCCGTTTTCTGGCCAATAACTGAAGGACTCAATGTCTGTTCTTGGTTTTAGTTGCTACTGGTTATCCAGAAGGGCTCAATAATCGATGTCCTTCAGGCTTAGACTTCTCAAATCTGAGCAGTTCTTGGGCAGCTTTTGCCTGTGTTGGGGCTCCCTGGAGCATAATTGAGAAGTTTGTGAGATATTTAAGAGACTCAAAAGAGGCGCTGAGCTCAACTCAGCTCAGACCACAAAAGCCCCAGACTCTGAAAGCTATGGGTTTCCCCGGCTCTTGTACCAAGGCCTGTGAGCAATCAGCCAGCTATGCTGTTACCAAACCTGGGTGGATCTGAGAACAAGATACCCTTCGCAGGACTACACCCCACAGGCAGAAACATCCCCTGTGTATGGGCGTTACACACTTCTATTCTCCAGAGAAGATATTAGCCAAGAAGATCCATAAAGAACACCAGACAATACAAAGGCCAGATGAAGGGTGGACACACTCACCAGAACCGTAGCCACTGAGGGGGGGAGGTCACATGATGCTGACACTGAAGAAGAAAGATATCATTTTACCTTTGTACTCAAGGGCACCTGGCTGTTAGGTATCTGGTGTGATGTTCACAGCCTGAGAAGATCCCGCTCCGTTAGAAAACTTATTGAAAAGAAAAGAGAATGAAGAAAGCAGGGCGTGGAGGTGCCTACTCACCATTCCAGAGCCAAAGAGGCTAAGATACGAGAATTGATGAGTGTTTGAGTGTAGGCGGAGGATGCGTGTTTGTTTCCTGGCTGCCCAGACCCGAATAATCACACAGAAACTGTACTAATTACAATGCTGCTTGACCCACAGCTTAGGGGTATTCCTAGCTACCTCTTACATCTTAAATTAACACATTTCTATTATTTTATATTTTACCACAAGGCTTGTGATTTGTTACTCTTCTTTCTTGGGCAGCTACATGGCATCTGCCTCCCTTGGCAGCTACATGGCATTATTTTGATTCAGTCTCCTCTCTCTCTCTCTCTCTCTCTCTATATATATATATATAAATATCTTCCAGCCTGGCTATATTTTGCCCTGCCATAGGCCAAAGCAGCTTTATTCATTAACCAATAAGAGCAACACATATAGAGAAGGATATCCCACATCCTTTGAGGACAGCCTGGACTATATAGTGATAAGTCCTGGTTAGTTTGAGACATGTTAGGGAAACTCTACTCAGGTGGGCAGATCTCTGTGAGTCTGAGGCCATTCTGATCTACATAGTAGGCTCTAGGATGGCTGGAGCTATATAGTAAAACTCTGTCTCTAATAACAACAATAACAATAGCAGCAATAATAATAATTTTAAAAGGTAATAGTAATAATGATTTAAAAATCAACCAAAAACAAAGGAAATTACAATTATAAAGTGAAGTGACTTTTCCTTGTACAAAACAAACTTTTATAATGATGGTGTACAGATGAAATGGATAGAGCTGACTTTCATGTAGAAGCATTTACTTCATTTTATTTTACCTTTTTTTCTCCTTCTGTTTGAGATAAAGATCACTCTCTAGGCCAGGTCTCCCTTCTCACTTTCTTTCTCCATGCCTTCCCACCTCTATTTTCTGTAACTGGAGACTGCACTTTTCCCAGCCACCCAGACCCAAATAATCACACAGAAACTATATTAATTACAATACTGTTTGGCCTATTAGCTCAGGCTTCTCACTAACTAACTCTTACATCTTAAATTAACTCATTTCTATTCATCTGTGTATCACTATGAGGCTGTGACTAACTGATAAGGTTCTGGCAGGCATCTTTCTCCTTCATCAGGTACATGGCACCTTCTTGGCTATGCCTACTCTCTCTCTCTATCTCTCTATCTCTTCCAGCCTGGCTATATTCTGCCCTGTCATAGGCCAAAGCAGCTTTAGTCATTAACCAATAAAAGCAACACATACATTCTTCATCACCCCATTCTGTCATTCTCTCTCTTTCTCTCTCTCCCGTCTCTCCCTCCCCTCCCCATCTCACATAGCCCCAAGAAGCCTCACTTTTCCCTCCAAGCCCGAGCTTGCAAGGCCACACCACCACATCCTGCTTGCTCCTTTAAATTCACGAGTTTTGTTTCAAGCTGCTGCTGTTCTCCCATGTAATCATTGGCCCTCATTTTGCTGTTAGTTTGACCCAAGTGAATTGGCCTTGGTTTGGGCTTAGCATGCATTAGATTTCTAGCTTTCACACTTGCAAATTGGCAGAAATTCCTGACCCATGGTTTATTGTGTGTGAAATGGGGATGTGGGGGGAAAAGAGCTGGAGGTAGAGGAATAGGGAGGTGGGAGAGTAGGGGAGGGGGGATAGTAGGGAGGTGGGATAGTAGGGGAGGGAAGGTGGAATAGTAGGGAGGGGGGAGAGTAGGGAGGTGGGATAGTAGGGGAACAAAGCAGAGAGAGGAGGGATTTTGTGTTTTAGGATTCTTCTCAAGACTGATGTGCTAGTTCGTGATTACACTCTAATGTCTGTGAAAACCTAGAAACATTCCAATCGATTCCCCCAAAGAAATGTCAAGAAAGACAAGCGTGGCTAGGTCATCTCACATCAGCACTTCTAGACAGGGAAGCGTCACATGTCACCCATCAGAAGTGACCTTTCTGCTGCTGGGGTTAAAATGCCTGACAACAAAACAACCTAATGGAGAGAGAGTTTGCCCGGCCACAGCTCCATGTCTCAGCCTGTCACTGTGGGGAAGTCGATGCAGGAACCTGAGGCAACTGGACATGACCCTGTTCAGAAGCTGGGAAAAATGAAAGCATGCCTTCTACTCCGCTCACTTCCTCTGCTTGAGTTTTATTGCGTTCACTTACTGTGTGTGCATCTGTGGGTTCATGCATGCAAGAACACGTGTGTGGAGGTCAGAGGACGCCTTGTAGACGTCAGTTCTCTCTTTCTGCCATGTGGATCCTGGGACCCAAACTCGGGTCCAGGCAGGGTGAGGAGTGCCTTTACCCACTCAGCCTCTTGCAGACCCACTCTCTCTGCTCTTCCACAGTCAAGGTCTCAAACCCAGGGAATGGTGCTCCCTATAGTGGGCTGGGTCTTCCCACATCCATTAATAAAATTGAGGCAGTCTTACATAGACTTGCGCACATGAATCACTTGATCTAGATGATGATCCCTTATTAGGACTCTTGTCCCAGGCGATTCTAGTTTGGGTTAAGTTGACAACTAAAACTAACGACATATTACATATATCGTATGTATAAATATTGCATGTGAAATAAAAAAGGAGGAAGGCTAACTAAAAATTTCAAATAAGGTAACTTGGCTGGAGAGATAGCTCAGTTGGTACGGTATTTATTTTACAAGCATGAAGGCCTTAATTTGATATAAGAAGCTGGCTGTGATAAGTGATCACTTGTTATCCCAGCACTAGGGACAGAGACAGAAGGATCCCCAAGACTTTCTGGCTATTCTGGTCTGTCTTTTATTGTGGTAAAATACTGGCCAGAATCAATGTAGGGAGGAAAGGGTGCTTTCATTGGCAGCTTGCAGTTAGGAGGGGAAACCAGGGCAGGAACCGGGAGGCAGGAACTGAAGCAGAGACATGGAGGCTGCTGCTTATTGGTCTGCTTTCCATAGCCTGTTCATCCTGCTTACTTTATAGCCCAGGCCACCAGCCCAAGGGTGGCACCACCCACAGTGAGCTGGCCTCTCCCATATCAATCAGCAATCAAGAAAATACCCTACAGGTTTGCACACAAGCCAGTCTGGTGGATTTTTCTCAGTTGGGGTTTCCTCTTCCCAGGCAAGGGTGAGTCCCAGGCCTAAGAAAGCAAGGTAGACAGTACCTTAGAAATAGTATCCAAGGTTGCCCTCTGACTTTCACATGTACATACATGTACACATATAGCCCCACATACACCTGCACCAGTACACATATGAATATACACACAACAACTAATGTGGGTTATTCAGTAGTGTGTACAGAAACCTTGTTTATACTAATGTGGACACTAAGGATTATAGATAAAACACTAAAGCCAATGAGTGAGTACCGATATTTGAATGAAACAAACTCAAGTCTTTGATTAGGAAGGGCATTAGTGAATGCCTGCCCATGAGTTCATTTAAAAGCAGACTTGGAGTCAGGCATGGTGTCTGATGTCTAAATCCCAGCACTTGGTAGGCAGAGGTAGGAGAATTAAGGAGTTCAGGGTCAGTCTCAACCACGGAAAGGGTTTGAGACCAGCATGGACTACTTGAAACAATGATTAAAAGCAGCCACAAGTGGGTGTGGTGGTGCAGGCCTTTGGACACAGCACTCGGGAGGTGGAACTGAAGCCCTTGAGTCAAGGCCAGCCCGCCTTCCGGTGGAACTCCCATAGTGATCTGGGAAAGCAACAGCAAGCTTGGTGGTCGTCGATCCTATAGTCTGCAAAATGCCAGAAAACTCAAGGGAGAGCCTGCCTCCTCAGGGTAGAACGAGGACACCAATTCCCAGAAGCTCTGCTCTGGCCTCCACACTTGCACTGTGGCACCCATGTGCATGCATGTGTGCACGCACCAGCAGACTGAACTACATAACCAGTTCTAGAACAGCCAAGGCTACACAAAGAAACACTGTCTCAAAACCAAAAACCAAACCAACAAACAAAAAAAAAGTCAATTGAAAAAAAAAGAGAAGTTGAAAAGAAGTGGACTTAGCTAGAGCCCAGCACTGGTGAGGTTATCCTGTCAGCATAGCATGTTAGGATCACTTAGTACTTCCGTTATGCATTTGCTTCCTTTCTCATACGGATTAACTCAGCTTTAAGCCTACCCAGACAGACAGTAGAGTTTATTGCATGGATGACAGGGATTTCTTCAATTCTCTTACACAAAAGACTACAGTGAGTCAGGCTTTCAAAATTGCCTGAAGATTAGTGCATGCCATTAGCAGGCGTGATGCTTCATTCCGAACCGTACATAGTACATCGGGTAAATGAAGCAATCTGTGGGCCAGTGGGATGGTTCAAAGGAGAAATGCGCTTGCTGGCAAGTCTGCTGACCTGCGCTCGGTTCATAGGACTTACACAGTGGAGGGAGAGAGAACTGACTTCAGCAAATTATCGTCTGATCTCCACACAGCACACCAAGGCACGAGCTTACACACACACACACACACACACACACACACACACACAATAAAGGAATGTAAAATAAAAGAAGTTGTATAAGTCATATCTAAGTTATGTTTACATAATAGACCACAAGGAGCCAAAGTATCCCATGGGAGCTTAGTTTATACATGATGTAAGTACAGTGCAAGCTGAAGTTAATCAGGGGAAGCAGCCCCTGGGGGAGACAGGTTTGTCAGAGGCCCCAGGAGGTAAGATAAATGAAATGCCTTTTGTAAACGTTTATGCAAGGTAAGACTCCTGGCATGCAGATTGCTAGAGCCAACTAATTCCCTCAGCGAAACTAAAGGGAAAGGCTGGGGAGTGGAGGGGTGGGAAGACCCAACCCCATGAGGGAGCATGCATGGGGCAGGGTGGGCTGGCGGGAGGCCTGTTGGAGAGTCAGCTCCACAAGAAAGTAAGTTGAGATCAAAGCAGTGAGGAGCCCAGGGTGAAATTTAGGTGGAAGATTGCTTGCCTGTCATGCGGAAGTCTGAGGTTCCACGGGGGGGCCCACAGATGGTGTTGTCTCAAGGAGAGAAAAGAGAAAAGAAAGTAGGGTAGGGGGAAAGAAGGAAAGGACGGGGAAGGAACATAAAAAAGGAAAAGAAATACATGTGTGCGGAGATTGGCAGGCAAGAAGTTACATAGTCCTTTAAAAGACGTATGAGTACTTTCCAAATCAGAAGTTCGAGTGTACCTAGACTTAAAATAACCAGGTGAAGAGGAGAAATTTTGTAAAATCCCAGGCCTTCCTCATTTCCGTTTTTCTTTCCCCCCAAAGGTTCTTTCTAACTCTCTTTTTAAAAGTTGTGCATGTGTGTGTGTGTGTATGTGTGTGCATGTGTGCACATGATTTTTTTTTTTTTTTGATATGAGATGAGGGCCTGAGTTCAAGTTCAACCTCCCTGGGACCCATTACAAAACACACTCTGAAGAGGCAAAGGCAAACTGGTGCTTGTTGGATCTCCAGTCTAGCTTACAGGGTGAGTTTTAGAATACCGAGAAACATGGTCACAAACAAAACAAAACCCCAGTAAACCAACAAAAACAAGGAATAAGATGGACAGTGTCCACAACTGGTTCTCACACATAAATACACACACATGCATGTGTGCCCATATATTATAATGTGCACTTGGACACACAGGAACATGCACTAATCCTGTTCCAATCATTCATCTAGGTTAAGCATGGAGCCAGCACATGAATGGAGCTGTGCTTCTGGTCAGTGAACTATGAAGCTACACCCTCAGCAGTTAGGTAAAATCGAACTCTGTGACCATACCTGGATCCTCAGCATTACCAAGTCTCTCAGTATCATACCCTCTATATGTCATTTCAGTTTGATACTGTTTGACCCTAATTGTCAACTTGACATAGCCTAGGGTCATCAGAGAGAAAAGCCTAGATTGAGAAACCATCTAGCTCACATTGGCCTGTGTCATACCTCTGGAGGATTGTCTTGATTATTAAAAGATACAGGAGGGCCTAACCCACTGTGGGTAGCACCATCCCTAGGCAGGGGGTTCTGAGAAATAACCAGATCTAGCTAAGGATAAGCCTGTGAGTGAGCAAGTCAGAAAGCATCGTTGCTATTTGGCCCAACCACACTTCATTGGCTGTGAGTGAGTTCCCTGGTCAGAGGTAATACTGGATGGAATAGCAATCAGGCCTGCCTTGAGCTCACGCCCTGACTTATCTCAGAGAAAGACTGTGGCCTGGATGTGTAAGGTGAAATAAACCCTCTCCTCCCCTAAGCTGCTTTTGTTCAGAAAGTTTTATCACAGCCAGCGATGAAACTAGGACAGATTTGTCACTGCGAGGTTTATAACTGGATACCCATCAGAAACATCTTCAACTCTGTGGCTGCCTCTAAAAGTGCATACCTCCTCAAAATTATTCTAGTTGTGAAGTCACAGAACATTTTTCAGCATAATTTCACTACTGTGCTGACTAATTTTATGTGACCCTTAGCATAGATACGCTAGTGTGATCTGAGAAGAGGGACCTCACATAAAAAAATGCTGCCCTAAGAATAAACTGTAGGCAGGGCTGTAGAGTACTTTCTTCATTAGTGGTTAATGTTGGACAGCCCATTCCATTATGGGTGGTGCCACCCTGGGAGGATGGTTCTGGGCTCTATAAGAAAGCAAGCCGTGGGGAGCAAGCCAGTAAGCAGCTCTCCTCCATGGCTTCTGCATCAGCTCCTGCCTCATGTTCCTACCATATCTGAGTTTCTTACTTCCTTCAGTGATGAACAGTGATGTGGATAAATCCTAAATAAACCCTTTCCTCCCCAAATTGCTTTGGTCATGGTGTTTCATCACATCAGTAAATCTTTCCCTAAGACAACTACCTTGTAACCTATTTTCTAGATTTCTGCTTTGTTGAGTTAGATTCATCAACATTAAATCATACTTCCCCTTAGTGATGGCATTGGGATGCATCATTAAGAATCAGGTGGAATAAAATACTTGTAGACTTGGGGGCATGCTCAGTTTTGACTCTGGGTGACCTTGGAGAAGTCCTTTGGCCCCTAGCATCCCACAGAACACATGGGAAACTCTCTGACACTGGTGGTAATGGGTGAAGTGTCGTAGGATTTAACCCTTCGCTGACACTCTAACCCCTGCTGGTGTCTTTAGCGCCCCAATTCCCTACACATGAGGAATCTGAGCTTCCTTGCTGTCATTCAAATATGATAAATATCTGCCCTTTTGCTTCCTTTTCTCTCTTCCTCAAACTCCTCCTCCTTCTTAGAACTCATGAAAGTTCTGACTTACTGATTATGATCAAGCCTGGAATTTTGTAGTTGCTTCAAAATCTGTTGAGGGACATTGAATAATTAGAATGTTATATAACATATGTAATAATCACAAGTCATTAGAATCAGTTCTTAGACACCAATCCTGGTATTCTTTATAGCAACAGAAACTGATACAGCCTGCCAAGATTTCTAAAAAAAATAGAATTTGTCCAGTAATTGATTTATCGTGTGGGGTAGGGGGAGCAGGTGTACCATGGACTGCATGCGGAGGTCAGAGGACAACTTGTAGGGTCAGGTTGCGTGTCCCTGGGCTTGAACTCAGGACATCAGCAATGGCAGCCAATACTTTTTCCTCCTGAACTGTCTTGGCAACTCCAGGATTTGTCCTACAAGACTTCCTTTTGACATTCTCTCTTTTTCCAAACTTGTTTTTATTTTTAAATTATAAGCATGTGTGCCTCTGTGTGGAGGTATGTGCACATGAGTGCAGTGCCCATAGAGGCCAGAAAAGGGCACTAGATCCCTTGGAGCTGGAGTTCCACCCAGTTGTGAGGTGCCTGATAGGGGTGCTAGGAACTGAGCCTGGGGTTCTTTTCAGGAACAGTATGTACTCTTAATCCTTGAGCCATCTCTCCACCCCATTCTTGGGACATTTTCATCATTTTGTAGTGATAGACAGGATGAGGTACTGATTGTGCAAGGTGTTTTGTCTGTCTGTGCCATTTTAATAACTCATCTGTTCATAATGGAAAGTAGTGATCCCAATGCCCTTTGATTGTGCTTCCACTGTGAATGGTTAGGACTGGGATGTATAGACGAAGCTGCTCTTGCTGTCATAAACTTGTCACCCAGTGCTACTGCTTAAATGGGTGTCATAGATGTTATGTTGAATAAAAACCAAATTATGACTCAGACTCTTCATGGAGTTGGTCAGCAGGTTAACGGAACAGTGATCAACTCGGAGCTTAGCTACTGGAAAGTAAAGGAGCCATGGGAAACTGGGAGGTGTAGGAAGTGTCCCATCTTTGTATACCATGTTCATCTACATAAAAATCTCAAAATGGACTTTTAAGCTTCTTGTATTTGGTGGACATGATGGTGCATGGCTGTAATCCCTGCGCCCAGAGGCTGAGGCAAGAGAGTAGGCCACATGGCAAGACCCTGTTTCCAAAAGAAACAAAATATGGATGCCTACACTCAACACTTCGGAGGTGGAGGAGGGAGAGAATTCACAGGCAGCCTCAACTACACAGCAAGTTCAAGGTCTGTCTGGGCCACAAAAGACTTGGTCCTGAACACACAAAAAAAGCCAAGCGTGAATAAACTTGTATATTTTACTATGTATGTGTTATCCTTTAGTGGAGAGTCAAAATAGCATAAAAATTCAAAACCTAAAAAAAAAATCAAGGTTTTGTTTTTTTTTTTTTTTGGTTTTGGTTTTGGTTTTGTGGAGACAATGAAATAGAATCTCATTTAGCCCAGCGACAGCCCCCAGGAACTGCGGAGTCTGTCCATCCCTACAAGCCAGCGGTCGAGGTGGGACTCTACCTTGTCTCCCTGGCAGGACCCCTGAGCCTGTGACCCCTCAAGGAGTACTTCGCTGTTCCCGTTTTGCTTCAGACACTTTCTCGGAATGTAATGAGGCGCTTCCTTCCTAAGTCAGCTTTTCTCCTCACACTCCTATCTCCCTCCAAGGACTCTGGAGAAGTTATAGGCTGCACGGTCTTGAATCATGGTGGTCAGGGAATGAGCGTGCGATATTGTCACTTGTCGCTAGAGCGATCTGCTGCTCTGTTTGTGATAAGAGTCTCCTGGAAGTAGCTCAGGTTGCCCTCAGCTTCACAGCCATCTTCCTGCCTCAGCCTTCAGAGCACAGTCCTGGGATAATGGGTGTGTGCCACCATGCCCTGCTAGAATCTGGTCTTCCATTGAGGAGAGGTCAGTAACTGTGTCCTGAGGATGTTCCCTCAGTTAATATTGTGCTAGCCTAGCAAGCAAGTAGCCTCAGTTTCAATCCCCAACCCTGCATAAGGCTAAGTAGGGTTGTAGACTCCTGTAATCCCAGGACCTGAAGGTAGAGGCAGAGGAGTTCAAAACCATTTACACCAAGTTCAAGGCCAGCTTCAGCATGACACCTTGTAATATATATATATATATATATATATATGTGTGTGTGTGTGTGTGTGTGTGTGTGTATGTATATATACATATATATGTGTATATATACGTATATATTTATATATATGTGTATATATACGTATATATTTATATATACCAGCAAGTTATTTTTCTTTAAAAAAAGGAAATGGTCATTAAAAAAAAATCAAATTATTTTTGTAAAAAGATACTTCCGAGACTGTAGGTTGGGATGTAGCTCAGTTGGTTTAGTGTTTATTTAACATGCGCAAAGTCCTGAGCTCAATTTCCAACATTCCAAATCAGCAGGGAGGTGCAAGATCTTAAACAGGAGGAGGCAGGAGAATAAGAAGTTCAAGGCCATCTTCAGCTACAGAGTAAAGTTGAAGCTAGCCTGTGCTACCTGAGACCCTCCCTCCAAAACAAGCAAAGAAACAAACAAAACTGAGGGACTTCTTGGCCTATAGGTCTTTACTTAAAAATCAGAAAGCAAAGCCTCCAGTGTAGGAGAGAGGTCTGGAAATCTGAATTCCCTGGGAAAGGGTGTTTGGTCTGAGCCGCCATAGGCAGTTAGTGGTTGCTGGGGAATGGGAGTCACAGTCCTCAATGGTCCCAGAAAGAGCCCCCAGCATGTTCATGCAGGCACCCTAATAAGTGCAGTGCTGCACAGAAAGGGGAAGAAGAGAGGGGCCTATGGGAGGGGGAAAGAGGAGACGATGGGAAGGGAATAGGACAATTTCGTATGTATGTATACGAAATTATGAGTGAATGAATAAGAAAGGAAAAACAGAGCATTGTAGCTAGGAAGGATGGAAGTGGGAGGAGGCAGGAACCCCACACGACCTCTGGGTCAGAGGAGGAAGGCTTCGAGTAGATAGCCCAGGGAAGGCTTTCAGAGAGCCAACCAGAGGGGAAGCTGGGGCTGAGCATGTCTGCGGGCACCGGCAAGCCTCCCACGTGACGACATCACCAGTCTGAGCCGGGCTGTCTCCTCAGCTGCAGCTTGTTTATGGTAAAATGACTTTTGGGGGGCTTGGTTGGGCTTAGGCCCAGCCTTCTAGGCTGTGGGAACGGGGGTTATCCTTTACAAAGTGCCTCTTGTCCTCCAGAGCAAGTGTCCAGCCTCAGGCCCGGGCCTGGAATGCAGAGAGGTCTGGCCTATCAGTTTTCTTCATTTCCTGTGGCCCGGGCCAACGCCCTGTCTCAGGGGCAGCTTTGAAAGCTAACCCTTCAGCCAGGGCTCAGGCACCTTGTCAGACTGAGGCAGCTGAGACACACAGGCGGAGTGTGCCGACTGGGAGTGTAAAAAAACGCTACAGAAAACCAGTTATTACACCGCATAACTAGCGCTCTGGTCGCCCTTTGCACATCCGCGGCAAAGACACGAGGCTTTTCCCATGTGGTTCTCTATCAGGAAAAACCAATTACTTGTTTCTGTCTTTGGTGTCTCTCAGGAGCATTCAGTCAAACCAGGACACGATGATATAAAAATTGATAAAAGCCTTTAATTATGTTTCTTTGTTCCGACTCTCTAAGGAAAGCACGCTGTTGCTGGATTTTAAATTTGATGGGCTGCTTGGGGTATTTGAATGACTGTTGGTATCTGAGAAAATAAAATAAATGATGGAACTGTTTGGGGAATCAGGAGATGGGTGTAGCAAGTAGGATTTAGAATTGGGCATCCAACATAGGCTATGTGGAGAATTCTAAGTCGACTGGGCTTCACAGTGAGCCCCAGGGGAGGCTAGGCTCAAGAAAACAAAACAAAGGGGTTGAGAAAGAGGCTGAGAAGTGCTCACATGTAGAGCTGAGATCCCCAGAATCCACATGAAAGGGCAAGCCTACCTCCAAAAACCTGGTGCTGAGAAGGCAGGGGCAGGAGGCCCCCAGGGCTCGCTGGACAATCAGTCTAGCCAACTTGGAGAGCTCCTGGCTCAAAGACCCAGTCTCAAAGAGTAAGGTGGAAGGCAGAAGGATGGTGTGGTGATTTGAATACGAATGGCCCCCATAGGTTCATCTGAATGCCTAGTTATCAGGGAGTGACACTATCTAAGAAGGTTCGGAGGTGTGGCTGTGTTAGAGTAGGTGTGGTCTCATTGGAAGAATGTGTCACTGGAGGTGGGCTTTGAGGTTTTGAAAGCCATGCCAGGCTTAGTCACACACAACTTTCTTTCACACTCTGTCTGTCTGACTGTCTGTCTGTCTATCTATCCATCCATCTATCTATCCCTCTAACTCTATCTCTATGGCCTATAGATCAGGACGTAGCTCTCAGCTACCTCTCCAGCACTTGGCCTGCCTGCCACCATGCTTCCTGTCATGATGTTAATGGACTAAGTCCCTGAAACTGTAAACAAGTCTTTCAGTTAAATGCTTTCCTTCATAAGTGTTGCCTCAGTCATGATGTCTCTTCATAGCAAGAGGACAACAACTAAGATAGGTGGATTAGTGGGTAAAGGAGTGTGCCACCACGTCTAAAACTGAGTTTGATCTCTGGGATCCACAGATGGAAGGAGAGAACAGATTCCTACATGTTGTTCCCTGACCTAAACACACACACACACACACACACACACACCATGTAAAATAAACAAACAAATGTAAATAAAAATATAGTGGAAAGCAATTGAGGAAGACACCCAACCACTTTCTTTGGTGTCCACATTCCAAGCACAGTTGTGAGACCTACACTCACACACACATACACGCACACACACCACAAACACACTCACACACACACTCACGCACACACACACACATTCATACATACACACAGAGAAACTGAAAAGAAATAAAAGACACCATACTAATGTGTGATTTCTTCTCTCCTCATCTTAGAATTTCTTCCCTTCCTCTCTTTCTTCTTTCTTCACAGTCATGTGGTCTGAGCGCTAAGGAAAGGTTTCCTGCCAGCCCCTTTGATCTCTGCTGTTTCCTAAGCGACAGGAAAGATTGCTTGGGTGGGGAACGTGAACTCTGGGGACTTTTCTTTGTGGCTACAGCAAGAATCAGTGCTTGAGGGCCTTTCCTCTGGACACTCTTGATTTTAAAACCCAGGAGGCAAGTCTTGGGGACTTTACTCTGTGACACTCTAGAATTGCATTCTAGAATAGACATTCTAGAACTGCGAATGAGGGCGGTGGAGTAGTGGGTGGCTCAATGGCAAGCAGAGGTTTTCTAGAATGTGTGAGGCCCAAGGTTCCAAAGGCTGCACCACAAAGGAGAGAAACAACAACCAGAAATTCACTTTAAGTCTGAAAACAAAGCACCCCCCCTTCCCAGATCTAAAACCTGTGGATATCCCCAGAGGAAGAAAAGGACAGCCTGCTTCCTGTCAGTGAGATCCACAATGTTTGTGGAACCAAGGATGCCTGACTGGTGCTATTAGGATGGGGACCAACCCCTGTGAGCACATCTGCATTCTTGTTTCTGTTCCACATTCTATTGACTTTAACACTCAAAAGGCCTTTTCAATGCCTGAAGTGTGTTAGGGGTGCTAGAGTTTCTTTTCCTATTTTAGGCTTATTTTTAGGGGGTGTGTGTGTGTGTGTGTGTGTGTGCGTGTGTATGCTCCAGTGTACAGACACATGTACATGCAAGATGTAGTCTAGATTTGGGAATTATTCTGGAGGTATTATCTATCCTCAGTTTTCTTTTTCTCCTGACTCATCTATTTTATTTTTGTCTATACATATGTAAGTGTACTACATGCATGTCTGGTGTTTATAAAGGTCAGAAGTCATTGGATCCCCTGAAAGTTATGAATATTTGTGAGCCAACATGTTGTTACTGGGCACCAAACACAGCTCCTCTGTGAGAACAGCCCATGATTTTAAGCCCTGAGCCATCATTCCAATCCCTGCCTTTCCTTCCTTACTTTCTTTTCTTGTTTATTTGTTTGATTTTTGTGAGCCATGGTCTCTCACTGGCCTGGAGTAGTCTGAGCTAGATGTTCAGCAAACCCTAGGTCTCCACTTGTCTCTGCCTCCCTCAGAAGGGGATTACAAACATGCAGCATCACATCTGATGGTTTGTTGTAGTGGTTGCTGTTAGCTTGGGATCTGAAGACTGAACTGGGGTCTTATGCTTACTATGCAAGCACTTGACAGATTGAGCATACCCATCTCCCAGCCTGAGTATTAATGACATTCTTTCTTTCCCCTACCAATGCATCAATGCTGAATGGAAATTCTTCAGTCCAAATTCCAGAAAAATCCTGTATCCAAGGTCCCAACTCCCTAGCTCTTTGCAGAAAAGGCTAAACCAGCATAGGGTGTGAATATCAGCTTTCCATCAGAGCACAATCAATGTGGTCTGCTCTGGATGCTGGAGGACACAAGCCTGAGGTTCTCCATCAACCCTCACAACACCAGGTCACCTAGCTATCTGCCTCTTGTTTCTGATTCATCATAAACCAGCTTGTTTAATCCCCATCTCTCTAATAACTTACCCATGCTGCCTCTGCATTTCTCCCCTGGCACAGATTCTGCCTCCCTAGTGATGCTCCTGCAGTATCATCTAGAGGCTCATCTTTAGGTTGCTTGTTACACAAAGCCCTCTCTGCTTCTGGGCATTCCTCCTGCTTTTGGCATCCAAAAATGGTGTTTTCTTATCCTCCTGTTTCTGAAATCATTGAGGCTCTGAGTCTGTGAACTTGAGTGACAGTTCTGAACCTGTAAATTCTGATACAAAACTATGCTTGTTGATGATCAGGTCATGTCAAGTGGATGCCCATTTGATTCAACTGCTCTTTAGTAAAGGATTCCAATATCATACACTTTTAAAGGGAATTTTTTAAAAGTTTGAATATTTACTATGTGGTCTTAGATTGTTCTCTGTATTCTCCATGACCAAGAGAACTCTTCTTTTTCATTCTTTGACAATTTGATACTTGCATACAATGAATCTGGGTCATTGTTCAGTACCTGTTACCCTCTCTTTGGAAGAGAAACATACTCCAGGGAACTCCACATTTTCACTTCTATCGTTCATAAATACGCATTCCTTCCAGTCTTCGGTTTTCCATAGACAGAAAGACAGACAGACAGACAGACAGACACACACACACACACACACACACACACACACACACACACACGGAGGGGAAGGGAGTGAGAGGGAGAATACCAGAGTAGGATGTAGGCTTCTGGGAAGAAGAGGCTCCTGTTCAGGGGGATAGGGGATAAGAGAGGGTAGCTGGGACTGAAATGACCCGTATTCGTTGTATACTATGTCTTTCTAACTGGTATAAGCACGTGCTTGGTCTGCTCTTGGCAACAGGGAACTTTGAAGCATGAGGATGGAGTGCTGAGTGTGGAATCAAGGCTACAAAACCAGGCAGAAGCCCATGAGCCCATGAACAGGGACCAAAGTGCTGATAAAGGGGCAGGGTGGGGCATCATGAGAGGTCACATGACATGAAAGGAGAGAGGCAGCTGGAGGGGAGGAGGGGAGATGGGGAGGAGGACGGAGGAGATAAGCATCACACGTTTTGTTTGAATTGTCTGTAAAATGAGACCCAATTGTTTGTAAGCTATTAAAGATGATAGGCAGAACTAAAGTGTCCATGGCAATGAGCCAGTCATAGTGGTTAGCCCATCGCTTTAACCCCAGCACCTGGGAAGCAAAGGCAGGCTAACCTGGGCTAAGTAACAGTGTCCTGTATGCGGAAATCGCCACGAGGCTGTGGCTTACTGGTATTGTTCTGATGTCTTTCTCCTTTGGTGGCTACATGACATCTCCTTCCACTCCGCCTATTCTCCCTCTCAATCTCTGTTCAGATTTCCCACCAAAACAGCTTTATTCATTAACCAATAAAAGCAACATATACACTGAAGGACAGCCCACATCCACTTCTTGCTTCAAAAATAAAAAATGTGGTGTATGTAGGGGGTGGGGTTGAATCTGGCTTTACTTACCAGCCTGGTCTCTCTGATTGTGCCTCTCTGGGCCTGTAGATTTGCATTGAGCATTGAATTAAAAAATATATGAACAAAATAATAGCAATCCCATGTAGAAATGAAACACCTGTATATTTAACCTACATTGTACACCTCTTAGTTCTATACCCTAAACACACACACACACACACACACACACACACACAGGGGGGGAGGGAGGGAGGGAGAGAGAGAGAGAGGGAGGGAGGGAGAGAGAGAGAGAGAGCAAGCCATAATTTAGCTTTTGTTTTCTCATACTCAAGGCTTCCATATCCCAGCCACATCCATCCTCTTGACCGGGTGAATCCTGCTCTTCCATGATTTCCCATTCAACATCTTCCACTGTTTTCTTCTGAGTTTCTAACCCTTAGCTCACGGCCTCTCTCAGAGCATCCCACACTGGTCCCTGGTCATCTTCTGCTGCTTCTCTGCACCAACAGGCTATGAGGATGGAGGGTAAAGGTCGCTTCATCTTCCACCTCTTCGACTTGATGAACTCAATTATTTCGAGTTCTTTGCAGTGGAGCCAGCCTTCCTGAAGGTTAGAACCTGTCAAGTGGGAGCCATGTCTCAAAAATATATGGGCCTGTCAGAAAGCTCTGTGCATTCTTTCAACTTGCTCCTATTAGCGCAGATATCTCCTAGCCACGGTTCAGGCATCCCCAAGGCTGCCTCCAGCAGACAATGTCTTTTGGGTTTTTCGAAGCCTGGGTACACGTCCCATCTCAGATATTTCTCTGTGCTCTCTAAAATTGCTTCTTTCTTTATAGTTTTTGTAGCAAATTCTTCAACCCAGCTCTCTGGCAGTTATTTGATGAGATAGTCTAGTATTTCTGAGTGTGTGTATGGAAAGACTTACAGCAAAGTAGACAAGCGATCCCAGTAGCTATAATTAATTTCATTTTTATAATGCACATAATGATTTGCATATCAAACCAGTAATTTCATGGCTATTAGAAAGACAGCAAAATTAGAAATGTGAGCTGGTTTAATTTAAAAGTTCCCCTAGAGAACTTTGACTCAGGCCTAAAGTCTCAGCCCATAGGAGACTAAGGCAGGAGGATTACCTTAAGTGCAAGGTAATCTTGTCTTTAAAAAATAAGATAATGATAATGTTAAATAAGAATATAGGTGAGGTCTGGAGAGATGTTTCCGAGTTTAAGGATGCTTACTGTTCTTGCAGAGGACCTTTGTTTGGTAACTAGCACCCACATGGCAGACCACAATGGCCTGTACCTCCAATTACTCTGAGGCTCTCTTCTGTCCTCTGTGGGTTACTACAGCATGTGGTGCACATAGACTCTTGCAGGCATACACATAAGGATTCTTTTGAGAATAGAGGTAGCAAATGTAGCTTAAATAAATGCAGAACCTCAAATTCCATGATCAATGTTTGTCAGTTTGCAAGTTTTTTGTTACATGTCAAGGTTTTCCAGATGAATAAAATGGTATGAATTAATATTACAAAGGTATTTATTCAGCTGGCTTATGCAATAAGATCTGGTGGTCCAACAATGGCTGTCTGCATCTTAAGAAGCTGGGAACCTTGTGGCTGCTTGGTCAACAAGTTTGGATGTCTTGGGATGTCTCAATGTGGTGTCAAAAGCCTGGCAGACTCTTGGAGAGCTTCTAGGTTTTAGTTCATATTGGAAGGGTGAGGAATCATAGTTCCAACCTCAGCACAAGTTGGCAGCAATAGCAGGATAAAGGTCTCCACTGAGGGGTGAAGGCAGGTTGGCTCCTCTTCTTTGTCTTCACACAACTTTATATCTGGGCCCCTGAGAAGTGCCACTACCACTCTGGAGAAGAGAGTCTCCTCTCAGTTTATCCCTCCTGGACATGCCCGCATGAACCCACCCAGAGGCCTGTCTTTTATTCGACTCTAGAGACAATCAGGTTAGCAATCAAGATAGCATCACAGCTCTTGTGACCAGTAAATCCATCCAACCATACTCTAAGAGCTCCTGTGAAGGTGTGCTTAAGCTCCAATTGGTACAGTCTATTCATTTTAAGCAAAGAAGACATTTTTCTCTCCTATTTGATCAAATCTGAGTTGGCCAATGGAAAGAGCTTAATAATAGAAGTGACATTTTCTTAACAAGGAGGCCATTCTTCCTGTGGACTACAGCAACAGTTTGTGTGGTGCACATGGCAGGCTTGTCAATCCAGACTCCATAATACACAGCCAGGCCTTATGTAGACATACAGACAGATAGATGGGCAAACAGACAATTGGTCAACATATAGAGAGAAAAACAGATAATAGATAGATGATACAGATATACAAACAGATGACAGAGGCTGTAGACAAATCAGATGACAGAAGATATAGATGAAATAGATACCAGATTACATACATAGATGGTGTAGATACAGATGATCGATGAGAAACATAGAAGATAGATCGATAATTAATAGATTATATAGGTAATAAAATAGGTGATATAGGTAATAAATGATAAATGAGATGCAAAATTAATGAATAGAAAATAGGTAATGCGATAGATAAATATGACAGGTAATACAGATGGAAAAACAGGTAATAGACAATACAATAGAGATAGATAGTGTGGTGGTTTGAATGAGAATGACCCCCATACCATAATAATGTTAAATAAGAATATAGATTGGGATTCCTATAGTTGGATACTTAGTCCTTAGCTGGTGGAACTGTTTGGGAAGGACTGGGAGGTGTGGCCTTGGAGGAGATCTGTCACAAGGTTTGATCTTTGAGGTTTTAAGAAGCCCACACCATTCCCAGTTATCTCTCTCTGCCTCCTACTTATAGATAAAGATGTAAGCTCTCAGCTACTGCCCCAACACCATGCCTGCCTGCCTGCTGCCATGCTTCCCACCCTGATGGTTGTAGACTCACATTCTGAAACTATAAGGCCCCAATAAACTCTTTCTTCTGTAAGTTTCCTTCATCATGGTGTTTTGTCATGGCAATAAAAAAAGATAGACATACAGGCTGACAGATAATCTCACTGATAGTGTTTCTCTGATAATAACCTTGAATTTGAATAATTAATTAAGTGATTGACACTTGTTTGGAGTTTTCTTGGCCTGGAGTAACTGCACATCAACCCTTCTCTTCAGAAAGCAAAGCTAAAGTTGGTGCTAAACTTTATTGTTTGATAAAGGAAAAGAATTGAGATGGTAGCATTCATCTTGACAAGACTCTCTCCCCCTTTCTTTTTCTATGTGTCTCTGTCTGCATTAACTGGTGGCTGTGTTCCCCTGCCAACGGTTGTCAGCTGTGTTAGCAACAGCAATTTATTCTAGGTGACACAGACAGCCTGACTCAGTATAACCATGTGTGTTCATCCTACTGATAATCTGGGTATATTTTCAAAATAGGGGTACTGATCAGAATCCTAGGATTCTAGACCATTCCATCTCCACAGAGCTTCAGAGTTACCTAGGGTTGTATTTGCTGGAATTTCTTAGACTATCCACTCCTGTTCTACTGCATGAGATTGTGTGTGTGTGTGTGTGTGTGTGTGTGTGTGTGTGTGTGTGTGTGTGTGTATGTACCTTCCTGTGACTGAAGCTAAGGAGAACTGAAGTCAAACAGAACGAGGGTACTCAAGGTGATGTGGCACCTGAGTGCCTTCACTGGCTCTGTGGCACTTCTGGTTGGATAACTCAGCATACAGAGTTAAAACTAGGGACAGAGGGACCATGAGAAACATATAGAATATTTCACATCTCTATCCCCAGATGTGCTCAGGAGGCCTAAGTGGATGAAAGGGGGTTGTTTGCATAAGGCCCTCAAACATGCTAAGCTGCATTGCTAAGGAGAAGGGAGGAAACCTCTTGCCCACTGCATTCCTGGGGCAGGCGGGGACATTCCTCCCAGGGGGTAAACACATTCTGTGAGAGCAGAGTTCACACACCAGATTAGTGTAGAAAAGTCTAGTCTATGCATGCCACTTGCTTGTGCATGCAGAGCTGTGGGACAGAGCACATGCACTTTTATGTGTTCTTTGCATGATTCTTCAATGCACTTATTTCTTGTATGATCTGACAGAGGATTCTTGCTTTACCTCTTTTTAAATCTGGAGTGATCTAGCATGTTATATTTGTAAAACATCTAGTATAGCTATAAAACCCCCAAAGTTTAACTAGCAGGGCATATGAAGTCTCTCTCTCTCTCTCTCTCTCTCTCTCTCTCTCTCTCTCTCTGTGTGTGTGTGTGTGTGTGTGCGCGCGCACACACGCCTGTTTCTATGTATATGCATACACCAGCATGCAGGTGGGCAGAGGTCAACTTTGGAGTTCTTCCTCTGTTGCTCTGCATTGTGTTTTTTGAGACATTCTCTCACTGAACCTGGAGCTTACTGATTTGACTAGATTCAATGGCCAGTGAGCCCCAAGGATTCCCCCCTACAGTCTCAGCACTGAGATTATAAATACAGACCACCATGCCCAGGTTTTTATGTGGGTGATGCAATCCAACCTTGAATTTCATAACTGTGCATAGGACAAAGCCTTGGACTTCAGATTGTAGTGTTTCTTAGAAACCATACGTGATGGTTGGCTTTAACTGTCAACTTGATAGAATCTGGAGTCAATTGGAAAACAAATCTGTGGCTGTGTCTGCGGAGCCTGAGCTTGAACGTGCTAACTGATGTAGGATGATCCATCTTGACTGTGGGCAGGGCCACCTCCGAGGCAAGGCAATCCTAGTTGTATAAAATAAACACAGTATGGGTCTCCATCTGTATCGCCATCCAACGTCGGATGAAGGTTTCCTGTGCCCTTGCCTTCTTTGCTCACGTTCTCTTTCCTTGTGCCTCTCATTTGGACCTAGGGAGCTAGGTCCAGTGTTCCAACGTGGTTCTCCGCTTCCATCTCCATCCATCGCCAGATGAGGGTTCTCCTGGCGGATAGCTAAATAATCTTCATCAGGTTCATCTTCTTATTTAGCTTCTCTAGGATCACGAATAATAGGCTCAAAGACCTTTAATTATGGTTAGAATCCACTTATGAGTGAATACATACCGTGTTCCTCTTTTTGGGTCTGGCTTGAGTTCACCAAGGCCTGTTGGACTGGGACTGAACGAGGACGTGATTCAACCAGATTCTCTGAATGTGGCTGGCCCGGAGCCTTTTTGAAAAGCCATTGACAATGACACTGGGACTTGCTTCCTCTGCATATACTGGATTTTGGCGCTCCAGTCTGTTTGGACTCTCACCTTCCCTGGACCTGGAGGGAGGGGGGAGGAACCTGAACTTCCCACAGGGCAGGAAACCCTGACTGCTCTAGGGGATGGAGAGGGAGGAGGAGAGGGAGTGGGGGGAGTGGGAGGGTGTTGGGAGGAGGGGCTGAAATGGAAACTTTTATAATTTAATAAAAAAAAGAAAAGAAAAAAGAAAAAAAAATAAACACAGTATGTTGAGCGCCAGCATGCATTTGTTGCGCTCTGCCTCCCGAGTGCATGTAAGATGTGGTCAACCACTTCAAGCTCCTCCCCCTTGACCTCCGAACAACGATGGACTCCAGCTCCGCGCCATAAGCTAAATCCAACTGGTCCTCCCCGAAGCTGCTTTTCTCAGAGTGCCTTACCCCAGCAACTGGAAAAAAAAAAAAAAAAACAACGAAGACGCCCCATTCTAGCATGTGTCATAAATTCAAACCCGAGACTTCGCCACAGTCCGGCCATGTGGAGAACCCAGGGAGATCAGCGCTGCTCTGTGCTTTCCATTGTTGTTACTCGGGTTTCCTCTTTTTCCTTCACACTAGATTCAGATGACACTGTTTTTAAAAGACTGGAAAGGAAATATCACCACAATTCTAGGCCATTTGGTGCCTGGCCTCTCATCTCCATGGACCTGATTTCTGTTATCCACCAAGTAGGTATTAAAATAAGCCAAGTCATTCACTCCTGCAAAACCAACAGTCCTGGAAAGTTGGCAGGCACACTTGTTTAAACAAGGCACCCAAGCTTTCTACTGGCAGGTGTTTCCAGAGTTCTTGGAGCACAATTCTTTGGATAGGATATTTGCCAATATACATAGCAACAGGGGTGGGGGTGGGGAGTGTTTCCCTTTAACACAGTGCAGACACCAAACTGCCTTAAATGCAAAGTTGAACATTCAGTGGACTTACTTATTTTGGCTCTAGGTCAAGAAATCAACAATAATAAATTCTCCCCCAATCTCAGGACCCAGAGGTCTGATGGGCTCCAGTGTGAAACAGACTTGCTTATCTATCTGCGACCCAACATGGCCTCCCCAGCCTTCTCCTCCATGGTATGACCCAATGAGTTTGGTTCTGCCTGCATTGACAATTCTCCGGTCTCCTGAATGCCCTATTCTCTAACTAATTCTGCTTGAAATTGGGGCTGGAGTCAGTAGGAAAGTTAATAGCATAGAGGCAGAGCAGGTAAGACTTCATCCTCCCTACTCGAGCCCCAGGCATCATTTTAGTTATTCCTAAATCCAGCTTTCCAAAATTGAAACCCGGGGTGGTTTTCAAAGCACATGGCAAGCTTTATAATCTGCTCCTCGGCAACTCGACAGATTCATATTTTCTGCCATCAGATGCACTCCCTCGGCCCTTTAATTAAACTTGACATTAGTTCTGGAACCCCACAAAAAAAGGAGTAATCCTGTGTTGTCTCCTGAACTAAGTGAAAATAAATAGACGCTTAAGAAACAGAAAGTAGAGTATGAGAAGGGGAGGCACCAAGCACGGTAGGGAAAGACTATAAATCGCAAAGAAAGTGGAACTTTTCTGGCTTAAATGGTGCTTAGCGGTCACTAGCTGCAGTGCAGTGGAATGAGGGGTCTTCGGCTCTGCCTACAAAACCTTAGAATGTTAGTCAGTAGGAAACAGCATTTTAAATAATCTCTTCTCGAAAATCTGTTCTCTTTCTCTCTGCCTGTCTCCCTGTGCTTCTCTGTCTCTGCATGTTATATATCTGTCTCCCTGCTTATTTCTCTCTCTCTCTCTCTCTCTCTCTCTCTCTCTCTCCCTCTCTCTCTCTCTCTCCCCCTTTCTCTCTCTCTTCCTCTCTCTCTCTTCCTCTCTCTCTCTCTCTCTCTCTCTCTCTCTCTCTCTCTCTCTCTCTGTGTGTGTACATCTTTGGCTGTCAGTTTCCTCCTTTCCTCATTTTACCTTTCTGTGGTTCCAGGAACTCAGGTTGTCAGGATTGTGTATTGTGCAACATGTGTTTAATTTACCTGAAGCTTACAGACAGACAGTTTAGCAGAGTTTAAGAGAAGAAACTGGGCAGGTAACCTGCAAATATTGGCAGTTGCCAGGAGGAGGGAGATGAAGAGGATGAGAGAAAGGCATCCCATTTGCTACATAGGGGACCAAGCAGCCACAAGGCAGGAGAGATGGGGCTTCAGAAAGAGAGAGAAAAAGCCCCAAGTACCAGGAAAGCTTTCTTAGCTTTTGGCCAATACGGGAAATGGGATAAGTATCCCAAATGGAAAGAGAGAAAACATTGAGCTTTTAAGTCACAGCTCAGAAAAGTGGGCAGGACACAGGTAGAGCTTCATGGGGCTGCCTGATGGAAGGGACAGCTAGGGTCTGCCATAAGCAAGCATGTTTTACCTACTGAGCCACCTGCAAGCTCTTGTGTCATTCCCTCAGTGGTGATGGTGACTCACTAATGCATGAGATGTGTGTGTGACTTACACTAGGATTAATCCTAAGACTATGCAAACACACATACACACATGCACACACACACTGAGAAACAGGCCATTTCATTACCAGAGGAAAATCATGAATTTTTTTTCTTTCGAAAGACATCTCAGTAACCAAGCCAGGAGTTGTTTTTAGGAAAATGGAAGAGGGAGGAAATGTGGTTAAAGTATAGATTTTGGTCTGACAGATCTGACCTAGCTGTCTTGCCACCTACTCAGAAGGTGTGTGAGAGCACAGCCTTTCAGCTCAACCATTGTTAGATTGCATCATGGTTCCTCATAACACCGAAACGAACAGGTCAGAATCTCTGATTTTGTTTCCTTTATGGTAAAGTAGAAGAGGTGCCGTGGTGCATCCTGGGACACCAGCACTTGGGAGCCTGAGGCAGGAGCATGAGGAGTTAAAGACTCAGCTAGAGGGTGAGTTCAAGGCCTGGGTTACATAAACCTCTGACTTAAGAAAGAGAAAGAAAGCAAAGGAAATAAAATGGGCAATTCAAGTAAAACATTGTTAGGATACATGGTGATACTGCCTGAAAGCAAAATAGCCATGTATTTTGGAAAAAAGAAAAAGAAAGTTTGGCAAAATCTTGAAATCACTACACTGTTTAAAAATTGTGTGTGTGTGTGTGTGTGTGTGTGTGTGTGTGTGTGTGTGTGTGTGTGTGTGTAAGCATGTTTGGCATGATGCACGATTTGGTATCAGAGGACAACTCTCAAGAGCCAGAGTCAGTTCTCTCCGGCCATCTTGTGAGGTCTGAGGATTGAAGTCAGACCTTCGGGCTTGCACACAGCACCTCCTGAGCCATCCCGCCTGCCCACAAAACCGGCGTAGATTTGTATTTTTTGTTTTTCTTTCCACGTGCTAGTCCATCTCGTGAATATTAAGTATCTGTTAGGGGAAAATAGACAAACAGAACTAGGTGAAAAATAGAGGGATGGAATGAGCTGTGGACTTATGCCTGAAGTCAGCACTGTGGAGAGTTTAATTAAATTCTCTCAGACTCACACACGAAAGGCAAGGCGCTGCGAGGGAGCTTCGGCTACTTCGCCCTCACCTCGCTGGGCGTCCTTTCTGCTCTCTCTCACGAGAGTGAGTGGAGAGGTGATGAGAAATTGATTTCTGTGAGATAAACCCCGATAAAGGAGCCTGAGAAGAATGGGGCAGAAATGAATTTTTGTTTGTTTTCAGAGAGAGATGCTGTGGAGTCCGGGCAGTATATTGTTTTCTGCCGATCATTTTTTGAAGAAGCAATACTCACAGCCAGCATTTCTCTGGGAAATATAATGGGTGGAAGAGAATTTCTTCTGGGTGGGTTTCAGCAAATATGATGAATCAATATTGTTTCTATTGTTCCATCCCCAGTGACTGAATTGGAAAGATGGATGAAGCAATAACTTTTGTGCTGTCCCTTCCTCCTTCCTCCTCAGATAGCCTGGTACACTTCAGTTTCTAGAGTTTACGTTATCACCGAGAGATTGGAATAATGCTTTTGGAAAATATTTTCCTAAAATCTTCTTTGATAGCTCAGATTTTGACAATTCAAATAAAAAGATTTAGATAATCTCTTTTGCTATCTATTTGATAACAAAGTTTAAATGTGATATTAACATTTTTTCATGGTACTTACACTTAATAAATGCAGTGACCAGCAGGAATTCGGGGGGAACTTCTGCCTACCTCTACTCCCCAGTTCCTGATGGACACAGCCACAACCAGCCTCATGTGGGCACTGGGGACCAGAACATCAAGGTTCCATGTTTCTGCAGCAACTTCACCCACTGCACCATCTCTCCAGCCCAAAGGAGTTTCTTAAGAGAATGAACAAGTTTGAAACTGAAGGATCACTGTGTCGTTGTCAACTTCCCAGAGGATACATTTCAGAGCCGGTGGTCTCTACGAGATAAAGGCCCCCATGCCAGGGGCCGAGGTGCTGTAGCTCTTACATTCTAATTTAAAAAGTTTCCTGATGCATTTGTTATGTAAGAACTTAGAGGGGAGAGGAAGGGTAAAGATTTGTTTTTCTGGTACATGTGTGTGCACGTGTTTCCTTATTGCCGTTGTTCACAAAGAGGACTTTTCCATGGATTCCGTTTGCAAGGGGCATTTCAACACCTCCTCAGCAAACAATGACACATAAACCCGAGATGAATAGCCAGAAAGGATGTGTTCTCTCAGCACCTCCACCTAAAAAACACAGCGGAGGCATTTCCTGGATTAAATTGGCAAATAAACTTCATGTGAAGACATGAGTCCTTTGAGCTGATGGTATCTAGAACAAGGCTGTTCCCACATGGATTCAGAGTCAAGTGGAGAGGAGAGGGGATCAGAGAGGAAGACTGAGAGAGTCTTAGGCTGCAGAATTAAATCTCAAGGAAAGAAATGAAGAGAAAAGGAAGAAAAGAAATAAGAAAAGCTTGGTTATATGCCAACCTCTATGACATAAACACTCTCAAGATGGCTGCCTCTGGTCTTTAGACCTGTCATTGGATTAGCTTTAGAAGACAATTGAGTCTCACAGACCACTGAGAACCCTGAACAGAAATTTTCCATGGTTTGCTTAACGTTTGTGCTCTCTCTCTCTCTCTCTCTCTCTCTCTCTCTCTCTCTCTCTCTCTCTCTCCCTTTTTATTTTGAGAAACCAGAACAGACCTTAAAATACATCTCAAATATGGAAATCAGGTGCTTATCATTTCTTGAACACACAAGATCAGATATAGAATATGGATTCAGATCTCACACGCTGTGTGCATTCATTTATATGTGGGTATGCATGTGCTGAGGCCCGATGTCAATGGCGGGTGTCTTACTCAATCACTCTGCACTGTAGTTTCTGAGACAGGGTCTCTCACTGAGCTTGGAGCTTGCTCATCAGTGTAGCTAGACTGACTGGCCAGCAAACTCCAGGGAGCCTCCAGCCTTTACTTCCCCAGCACTGGGATTATAGGATCACACCATGCCCCACTTGTTAAGTGGGTGCTGGGATCGAACTCAGTTCCTCACACTTGGTGGCAAGTTCTTCACAGACTGAGCCATCTCCCTCATCTCCACACGCCCTTGAATTAATTTGAATGTCATTAGACTGAACAGGAAGAGGTAGGATTGTATGAAGTCCACCTGGATTCTTGGCTTCTTCCTCTGCTTCAATACTAGCAGCTGGGCTAGAAGGGGTTAAACTCTAATGGAACGAATAGGAAGAAGATGAACCATAACTTCTTTTATCAACAGTTACATGAACAACTGGCCACTGTTTGTAGGATGTGGTTAGAAGCAATGTTTCCTATGCCAAATGTTGATTAGTTAATTAGAGACTTCATTCATTTATTGCTGTTTTATGTAAAGTGTCATATGGATTTTGTGAATAAACTGATTTACATAATCTCTCCCTTCCTTCCCAGTGAGTAATGATAAGAGTTTAAGCTTAGAGTCCCTGACTTCCGGTTAGGTGCTAGGGTGGCAAGGATGAGGAGGATCACACAGCAAAGAAACTCATGGCCAAACAGAACACTCACGGAAGCATCCATAGACAGTGCTAGCTCAGAAGCTGAGACAGGACTGTCCTCTCCACCGAGCATGGATGATGCCTGATGAGAGGTCAAGACCAGAAACTTGGAAAGGCAGAATTTGGAGAACCACACCTTGAGAACGTCAAACATGAGAAACGTACGGCCAGGGTTCTTGAGTGTGAGAGGGTACAAGTGGAGCCCGTTGATCTGCTCTGGTATCTCAAGGACTCTTGCCCGCTTGGAGATTTGATGGTGAGAACTTTGAATCTGGGAATGGCGTGATCATTTCTGGAAGCTTGCTTTATTTTGTTTCTGAGAAACCTTCTCAGACAGCTGCCTGAAGAGTGGCTTGGAGGGTGGGAAGTTGTAGCCATGAGGGCCATTGGAAAAGTAGCAACTGGGTTCTGACCTGACTAATGACCTGGTACCATCAGGGTTAGTAGGGTCAGTGCCTGAGCCCTGGCAAGTAAAGTTGGCCACTTATCCTCTATAGCCCAATTAAACAGACGAGAAAAAAATAAAAAGTAAAGAAAGGAGATTTATTAAATAAAGCCACATGAGAAAGAGGTACAAAGAGCTTCTGTGACCCTCCAGTCCTCCTCCTGGGTCCCGACATGAAGCTTAGGTTTAAATAGAAGGCAAGAGGTATGTGTACCTAAGCAACCCTGACGAAGGTGTGGTCTCACCCATCACTGATTTATCATCATCTTGGATCCAGTCTCTCCAGCAAGGCAGTCTGAGAAGAAGCTAGAATTGTGTAGAATCTTTGCAAGAGACACACTTCTCTTCTGGCTGCACCAGACTCAAAGTTTTTCTGTCTCCCAGCGTGAGACATCTGAGAAATTTTCAATTTATTGGGACCCATTGTTTAGTAGACTGATGGGCAAGAGGAGAGGCACTAGTGTCCCTGGAGAATTCCTGCGAAGATGGCTATTCTAGAGCAACATCAGAGGTGGACCACAGAGTCAGCAACCCAGGAGCTGTAAGAGAGCAGAGTTAGCGGGTGTGTGGTGCACACTGTAATCCCAGCACTCAAGAGGCAGAAGCAGGTGGATATCTGT
Organism: Myodes glareolus; assembly: GCF_982192425.1. Taxonomy (NCBI): domain Eukaryota; kingdom Metazoa; phylum Chordata; class Mammalia; order Rodentia; family Cricetidae; genus Myodes; species Myodes glareolus. Next base: position 8,229,480 of record NC_142029.1, read on the forward strand.
AAGTTTGAGGCCACCCTGGCCTACAGAGCAAGTTCCAGGACAGGCAGGATTACACAGAGAAACCCTGTCTAAGAAGAGAGAGAGAGAGAGAGAGAGAGAGAGAGAGAGAGAGAGAGAGAGAAAGAGAGAGAGAGGGGTCTTCTGGAATCATTCTAAGGCAATGGCTTATGTAGGGAGTGTAGTGTAAAGAGAACCCTACTGAACAGGGATGAGAGAAGAGAAGGACCACAAATTAAGGCATCTCATAAAATGCTCACATCTAGGAATTGTCAAGGTGGCTAATTAGGTTAAGGTGCTTTCCTCCAAGCTGGGTGACTGAGTTCTACCCCTGGAACCCACTCGTGGAAGAAGAGAGATGACTCCCACGGGTTGTCATTGCTACCACACGTGCAACATGACAAAATTGTTTATAGCTATTGTTTACAGAAAAACACAAAGTATCCTAGTAGTTACTTTTCATTTACAAAATAATATATAGATTAGCTCACTTTGTTCTTTGAGAGACAGGATAAATGCAATGTGCAAAAGTGTAGTTAATGGTGATACATGCCTGCCATTCCAGCATTCAGGAGGTGGAGGCAGGAGGATCTCAACTTCAAGGCTAGGCTGAATTTCATGGTAGGATCCCATCTCAAATACTGGAAACATAGTAAAGAAAATTCAGGGTTGTTGAAGGGCACTGACAGAAATCACACTTTTGTCGGGTGTGATAGTATCATTCCTGGATGACCAGGAATTTGCAGTCAGCCAGGGCTACATAGTGAGTTCCAGGCCAGTTTTGGCTCCATAGTGCGAGTCTGTCTCAAAAATTCAAAAACCGAGCCATGACATGGGGAAGAATTCAAGTGTATATTCTCAGTTCTCTTTACCATGACAGGAACTCACTTTTTATTTCTCTTAAGGAATATGTCTGCCTTTGGTCCTGTAGAAGAATCTTCTGGCATCTGGAGTTGTCAGGGATTTTGTTTGTTAAGCAACATTACTGAAGACCTGACAGGTTTGTTTGAGATACCTAAAATAGTGCCCACACACTCATCTACGGCTCTAAGGAGCGCCAACCCTGGTGTTTATCTGGGGACTGAAAAAGAAGAGGATTCAGCAAATGAAGTGTCGTGATTTCCATCTGTGGAAAATACACACACACACACACACACACACACACACACACACACACACACACACCTGCCATTACCCTCAGTTCAAACAGCAGACACTGACCCTTGACATTTTGTTTATAAAGTTCCGAGATCTGCAGTCACGTAAGACTGGAGAAATGAAGCCAACTGAAGGACAGGGACTTCCATTTCTCTCTTACCCAGCAATGGGCAGATTTTCCTACTAGACTAGGGACACTAGAACAGAACAGAGTGTTTTGAAGTTTGATGTTACACAGGGAAGAATGTAATCTATTTGTCAGCTTCTCAGACAGTCACTAGAGTTGGAAAAATGTGTTTCACTGTTAGCTTAGATTTTGTAAACCCTATCAGATAATCTGCAAGACGGGATCTCTTTTTGGCCTGGAACTCACCAACTAGCTGACTAGATTAGCTGGCCGGTGAGCCTCCGAGATTTGCCTGTCTCTGCTGCACCACTAGTGGGATTGTAAACATGCTGCCATTCATGGATTTTTATGCATGGGTTCTGGAGATCAAACCCAAGCTCCCTGCTTGCCCACAAGCATTCAGTTCACTGAGACATCTCCAAGCCCCTACCGCATGCTTTGTTCATTTGTAGTAAGGGATAGAAATGCCCCACCCAAATTAAATTAATTGGCAGACAAAAACTGACCATGCTTCTCATGTCAGAAGGGAGAAGTGTGCGCTCAGATCTATATGCATGGTCAACCCTGGTCTTGGAAATATCTATTGCTATTTAATAATATCTTCAATTTTAAACTAAAATTTAAAGTCTTGAAGATCATTAATACATCATCAAATGCAACTCAGCTCACTCCTTCACATGCTTTCTTCTCCCTAGAGTTAATGATACCACTGCTGGCTTTTCCATCTCCCAGGATGCACTTCTCCAAGTCCTTCATCAGCTGCCCCTTCGCCTGATATCTCTGAAGCAGCTCTTGCTTTTATTTTTGTTTCCAATTTGATTTCTCTCATTTTATTTACAGAAGGATGTTTTCGTACAAGTGTATATTAAATGTCATGGGTATTTTCCCCATACCCCAGAGGTACCCTACTCTCTCTTCACCTTCCTGCCTCCTGTCATTCTCTTGTCTTGGCTTCACTTCTGTTTTCCCATCTTTCTCACAGCAGATGATTTTATATATCCATGAAAAATCAAGGAACCACAAAGGAGAGAAAACATGACTCATCTGCCCAAGGCTGGCTGAATTCACTCTCTATGACAGTCTCCATTCCGTCCATCTTCCTGTAAACACTATTCCCTTGTCCTCCATGAAGGAAATAATCCCATCGTGTACCAACGCCATGTTCTCTTTGTCCACCCTGTTGGACACATCGGTTGGTCCTGTGCTCGGCTATTGAGAAGCTACTCTGCCTCTTCTTTCTTTCTTGAACCCCAACAATTTTACCCAATTTGTATTTTGAGTCTATCACCGACCCTCCCCTTACCTATGGTCTCATTACACTCAGCATGCTGAGGATAAAGCTCAGTCCTCATTGCTCCTGCCCCAGACTCACCCCATCACATGGCTCTATCTCAGCAAAAGGTTCACCACTCTGCCATGGTTCAACTCCAGATCCAAGGAATTATCCTGGACTCCTCCAGTTCCCTAACCTTTCATGCCAGTTCACTTGAGAACTCTTTCCCCTCCTCATTCACAATACGTTCCAAACCAATTTCTTCTCGTCAGCTTCCCAATTTCTTCTATGGACTGCTGCAAATTCCCACCTTATCTCTGTGTGACTAGGTGAATATTTGAAAATCTAAATCGGATCACGTGGTACCTCTTGGAAGGAAATCCAAATCCCACACCATGACCTGCAAACAGCCTTTTCTCATGCAGGCCTCCTTCTTGAGTCTCAGCTGCTAGAAGTACTCTGTTTGCCCTGCTCTGAATACACTCATGCTTGGCACCCTGTCTACCAAGGCTAGTTCATTGAGGCAGAGTCTCATGCTGGAACCCAGAGCTCACCCTGTGACTGGTCCAGCTTGGCAGCTTGCTCTGGTGTTGCCATACCCATCTGACATTGACATGGGTTCTAGGGAGCCAAACCCTAGACTTCATGCCCCCTACATGAACAGTAAGTGCTTTAACTGCTGAGCCAGCTCCTTGCCTGCTGCCATCTTTTCTTACAAGCAGCAAGCACATGTGTATCTACAGTATGCACCTATTCTCCTTTTCCAGGCTCTCCGGCATGTTGAACTTGGGCCTCCCTCAAACTTCCCCCAACAGGAAGGCACATTTCTCCATACCCATGTAATGACCTTAATTTGGGATGTTCTTCCCGGACACTGTCTTCTTGGGTCCACCAGTGCTAACATTATCCAGCAAGAGCCTAGGCTGGAGTACTGCTGGATTGGAAGGGAGTGTTTCTATTTCAGGCCCCACTCTTTCACTGAAAGATCTGTGCAGTCCTGAAAAGCTGCTGGGAAAGTACTTTCATTTAGACTTGGACCAAGGATTCTGATTTGTAGGGAACAGCTGCTATCTGGGAGTACTGGTTGTTTGTCTAGCCATTAAGACCATGAGAACAAGGGAACACCATATTGCACCCAGGTGGCAGAGGAAGCAAGTCCCTGAGCCCACAACACTCTAACCCTCTTTCTCTGTGAAGGGAAGTTGGATAGGCAGTCAAATCAATGCATAATGACCTTCCATCTTCTGTGCTTCTACTTATTGTAATGGACATTGGGAAATACCAGTTTTGACCTCATATAGAACTCTACTTCTGGCTAAACTGCCCCTATCAGGAGAGTTGCTTCACACTCAGCTGGGCCTTGTGTGACTCAGACTGTCACCAGAAGTAAAGACTTAAATGACCTGCTGTGTATGAGGACCTGAGTTCAATCCCTAGCATTTATGTATTTAGTAAAGAGCTGGGCATGGCCATGCTGGTGCGAGTCTGTAGTCCCAGCACTGTGGAAGGCAGGGACATGGAGATCCATGGGACTTGTTGGCCGTCATCCTGGCAGAAAGAGTGAACTCAAGATTTAGTAAGAGTCTGTCTCAGGGAGGTAATATAGAGAATGAGAGAGCAGGCCATTCAACACACACACACACACACACACACACACACACACACACACACACACACACACTGAGGGGGAGGACTTTATAATGTATTATACAGGGGCTCATAATTCTTTCAGGCATCTGGAAGGCAAGGAACTGCTTCAGTGCCATACATGTTAAACTCAGAATGTCTCAGTTTGGGGAGTTTGGTGATGGTTCATCAGTCACAAGCACTTAATTAATATTAATTAGTATTCTTTCAGAGGATGATTTCGGTTCTTAGCACTTACATCAGGCAGATCACTGCTGCCTGTAACCAGCTTCAGTGATCTGATACCCTCCACAAGTACATGGAGGACCCTCACATGGGCATATAAATGATTCTTAAAAATAGGTCAGGTGTGGTGGCACATGCTTTCAACCTTCTACACATAAGAATGCCGACTGTCTTACTGCTTAATCTCACTTTGGAAGACACTTTCCCCAGAGTCTTATCCATAAATGCAAGAGGAATGATCCAGATAGCTGGATGATCAAGCATCCAGGTCGTCAAGTGGAAGTCAGAGGACCATATTACAAGTCCACTATTCCAGTTTCCGAAAAGCGATCAGCATCCCAAAGAGGTAACTGCAATAAGACCTGTTGGTACCCTCATACATCCAAAGAAGGCTACAGATGGAAGTTCGTGACTCTAGGGGCTTCCTAGCCCCATTCATTACCTGATACAGCATTCGTTTCTACTTGGTGGGAAATGGGGCCTGCTCTCAAAGGCAGCTCAGTGACTCTGCATTCATATTAGTCCAAAGGAAGCTGTCATAGATCATTGGGTCCCAGAATAAAGTGGCCCTGTCTTGCTGAAAGCCTCAGGGTTCATTACTTTATAGCAAACAAAGCTGCTTCATTTCAGAGAAGGGTGACATGGAAAAAAAGATCTGAAAACCAGAAATTCCAAGGAAGCACAAACTTGTCTCTTGTGGGCTGTGATGCCTGTATATATTAATGTTGGAGAAGGACAATTACAACCTCTCTTGGCTAACCTATGGACCTCTGTTTGCAAGGTTTGCCCTACAAGTGTGAGGATCTTGAGTTTGGCTTCTAATACTTACGCTGTGGTTTGTGCTTGTCATCCCAGTGCTGGGGAAATGGAGGAAGTAGATCTCTGAAGAGTCAGCCTAGCCAGGCTAGTGAGCTCCAGGTCAGGGAGGAACCTGGTCTCAGGACAGTACCTGGGAAACAACACCCACAGCTGCCCTCTGGGGATATGGGATATCCTTCTGTATGTGTATTACTTTTATTGATTGATGAATAAAGCTGTTTGGGCCAATGACAGGGTAGAATAAAGCCAATCAGGAAATCCAAACAGAAATAGATAGAAAGAGTAGATGGAGTCAAGGACATGCCATGGAGATGCCCAAGAAACAAGGTTAAGAAAAACATGACTTCTAGATCCACAAAAAACAGGAGTCAAGTGTAGCTTCTTGGTAGCCTTGTGTTTTTTCAGAAAGGCTGTTTGCTGGTAGCAAGCAAAGGTGTTGCTCCTTTAAGAGAAGGCATCTTGACTCAACATTAGCAGCAAAAGCTGTGCTACTCACTTAAGAAATGGCTTCCTGGTTCATGGTAGCAGCACAAACTCTGGCTCTTTTTGGAGGTCCTGCACTTAAATGGGGTTTGTGAGCAGCAGCATGCTCACAGAGGCAGTGAACATACCTTAGCCATGTTGGACTGGGTAGAACAAACAGGCAGGGCCACAGAGTTAGTCCTAGCCATTCCCACTTAGCAGCTAACAAAAAAGGTGCTCCTGTTCAGAAAATGATTGCAGATATGCACTAAAGACAGATTCCGTTGAAAGAGACCTCTGAATGTGTCACAGCAGATATGCACTAAAGACAGATTCCGTTGAAAGAGACCTCTGAGTGTGTCACAGTGTGCTTAAAAAAATAATGTGTAGACTTGGGAGACAGAAGAAAAAGAATATAGGAATATAGACAGTTATAAAAAGAAATAAATAGTTTAAAAAATAAAACAAAGCATAGATAATCATAGACTAAAGGAGTAAAGAAAACAAAGCTATATAAAGATGAAAAATACCCAGAGAGCCTGGATTATATGTATTATTGTGCTTTCTTTGAAGTTTTTGACTGTAAATGAGCTAAATTTTATTGTTTGGGCTGCTAAGCTAAACCAACATATATATTTTAAAGGTATCTTGACTTCAAAATTTGAATCTAAGGATATGTTACTTTGGAAAAGAGATTCTACTTTTGTTCCCATCTTCTGTGGATTCCTTCCAGGTTAATGTAGTTTGATGGAACAAGAACCCCCAAAGGTCTCCATGAACCCTAAAAATATTTTACTCAACAAACAACAAGAAGAAATTTGGAGAAAACTATGCCCAGATTCCCAAAATGATTGCTTATAAATGCTTGTTTTTATTTAAAAGGATTGATAATAAATGGTTAATGTTTGTAGTCAATCTCTAAAAAAAAAGGAGGGGGTAGGAAGGGGGGATGTGATATAGAGATGAATACTTTACATTGGTATGGACTTTTGTTTATTAATACAAATTTAAGGTCAGTTTTGTTATATATATTTATGCTGTTGTTCTTGTTTAAGGTAGTGTGTTTGTGTAGTTCATTTTAAAATATAATATATAGTTAATAAATACAATTAATAGTTGTTTATAATAATCAATTTTGTAGCCATGTTAGTTAGGTTTTCTAAATATACAGAGATATATTTCAATTAGAGAGATAATCTTCAACACTTCAAAGACCTACATAATACAGATTTTTAAAATGTTTTAAGAACTCAGATTTTTCATGACAGTGAGGCATGCCTGCTTCTGGCAGCACCAATTACTTCAGAGAGGTTGATGGGCATCAAATAAATTTGTTATGGAATGTGCCTTCAATGTGACAAGGCTAGTCATTTGGACAAAAACTGCTCTTGCCTGTATGTGTTATGGTATGCTGTATTAACTGGGCATACAGGACCCACAAAAAAGTGACTGCTGAACTTCATAAAATATAAAATGGTCCTTTAGGGTTCCTGCTTCACAGAAAAACTGCCAGACATTCTGCAGGACACAGAAGAAAACAACTGAAGAACATTGCCATTACAAGACAGAACAGATCTTCAAATTTCCTGCTTCATGGAAAAGTCTTCTGAATTCTATTGGACCTATAGGCTGAAGATGGATACCACAATGTTACAGAAGAACTCTGAGTGACTATCTAAGCAGCAAGATATCTCTGTCAATTCTAGAGTTTTGGAAGTTGTTTACAATGTACTTTCTGTTTACTTAGATAATATTATATCCTACAGGAGTCTAGTTATAGTTTTCCTTATTTATGATAAAAAATTAGATATGAAACTTTAGACTCACAAAAATAAAATAGATAATAGACTATTTTCTTTAATTTTGCAGATACAAATAGACTAAATATCACAACTGTAATTTTTGCTTGATACCTGTTTTGTTATATGTAATTAAACTATGTTAAAGTTAAAACTTTTTTTTTATTCAAACAGAAAAGGGGAGATGATGTGGGATGTTCTTCTGTATATGTGTTGCTTTTATTGGTTGATGAATAAAGCTGTTTTGGCCAATGGCAGGGAAGAATAACGTCAGTCAGGAAATCCAAACAGAGATATATAGAGACAGTAGGTGGAGTCAAAGAAATGCCACGCAGCTGCCAAATGAGGCAAATGCCATGTAGCTGCCCAAGAAGAAAGAAGTAACAAACCATGAGCCTTATGGTAAAATATAAAATAATAGGAATGAGTAATTTAAGATGGAAGAGTTAGTTAATAAGAAATCTGTGCTAATAGACCAAACAGTGTTGTAATTAATATAGTTTCTGTGTGATTATTCAGATCTGAGCAGCCAGGAAATGAATGATCAATCTCCATATACACTCTGGTCTCTGCACACATATGTACAGAGGTGCCTCACTAACAACATCCAAAGTTCTCTGACCTCTGCACACATGTGTACCAGCAGCTCTTTTCATGTTATAGATTTTACCAAAGCTGCACTTTGGCTATGTGAATACCTTTGTCCAATTTTTCCCTGGATTTATTGTTGAGATGTTTAAGACAACAAAGGGTATCCTGTCTCTGAGGACTCAGAGAGAAAATTCTCATCCCCTTGCCACAGGGAACTGCTCCTCTGTGGAGCGGTGAGACAGTTTTAGCAATGGAAAAGGTGTGAATCACTTACTTATCCACCTCCTCCTTCTGTCCAGAAGAAGCAGAGAGTCTGGCTAGGGATACACCTCTAACAAATATGCATGACCTCATTGCCCAAACGTTTGTGTTCTGCACACCTCTGTGTTCCCTCAGCTTTCCTGACTCACTCCTCCTCATCTGCCATTTCACCTACCTCTTACTAAGTCACTGTGAACTCTTTCTGCAATGAGAAAGAGGATATGATTAAATGTATTTCAGTTAACAAGTAACAGGCATTTAACAGATCCAGCTTACAAATGTCATACCTGAATAGCAAACACTAGGCACTTCCAGGGCATCCCAGCTGGCATTGCACTGTGTGTAGGAACATTATAAACAATTAGTTGGATGGGATGGCAATTCTTTCAGTTTTGTTTTCGTTTTTGTTGTTTTTGTTTTATTTGAGATAGGTCCCACTGTGTTAGCCCAGGCTACACTGGTCTCAAACTCCACATCCCCCTGTATGGGCCTCCCATTGGCTAAGACTGTAGTCATGTGCCCCGTACATCTCAGTTTGGCAGCAAGGTTAACGCTTGACAGCCATTGGCTTCAGACTGAGCCAACATTCTGTGACCTCACACATCAGAGAACATAGAAACAAAAACATTAAAAAGGTTTGCATATGTCCAAATATTATGCACTCAGTTGGCAAAGGCAGGTGGATCTCTGTCAGTTCAAGGCCAGCTTGATCTACAGAGTGAGTTCCTGGACAGACTCCTAGGCTACACAGAGAAATCTTGTCTTGAAACACAGATAAAAGAAAAGAAAAAAAGAGGAAAAAAAAAGAAATAGAAAAGGAAAAAATATCATGGGGGAGGGGACTCAGAGACTGCTTGGCAGCCATAGCTCTTCCTTTCTCTGCCCTTCGTCTTGCTCACTTATGCGTGCTCAGGCAGGAAAAATCATATAGAGGCTGCAAAATCTGAGGCTGGATGCCAATCCCTCTGGTCCTTTAGACATTTGCACAGCACAAATTCTCTTTACTCCGTTGGCAATTCCTGTGATGCTTTTTGCCGTAGGACTAGGGAATTCCTAACAAGTGTGGTCAAGGTTTCATTCACCTGGGGAAGGTAAAGGTTAAGAGGAAAAGCGTCAGAGGTGTGGAGTGCCTGTGCTGTGCATGGATGTGCACTCTTGAGTGGGAACTAACCGAGAATGAAAGGGGATCCGTGTTGGATACTTCCCAGCACTGTATCTGACATCTGAGTCAGTCATAATGAGCTCACACTTCTAATGACCTAGGAATGAATGAATGAGTCATAAAACAGCCCCCACCCTGCTCACTGAAACAATCCTGGAAGAATGGTAACAGCATCGCTCACTGCCTTAATAACAGGAAAATGGATCCCCAAGGAACCTTTGAAACTCTTAGAGACCCTGACTCAAAACACTGGGTGGGGCTCAGTGAATAACGGCTGGTTCTTGTTGCTAGGAGTGACAATCTGACTTGGATGTCCAGAATCCACATAGTTGAAAGTGATAACCAGCCCCAGAAAGTTGTTTGCTGACCTGCACACGTGAGCTGTAGCATATACACACATACAGTCACACACAAATAAATAAATATAACAAAAAATTGAAACCTAGGCAAATGACTTCCATGGCAGTGGCGGGTGATGCGGAGCACAGACATTGAGGGCAATGTGATCTTAAGGTGTCAGGGAAGAACCCTGGCCCTAATGCTTACTAAGAGACAACAGGATACTTAACATAATGTTTCTGTCCCCCTGTCTCTCTTTCTATAAAGCATCTATGTTGGAGAATTTCTTGAGAGATTCAAGGGGTAATCATTAGAAAACTCCTGCAGCAAAAATACAGTGCAAGTTTCCTATGTGCTGACATTGGTCTGGGTTCCTCTCTAGGTTGTGCCTTCAGTCACAGACTTACCTACATTGTTCAGTAAGATTCTTGGCAAGAATAACAACCCGAGAGAAGACATTGTAATGTCCACTGTTGAATGGAGGACAGCAAATGTCATGATATAGGGATGTGGGGGAAATGAAATAGAGTCATGGGCCTTGCTAACACAGGAGATTGCGTGTTCAGAAAGGATGACACTGAATGTCCTCCCTCATAAGGATCAACACAGTTCAAACTGAGAACCTGCAGGCCCATAGACCACAACCAGCCTTGTGTCTGTCATGGAAGCTTAGACTCCAGCCTTGTGTCTGGCAGCTCCCACACTGCAAAAGCCTGGGTGGGCTGTACAGTTCAGACATTCAGAATCTGCACACACCCCACAGAAGAGCTTTGCCAGTCCCTAGTTATGATAATGTTTAAAAAACACCACAGTATCTAGCACATGGTTTTGATTTTCCTCTGGAGTCGGTCTTGGTCACCGATGTCTCTCTTTTTGGCAGTTTCGCTTGGAGCCCTTCAGGACATAGTCCACCTATGATGGTGAATTTCCACTTTCAACTTGATTGAATTAGGGAAGATGACAAGGGACTGGAGAGATGGCTCAGCAGTTGAGACCACTGGTTGCTGCTCTAGAGGGCCCAAGTTCCATTCCCAACACCCACCATTTTCAGAAAGGACTAACTGAGCAGGATGGTGGCGACACAAAAGGAACGTGGGGAAAAGAGAGTCAGCTGAGCACAGGGCTTCCCTTACCCTGCTTCCTGACCCAGCAAGATGTCTCCAAGGTGCTTTCAAGGAAATGCTGGCTGCCATACTGCGTTCAGTGACATCTTCTCGGGCTTTTGATAATGACATTAAACAAAATCCTGAAAGAACTAATACCCAAACCCTAAGCTGCACGTGAGCTGTGCTAAAACCTCACAGTCCTCCCCACGTGACTCAAAGGCTTTTACGTGTGATTTCAGCCAGATGGAGCTCTGTATGTGGAGACCAGGCCTAGCCTGACCATGTGGAAATTATTTTAACTTAAATGTATCAAAAGCTAACAGATGATTTCATTTCTTCTACGTGCAAGGTCACACCTTTGGGTGCCAGGGCACACGAATTAAACAGGTTTTAAATTCACTAGCACTGAGCATAAAAGGGGAAGTAGAAGTGAGGTTTAACTAAACACAGTATTAATGGTTGTCACGCATGAAAATTAAGAATGTACTAGATTAACAAAACGCAAGCAAGGCTCATGGATTCCATGCCCGGTTTTTCCATTCCTTTGAGTCACATGATTAAAATGTTTCAGGTTTAAAACTAAAGTCCTGTGATGTGTTGGTAGACTAAGTGTTAACCTAACTTGTGATCAGAGATTAGAGAAAAGAGATTTAGTCCTAGACTATATAGAAGTACAGTAATTTGCTAAACTTAATTAAATATGTGAGGATCTGATACGGAAATAAAATGGATTGAGTAAGCATCTCCAGAGTACCAAAAAGTAGGGCTGCAGAGATGGTTTCCTGGGAAAGAGCCTCTGGCTTACACTTGGGAATACACACACATACATGCCCATATACATATATACACTCTCTCACACACACGCATATGCTTATTTCTCTCACATATGCATACATACAGGTGCACACACGTACACACACATGCCCACTCACATGCACACTCATGTACCTCTCTCACACACACATATACATCTCTCCCTCTTTTTCTCATACATACATGCACACACTGCCCCCCCATACGCAAGCAACCATTTCCACATATACACACAAAACAGAAATACCCAGTAGAAGTGAGAACAGCACAATCCCACTGAGCCGCCTTAGCTCTGGCATCAATGGGAAGGAAATGACTTCATCGGAGAGCTGCGTGTATTGTGCTCCGTCCTCACTGTTCTCTGGGGGCCACAGATGTTCATGCCTCACCGAGTCCTGGGTTTTTCACTTAGGCCAGATCTGAAGCATTTACAGATTGTTTTCAAAGCCCAGCCAGCTCCTTTCCCGGCATGTTCCCCTTCCTGCAAAGTCTTTCTTCCCTTACTGCCAATGCCAGGTTTTTGAGGCTGCGGAGATCCATGCCTGTATTACCCACTGTGACAGCCCCCAGCCACAGGTGTTGGCGGAGCCTGGGAAACTTGGCTCGTGCAACTGAGGAAGTTAATTTTAAATCTGGCTCGGTTTAGCTAAAATGAAATGAAATGCAAGCAGGGCATGGTAGCTGATGCCTACAATGCTGAGGCAGGGGGCTTACTATGAGTTTGAGGCAAGTCTGGGATACAGTGTGAGACTATGACTCAAATGAAAAATTAAGTTCCCACATAAGGCGAGGATTTATCACATGGGACATCCAGCACGGGCTCCAACTGAGCTGGTTTTAGGATATCTGTACTATTTAATTATTTGATTGTCATTAATGGTTTTGGTGAGACAGGATCTAGCTATGCAGCCTCAGATTGCCTTCAACTCACAATGTAGCTGAGTCTGGCTTCCAGCTTGGGCTGCCTCTACCTCTGCCTCCAGAGCGCTAGGATCACATGGGGGCAATCGCTGTGATGTTCTGTGATTATCTCAGAGTACCAGAAAATGCTTATTTACACAAAGATCGCTTACTTTGTAAGAAATTATCTATTATGCACATGTGTGTGTTTGGGTATATGTGCACATGTGTGCAGGTACCTGGGAGGTTGGAAGAAGGTCTCAGATTCCCTGGAGCTGGAGTTTCAGGTGGTTATAAGCTACCTTATGTGGGTGCTAGCAGCTAGACACAGGTCCTCGGTGAGAACAGTATAAGCCCTCACTATGACACTGACTCTTTTTTTTTATGACATTTCCATTTTTATGCTATGTGTATAACTGTCTTGCCTGCAAGTGTATCTGGCATCACCTGTTTACACGGGGCACATGAAGGTAGGAGAGGGCATTGGATCTGCCTGGAACATGTTAATGACAGTTGTAAGTCACTCTGTAGGGGCTAGGAATTGTACCTCAGCCCTTTGTAAGAGCGGCCAGGGCTTTTCACTGATGCACCATTTCTCCAGCCCTACCCCTGACTCTTGATTGAAGGGTTTTCTTCATTGTTTAAGCATTTCAATTTGATCCATGCCACTGTCCTTTGGCTTCTCACTCTCCAAACTGTGCCTGCAGAGTCTCATTTCTGCAGGTCTCTGTGCCCTTCCTAGCTGGCAACTCTCACATTAGGTCAGTGAAAAAGCCACTGAGAGCATTAAATACCAAGAGACTCAACTTCAAAAGGATGGGCATGCATGAATAGCCTCTGTGCATTCCTCCTAAGTTTACTACAAACTTAGATTGCTGCAAAAACCCAGTGTCTGCTAAAAGCAAATTAATGCATCAGTCAGGTTAAAGTTGAAAAATAATTTGTCTAAGAGGTTATGAGAAATCCTAAAAAAGCAGAAATTTTTAAGGACAACTGCATGCAGTAAAGTTGAAATGTGATGTGGACCATACAGTATTTAGATTTATGTGCATGTATCATATTTAGAGGTCCACGATTTTCAATATGATCAGTGTTAGAATTTTGTAAGAGTAGGTAGAACTGACTTGATAATAGAACTTTCTAGAAAAAACACAAAACTGGTAGGAAAACTGATAGCCTAGACCTACTAACTATTTAGTCTGTCTGTGTGGTAAAGCAATAAAAACTCTGTCAATACAATCCATGGCTGATGGGACCAGATTCCTCCAATCTGCTGTGGTTAGAGCCTTTTCACTAAGTTTCCTGACAATTAGACCAGGAGGTTGTTTTCTTCTTCCAAGTTTTGGTTCCCCATTTCAAACAGGCAGATAAAACACCCGAGTCACTGGTAACCCCACAATGTAGGCACGCTGCCAGTCTTTACCAGGCTACAGTGAGCAGGAGGGGAGTGTGTCTAGCTTTCTGCACTTGGCTATTCACTCACGCATTTCTTCTTGTTCTTCCCTTCCAGGGGCCTCGTAGGTCTTGTCTTCTGCTTTGTTCTGTTTCATCTGTACCAATCTTCCCATAGAACCTGTTGTGTGAATCTCACACTTCCTTGAGGGCTCAGCTTGGGTACCATCTTTCCTACAAGACTTCCAGATGTTTTCCTATGCCCTGTATATGAAAGAAAGAGGAGGAGGAAAGAGGGAGGGAAGAAGAAAGAGAAGACAGAGAAAGTGGAAGAGAGAAAGGAAAAAGAAAGAAAGGAAGAGAAGGAAGGAAGGAAGGAAGGAAGGAAGGAAGGAAGGAAGGAAGGAAGGAAGGTAGGAAGAAGAAACACCCAAGGACATTAGGCATGAGTAAGAGAAGAAACCAGAGAAAATTAGAAAGTAAATAAAAGTTGAGAAATAAAACACAGTGGAGACAAGGAATAGAAATCTTGACACCACTTGCATGGCCCTGTAGACTGCCCCGGGGGGTTGCAGTTTGAGAAATTACTCTTCTGAACCAGAAACCATGCTACCTTCATGCAACACATCGATTCTTCCACAGCCATCATGCCTGTATTTTAGAGATTGCATGTTGAGTGAAGCCACTGGTAGATGACTATGGCCCATCCTCCTCTGCTCACTTATGAACTGTGTCCTGCCTTACTGCAGAGTTGCTCCTACATAAACATGGCTTAAGTTGGGACAGAGAGATGGGAACCACAAAGGAGACCCAGGAAGGGAAAGGAATATCTCCAGCCAGCATCTGGTTGAAGCTTCTCACCAGCAAAAAAGCGAGACTTCCATGGGGCCTGAGAAGTAGCTTAAGAATATTCACTGCTCTCGCAGAGGACCCCAGTTTGGTTCCCAGAGCCATGTGTGGCAGCTCACAACTGCCTGTAATTTCACCTGTAGGGATTGGACACTCTTCTATTGACCTCCAGGGATGCACATGTGTGCGCACATACGCACGCACCCCCCCCCACACACCTAAAATAAATCTTTGAATAAAAACAAATCCCAACACAGTTAACCTTGCAGGCTGCTGACGAAGAGAGAAGTCTTTTGAGTAAGAACATTATTTCTCAAGAAGAACATTAAAACAGCAATATGTCTGCCTATTGCCCAGAGATATGTGCTGAGGAGCACAGCCTGGTGCCCTTCCCAGGTGTTTGTTTGCTGGCAATCTCCCAGGTGTTTGCTGGCAATCTCCAAGTGAGATTGGTTTTGGGTTAAAGTAAGAGCCTCCCTGTGTTATTCCTGAGATGGCGCTCCTCCACTGCAGTCATACCCAGTGCCCCAGAAAACACCCTACGATCTCCTGCAGCCTTTGGAAGGTAGAATTTCAGAGCACCCCTAACACGGCATACTGGCTATTGGAAAACCAAGGAAGTGAGTCACCGATCCTGGCCACGTCTTATCCTTCTCTTGCAACTCTATCAATGGCCTCACTTGAACCTCTGCTGAAATGTCTTCTCAGTAAACTCGGCTTTGCCTGGATCTGACCGAAGGTCTTTTCTGCAGAGATGTCAAACGCCCAGGCTTTGCCAGTTAGATGCCTCTGATAAGGGAGCACTAGGCTGCTGCAGGCAGTGGCATGCAGCCCTGTTTCTGGACCACACCTGACAGACTGGTGGTCTTCACGGGGGAGGGGGGGGCGGGAGTGAGTGAAAGTGATGTTTTTAGCCACTAGGCCCATCCTAAAGAGAGAAATC
Source organism: Myodes glareolus (assembly GCF_982192425.1). Taxonomy (NCBI): domain Eukaryota; kingdom Metazoa; phylum Chordata; class Mammalia; order Rodentia; family Cricetidae; genus Myodes; species Myodes glareolus. Next base: position 8,245,343 of record NC_142029.1, read on the forward strand.
TGCATGCTTTTGTAAAAGAGTAAGAGGACCCTGTTGCACTCGAAAGTCTCAGCCATGGGACCTTTTACCCTTGTGTAGCTATTTATCCAGGTGTGTGTATGTGTGTGTGTGTGTGTGTGTGTGGTATATATATGTGTCACGGTGTGTGTGTCAGAGGACAGCTCTCAGGAATTGGCTCTCCTTTCCACTGTATGGGGCCAGGGGGTTGAATTCAGGTTGCCAAGCTCCCTGACAACTGCCTTTACCACCACCACTCCTAGCTACCTCAGGAGCCCCAGATTTTTAGAAAATGGAAATCATAGAAAAGTGAAACATTAACGTTTGGTGGACACGTGTGAAGGTGATGCTTTAGACCATTTTTAGTACTCCAGTGACAGTTAAGATGAAGGGGACAAGTGAAGACTCAAGGAGTAAAGAAAGCACTTGCTGAGAAACCGGCAAAACCTGTGTGAAATCCAGGTGTGGAGACATGCTTGCAATCACACAGCTGGGAGGGGCGGGATCAGGAAGACCCAGGAGACTGGGACACAGCAAGCTTCAGGCCCAGTGAGAAACCCTGTTTCAGAAAGGTGGAGACTGTGACTGCAGAAGGCACCTGATGCCATCCCTGGCTTCCACAAGGGCCTGGACAGGCGAGGGCTCAGGTTCAGAGAGCTGAGTGGAAGCAGGCTGTTGGCGTTTGTGTTTTGTTCTTGAAAGGTAGTTTATTAAGAAAATGATTAAAGCGGATATAGGCTCAGCATTAGAAGAGAGTTAGAAAGATGGACAGACAGGTAATGGATAGATAGCAGGATAGATGGATGGATGAATAGACAGACAGACAGATGATAGAAAGATCAATAGATAGATGGATCAATTGCTCTGTAGATAGGCAGGCAGGCTTATGAAAGGGTCGGTCCACACCCAAGGCGTGAGTGTGGATGTCTCAAGAGAGAAAGTCACCAAAGGTAAGATCTGACACGCTGCCATAGCAGAGAAATGTCATTTGGTGAACGCTGCGTCTCTCTCAGTGATTCACGCTCTCACAAACTCTGGGAAACACAGTAAAAGAAGAAGCACAATGCCTTCCCAAGGGGCAACGGAAGACATAAAAGAGAAAGTTACCAGAAAGGAGGAAGCAGAGAACAATGCTTCAAAAACACAGAACCCTGGAAATTACACAGCAGCATCTTCGGCTTCCCCGGGGACGTTGTCTCTTCTCAGTTGTGGCCACTGGTGGATTGCTTGTGCCCCAGCGGATGACTTCATGCTTGTGCACACTTGAAAAGGACCCTCCTTGGCTCTCCACCAGGCCCCTTTATGAACTGAGACTTATTTTATTTTATGTGTTTAAGTGTTTTATCTGTATGTATGTATTTTATACATGTAAGTGTTATGTCGTCTGTATGTATGCCTGTGCACATCTATGCAGTGCTCAAGTTGGCCCGAAGAGAGTGCTGGCTCCCCTGAATGGGAGTGAGAGATAGTTGTGGGCTGCCATGTGGGTTCTGAGAATCCAACACAGGTCCTCTGGAAGAGCAAGTGCTCCTGACCACTGAGCCGTCTCTCCGGTCCTCTGTCCTTTCTGAGGAAACTAGGAAAAGACCTCACAGAAGCAAGAGTTTCAGAGCAAAGGCCACTGGGACCTCCACACAGACCCAGTCAGGGAACATCTCAGAACAGGGACCAGAAAGAACTTCGGAGCTGGAGGATGGAGAGAAATGACTGTGAAAGCCCATTGAAGCCTAACTAATTATTCCTTATCAGTAAAAAACTGGGAGTCGGATAGCACGGTGAGAGCCTGAGAGGTCAGAGAAGTGGGGGAGCAGCCACCAGTCACCTACTACCTCTTCCCTTCCTTCCTCCAAAAGGGCCAGAGTCTCTCAGTCCCACCTTCCTACTTCCTGTCCATGGTCCCCCAAACGTCTCTGGTTCGTTTTGACCAGCTGTTGGCTAGCTCCACCCTCTGACTCTAAGCAAGTTTTATTTGTCAGAACGCAATCAAAATATCACACAACAGGCCATCTTGTGGACATGCCGTGGCCAATGCACCCAGGACTCCACAGCAGCCCTGGTTACTTATACAAGATCAAACCAATCAAAAATTTCAGCCAGGTGAGAGGGTTCCTGAGGCCCCAGCCCTAGCTGAGAAACTGCTGACGGCTGATGTCTGTGGGTACAGGTGGAAGAGTCACTGTTCTTTAAGGTTGTGGCCACTGGGGCGTCCCTTGTGCCCCAGCGGATGGCCTTACACCTAGGCACATATGGACCATACTGATTGAACTCAGTAGGCTAACAAATTATTTATTAATTAATTAATGATTTTAAATGGAGAGTGAGATGTTGCTGAAGGGGATGCAGGGGAGATTGGGAGCTAAGAGTAGGGGGGTTGGAGCGGCAGAAATACCTCATATGCATTTATGATATTTTCAAAGAATAAATAAAAATATAATTTTTAAAAAGATTTTTTAAATGCTGAGGGGGCAGGACTATCGATTAACAGCATCTCGTGAAGAGCAGACACGAAACAAACCTTAAGCTGTCTCCCCCTAGCCTATTCTGGGCCTTCTTCCCAGCGGGTGCCTCCCAGAAGAGCTACTCTGCAAAGAGGCCACCGAGGAAGGCTTTGGAATGTGCCCTCTGCAACAGTCGCCCCCACCTCCTGCATCTGCGTCTTTGTCCAGTGACAGGAACAGCAGAATGACCCTTAAGGCAGCAGAACAATGACCCATTTATTCTGATATCCTGTCTCCTTCAGAGGCTTTTGTGGGAGGGCTAAACATCACAAGAGCACTCTATTGTGTGCCACTTGCTGGGCTATAGAGTTGGGGGGCCTTGGGGACTATGGGAAGGGTGGCTTTCTTCCTGAAACTTATGGGATGTGTAAACAATAGCCAGCCTTTTGTCCCCTCAATTTGGACTTCTGGAGAGTCTTATGACCAGGACTTCTGAGCAGTGTAAAGTAGGCTGGTAAACAGAGATAGCACACACAAGAGCTGAGACGGAGGCCATGGAGCTTGCTCGTTTTGGCTTGCTCAGCCAGTTTTCCTATAGCACCCAGGACCACCCTCCCAGAGGTGACCCCACCCACAGTGGGCTGAACACTCTCTCATATCAATCACTGATTGAGAAAATGCCTCACAAACTTGCCTACAGGCCATTCCTATGGAGACATCTCAACTGTGAAAGCCTCTTGCACATGTTCTAACTTGTGCCAGTTGACATGGAGCTAGCCTGGAGCGCTCTTCACCACCGCTCCCCCCCCCCCGCCCCAACACACACAACTTAAAGTTTCTTCTTTCTCCTTTTGAGCCTCTCTCCAGTTTCCTGGTCTCTCTGTGTGTGTACCCCCACCTCAAAACACACAGCAAATAGTGTAGAAAATACCAGTGAGACGTATAGAACATGGCAAAGGAGGCTCCAGCATCGAGACTGCTGCATCTTCATTAAGTCATCCTTACCTGTTCCAAGCTTCAACTTGTTCCTCTAATCTCCCCCAACTCAATTTCTAGACTGTTTGTCCAAAAGGTTATTCATTACAGCTATTTTGGAGAGGCCAGGAGACCAGAAAAAGGTTCAAGAGAAGGAAAGGTGAGGGCTTGAAGGGAGGCTATTTTTCATTTGTTTGCCTTTTTCCTTTTGAGACAGTTCTTATTATGTAGCCCCAGCTGGTTTTGAACTCTCAGTCCTTCCATCTCAGTGGCCTGTGTACTGGGATTACAGGTGTGCGCCATGAGGTCTGGCCTAAACACTAAATGAAAAAATTGCTTCCGGTGTAGAACGGTCTGCTGTAGCCTCATCTTCCCCAGCCAGAAAGGACTCATCCTCTATGATGAGGGAATCTTTGATTTCAGATTCTACACTAACATGAGTCGACTGTCTCCAGTTGCAATTGATCATACACAGCCTTCTGCTTCTCAGAAACGATGATGGCATCTTGCCTGTTTCACCCAAACAATAAAACAGATTGCATTCTTGATGGTCTTTAAATACACATTAAAATAAAGTAAATTGATTTCTTTTGGGAACTGATTTTTTTTCAGGGTTTTATGGGGTGCCACTTTAAAAAAAAGTCTCGCTCATACTAGTACGTGCCAAAAAAGCAGTGCCCTAAAGCCATGTAAGAGGCGTGTGTGGCAGACGTTTGGCTCAGGACCACAATCCTAGCCCACACTTTGTATTTTAACAAGCAGATATACCACCCACTGCTTAATAATTATACTTTAATTTTCTGATGCTGTGTAACTCATAATAAGAAACTCCGAGACTCTGAGCACCTTGTCCTTTATGAGAAAAAGATTAATTGCAAACTATTTTTCTAAGTTATTTAACCAAATTGTACACAGTGTGCACTTTTCTTCCTAAAAAATTTCTGTGAGGAAGGAAAAGAGAAAGCAGAGGTGAAACTAGGGTATTCAAGAGCTCATGACCCAAATCTTTCCAGAAGAAAACCACAACATAACAAAACCTAAAGAAAGTAATAACAATCCAGACAAATAGTACAGCTGCCTTGGGCTCTGCCTTTGCTCTCAGTAAATATATATATTTTTAGAGGACAAAAATACATAAAGGACTAGAAAGAGAAGATAGAAATAGATAAGAAAGGTAGACAGATACCTAGCTGCATACATACACATACAGATAGATGGTACATGGCTGAGATGACAGATATGGATAGATAGATAGATAGATAGATAGATAGATAGATAGATAGATAGATAGATAGATAGATAGATGATAAATGATTAATGGTAAATGATAAAGTCAGAGGGACAGCTACATAATTGGAATGAATGATAGATAATTAGAGATGATGAATAACTAAGAGCTGGCATTGGGGCCCCTGGTCTGGCCTCAGAGTCCTCACTTGCATGTATTTTGCTGTATCCTACAAAACAAAACCATTAATAGGCTGGAAGAATTGCTCAGAACAGACCCAATTCCCTACCTATTGCTACCTGACACTATTTACCAGCTTCTACCCATGATTCCCTTCTTGGGCGACGGTTTTACTGTTTTGTAATTTCCTCCATGGACCACTTTATGGCAGTAGGTGGTGGGTCTCTGTCAGTTTTTGCTGTAGTAACAGCAACTTCTAAACTCACTGGGTCCAGCAACAAATTTCTAGTCTTTGCTCATGTTCTATCGAAGCTTCACCACAGCCAGGCCGTGGGTCAATTCCACATGGGGAGAGGGGCTTCATGGCACAGGAGAGGAGCAAGAAGCCTTGAGGAAATGTGTAATGCTTTGAAAAACTTACACTCCATTGGGAAATACATATCGTAAGGTCAAGTCCAAAGTCAATGGCAGCATCGGTGAGGTGTTCGTCTTTCTTCCTGGAAGCACAGAAAGAAACACTTACATGTGTGTTTTGCCTGGATGAATGTGTGTACACCATGTGTATGCCTACGTATCTGATGCCCTGGAACTGGAGTTAATGGCAGCTATGAGTCCCAAGGTAGGTGCTGGCAACCATATCCAGGCCCTCCCCAGAAGAAGCTGGTGTTCTTAACCAATGAGCCATCTCTCCAGCCCCTGATCTCACCAGTTCTGGCATAGACTGTTTTCAGACGTTGATATCTGCATGTGTAGGTCCTCTGATATTTGATCCCCAGACTGAAGTCATAGAATTCGGGTTAAAATTCTTCTGCTGTTCCTCTACCACAAAAGAATATCCTAAGTTTTTGTTGTTGTTGTTGTTGTTTGGTTTTTGAGTTTTTTGAATATGCTGAAATTTTGAACAAAATCAAAGATGCTTCTAGAAAGGAAGGGGGGATGGACTTGGGGAGCAGTACCAAAAAAAAAAAACCCTCTTGTTTCAAAGAGAGGAAATTTTCCATGATCCTAGTGGCAGGAATAGATTCAAGCCACCCCCATCCTTCCTCCTGCCATACACATCCTTTTGTTCTTCAGGAATCCCTCGGCTGAGCCCTGCACAGTGTAGCTTATCTCATTCCTCAAGGCTGTAATGGCCCCATTGAGATACGGGATTTATGATCTCAAGAAATAGCAAATCTCTGTGTGAGTTCAATCCCACCGAAATCACCCAAGAGACCTATGAAAGGACAAAGGGTTTTTGTTATTATTGTTCTAGTGAGAATAGCTCCCTGCCACAGAACCAAAAGGCAGCAATGTAGAGGGGGAAAGGGAAAACCCAGAAGTCTCAAACTGTGTGCCGTTTGGACGGGGCATTGGGGATTAGAATGACCTCTTAAGGAGAGATCCAATTGTCATTTTTCAGCCCAGTTCCACAATTCCCTGAACAAAATTTAGCAGTTTGCTTGCTGTGAGATCTGAGGAACACCCCATCCTGTTGTCTAACACAAAATTCTCAAAACCTGTGATGAGAAGAAGCAGAGATAAAGGTACACGAATAGAGTATTAATAAAGCATTATATATATATATGTATATATGCATATACCCAGAAAGTACAAATGCACTTTTAAAATAGTATCACTTATTAAGTGTATTTGTTCTATCAAACAAAGGCAAACTTGATGGGGTTGATTGATTGGTGAGTAATAAGGGCAATCTCATTATGTTGTAATAGGTTATAGAAGATTGGCTCTCCCTATAATTATTAGCTAATGATGAGGCTATGGCACACAGAGTTATTCTAATCAGCTGTTCAGACCCCGAGATAATGACACCAGCCCAAGCAACAGATCAAATTACCTGCGCACGTTTGCTGAATATCGTTATCCAGCACATTCACAGCTGCAGGAGGACGTCTTCGCAGCGATGTGGTGGCTGGTTTCATGACCATCCTGGACTAGAAGCGATGGATGGTGAACTCTTCATCCCCCTCCTACTGGGAGGTCGAGTCAAGTTCCCTTCAGCTTGAATCTACGCTGGCCACAACAGAGTGCAAAGGAAAGCATGTTCTAGAACTTCTAAGCCTTTGGACACTTTGCTGCTCCCACCCAAGTCTCATGGTGACAAGCTTCCAGGAAATCAGTTTCTCTGTGAGAAGCCCGAGGCACAGAGAGGTTGTGCGCTGTCTTGATCAACAACAGGCGCTTCACTTTTGAGTCTTCGCTGAGCCTAGATTTACAGTCAGTCCTTCCCGTGGTACTAGACAAGTGAGAAAACCTTTCCTGGCCCCCTCCAGCCCAGACTGGCCCCTGGCTAAGTGCGACCTGAGGACCCTTGTCAGTGGCATGTGGCAGAAATCACCCACATGCACGTACACCCTGTCAAGTCCGGACCCACACAGCTGGGCAGAGAAGAACTCATACCTCCCAAAGCCAGCCAACCAGGCCTATTTGTTCCATAATGTACTGAACCCTGAATTACTTTTACTTAGTTCAAACCTTGGTGGGCGTGGCTCTAATCGGGAGAACAAGCCCATTTGTAGCACCTTCTGTGAGTAACAAGCATGCTTCTTAGAAAGATCACCTAGCACTGTGGCCATCTCTCTGAGGTCACAGCAGGACTGTGTAGTTGACGTGTTCACCCAGGTAAGAGATGACAATCGAGGCTGGGCTCCAAAGCCAGGCCTGACTCCAGAGCCTGTGCTCCCAACACCTGCACTAATAATCACAACAGCTGTTGGTAAAGTCGGATTTCAAAGTCTGCTGTGATGGAGCTCCGCCGGAATTCCAGCGCGTGGCGGTGGATGCAGCAGGAGGATCAGAGTTCACTGCTAGGCAGGGCTAGGGAGCAAGCCTGAGGTCAGCTTGGATTACATGAGATCCTGTCTCAGGCTTTGCAAGGCAGCTCCCGTGTGCTCCACATTCAGGTGACTGTCGTGCTGACCTCTGCTCTCCCCTGCTCCACCTGGGATGGTGTTCACGAGATTCCCGGGGATCAGATGCCCTGCTGTGAAACTCCTGCAGGTGACTGAGGAAGGGGACTCAGATCGCACCACACCATGCATGCTCCTTGCAAGGATATTCAGGGACAGACAACAAAAGCCAATTCTATCCAGAGAGCAGGGTCAGAATAGTTACAGCCTTCTGAACTGCTTGGTGGTGAACACCACTACTGTCTAAGCACAAATGCTCCGCTCCCGTCCTGGGCATCTAGGCCTGTGCTTTCTGTTTTACTTTACCCAGACCTTTTTATGTTCCAAATTTTGCATTTTGTTTGATTCTGTTCTAATTACTTCAATGTAATTTGTCTGTCATTTTGTGAAATCTTGTAACTTTTTTCTAAATATACTTTAGAGGGAAGCAAGGTATATAATAAACTAGTAATAAAATGACTTGGCTTACTGCCAAGCCTGATGACCCGAGCTTGACCCTTAGAACCCACATGGTAGAAGGAAAGAATGAGTCCTCTGAGTCTCACTTCCAGCTGACACGCTTCTGTGCTCTCTCTCTCTCTCTCTCTCTCTCTCTCTCACACACACACACACACACTAAATAATTTAATACATAAATAAAATTCATAAATAATAATTCTTAAAAGGTAAAAGAAAATGAAATGATGCCCAGCCTATGAACTTACATCAATGCTGGAGCTCTTGCTAAAGATATGCAAAGCAAGCCGTGAGTTCACCTTGAAGCACTGAAATAAGTAGAACAAGAACACACCTACTAACAAGGCGATTTTAAGGGTGGTGTAAGTCAGTAAACAATCCCAGCAATCAGGGCGCAGAAAGAGAAAACATCGTAAGGTGAAAACCAGCTGAGTAATAGAGAAAGTAAAAAACAAAAACAAAAAAACCAAGGACTGAGAATGACTCGGTGGTAGAACACCTGTACATATAGAACACCTGTGCTCTGATCTGGAGTTTATCCCATTGTGCAGAAGAATAAAAGATAGTTTTGAGTACGTGTACAAACTGTATGTGTTATTGTGTTGAATCTGTCTGTGTATGTATACAAGTTGTATGTGTGTGTGTGTACAAATTATGTCATAGGTACAAGACCATATTCACTCAAAAAGATAAGTCAAGTTTCAGAATTGTATAGAACTTAAAAAAAAACTCATGGTTGGGTGCTCACACCCATAATCCCAGCACCAGGCAGGTGGGACAGTAGGGACCAGGAATTCCAGGTTATTCTAGGCTACTCAGTGAGTCCTGAGTCAGCTGGGGTGACATGAGATGCTGCCTCAAAAACCAAGAGAACAGGAAAATTCCTGTGAAAATATCCCATTAAGAGAAGGTGACTTTAATCCCAGCACTCAGGAGGCAAAGGCAGGTGGATCTCTGTGAGTTCAAGGCCAGCCTGGTCTCCAGAACGAGTTCTAGGACAGGCTCCAAAGCTACAGAGAAATTCTGTCTCAAACGAACAAACAAACAAACAAACAAAGTGTTTTTAAAAACCCACATCTATTAGTGTTCTCTTAGGTGAACAAGACAGAACACTGACCTAGGACAAACGACAGTCAAGGCCTCGGATCCTTCCTCGGCAGCAACATGGCACAGCCGAGGTGGTGTATGGCACTCGGCTGTTCTTTGCCTGGATGGCTGGTGAGGTGACTGTCACTCCCTGATGGGCTGCTGTCAGCTGCAGAAAGTAGGGGCAGGCAGCTCACACGACAATAATTCGCTTTCAGTCCTTGCTGCTTCTACCACAGAAGAAACCTCCTTCCTACAGACTCAGCAAGGCGGCTTACCTATCAGTCTCCTCCGTGCCCGGAGCTATGCTGGGCCACCATTTTCTTAAAACCTCCAGTAGTGGGGATGCGAGCAAAGACGGAGATTAAAGGATGAGGGGCAGGGAGGTGGCTCCATGGTTAAAGGCGCACAACACCACACCTGATGACCAGAGTTTGATTCTTGGGTCTCATTGGTGGAAGCGGGGGGAAAAAATGATTTCTGCCCAGTTGTCCTCAAATCTCCACACACACGCCCCAGGGTATATGCCCCCTCCACTAAAGAAAATTAACTCAATAAAAATGAAAATCATTTACTTTGATTATTTTAAATTTTATGTGTGTGCCTGCACGTGGGTATGTGTTTCTGAGCGCAGGCGCCTCCAGAGGCATTGAGAGCCCTGAAGTTAGAGCTACAGGAAGTTGTGAGGGGCCATGTGGGTGCTGGGAACAGAACTCAGCTCGGCTGAAAGAAATAAGTATTTTTAACTGCTCAGCAACCTCACCAGTGCCTACAAAAGAAAAGGACTATTTCGAAGCTACAAAGATGCAACTTCCCTGGTTCTCTCGAGCTAGACTCCTCTCTAAGCCCTTGTGTTTCCCAGCTGCCTCTGAAGGTTCCATTCCGCCTCTGGACCAGTACTCCTGGTTTCTCTTGGCTCCTGTCCACATATGTAAAGTAAAAGTCCAGCTCTGCACTGAAAGTGTTCTATATAAATTAGCTCGTGGTCCCTGCCAGGAAGGTTTTCTTCCTTCCGTCAATGAGGCAATATTTTATAATTATTCTGCCTGATGCAGGCTCCCATCCAATGAGGAATTAAATAGAAACAGGCGAACAAAGAAGGCCAGTGCTTTCTGCACGCGGTTGCAATGCAGGCTCGCCTTGATCAGGTTGCAGCACTGTGACATAGACTGACTTCCAAGGGTGGGGGCTGTCAGCGTGCTTCTTGCGACTGCAAAGTGTCTGGGGACATTCTTTTGTGGTAATAATCCCCCTCTCAGGTCATGAGATTGTTTCTAGAAATTAAACCAGGAAGTTCTTATGAAAATTATAGCTTTTTTTCATTGATCGCGACAAGAAAAAAACCCCACAGATTAATTAAGGACTTGTGCATTCGTTGCTTTACGGTATTGATTTCAATTCAGGATTCAAACACACCTTATCACAGGAGAAAGCTTGTGAGCTAGTTCGAGACCCCCTTCTGGAAGGGTTTAATTCATTACTTCAGGTAGTCTTCCCCCAGCTTTAATTGTTCTTAACAAACAAAGCAAAGATGTTTGTCATGCTTGGCAGAGTGAAACTAGAGCGCTCCCAACCATGGACTTTCAGCATTCATTTTTTTTCTTTTTGTAATTTCTCCTGAGACTTCGCTATTCATGACAAGGTCTCCTCTCCGTGATGTTGTGAACATGGACCCAAAGAATAAGAGGCTGGGTTTCCTTCACAGAGGAAATTCCCTAGGACCCCGCGTGGTAATCAAGAGGGATGTTGTTTTAAAAATTTTTATTACGTTTATTTATATGTGTGAGCCCACATGTGACCAGGGCATACATGAAGAAGTCCGATTACAACTTGCTGGGATTGTTCTTGATTTCCACCTGAGGGTCCAGGATGCAGTTCACATTGCCAGGCTCAACAGCAAATGCCTTTACAATGACCCATCTCGCTAGTCCAAGAGGAACAGCTTCAATGACAAACAAAAATGAGACTTCTCTTCCTGCTTCAAGCTTTCAACCTCACCTTCTCTTCGTTCCTCACTTTCTCCTTCCTTCTTAATGTAATTACTTTTCTTATTAACACTTAAAATCTCTTTGTAGAGTCGCCATCAAATACCATTTTGTGTCTCAAAGGAATGCCGAGGAAACGAGGGAGGAACTAAAGCCGGCTTGGAGGTGAGCACTGTTCTGTGCAAAAGCAATGCAATATTAACGAGAAATCAAGCTAATTACACTGGAAGCCTTAGATGAGAAACCACCCCCAAATGCAAGCATCAGTGACCACTTACCCCTCAACTGCTCTTTGACTTGGAGAGCGAATAGAGCCCCTTACTTGTAAACACTCTGTATTCTTTTTGTTGCCCTGATTCTGTCCAGTTTGGGGATTTCCGTTTGTTTCATTTCCACTTCTAATTCCTGTTTATATCTTACCGGAAAAAAAAATCGAGCGACTCCTAAGTGGGCCTCAAAGTCCCGCTGGGGAGTGGAGACAGTTGATAAAAGTAATCCCCTTTTCTTCCAGCCTGGTGGGTGAAAGCTGAGTGGATTAAGCAGATTTGAACCAAACCAACAATGGTCTGTGGAAGGTCAAGCTGTGAGGTTGGTGTCAGGGCAGAGGACACTCTGGAACCTCTCCTGAGGAAGGGAGAAAGGGAGTCAGCCTTCCCCCACCTTTTTTCTTTTTACAAGGATCAAACCATGTAGGATACCTAAAAATTAGCCAGGCCTGACGCTGCACACCTGCAAACCCAGTACTCAGGGTGGAGGCCTGAAGGCCAGGAGTCCACTGACCTGGAACTCACCGAGTTTAGGCTGGCTGACTAGGGAGCTCCATAGACCCTCCCTGCTCCCCATCGCCAGCTCTGGCATAATATGGGTGCCACCACATCTGGCTTTTCAAACTTCCATTCTGGGCATGTGACTTTGCAAGCACTTTATCTACTCAGCTGTGCCCCCGGGACCTGAACTGGCTTCCCCATTTTAAAAAACAAATTCAATTACCAGATCTGAAGTAGCATTGGCCTTCACACCGTCTTCCATGAGCTCATTTTGTGATTAGATATACAATATTCATGTGTGGGAGGAGGGCACATTCAAATCACAGTAATAGATACACAGCAGATTAGAGTAATTTTTCTGCTTCATTACATTTCCTATTCTTTGTGAAAGTTAAGGAAGTTCCCAGATAGGCAACCTGACAAAACTTCTGAACTTAGTTCTGTGAATTCATTTGTGAGAAGTTGGTGGCCCATGGCAACTCAGGAAATCCGTAAGTCCTGCTAACTGTGCTTTCCTAGGTCCAAAATAAACAATGAAAACACATGACTGTGAAGAGAAGAGACAGCACTCATATGACTTCAGTCTGGAAATTCATAGTTGCTTTGCTTAATTTTATCTCATGCGTATGAGTGTTTTGCTTCAGTATGTGTGTGTACCATATGCATTCAGTGCCCTCAGAGGCCAGAAGAGGGTACTGGATTCCTCTAGTACTGGAGTTAGAGATGGTTTTGAGCCAACACATGTGTGCCGGGAATTGAGCTCAGGTCCTCTAAAATAGCACTCAGTGCTCTTAACTGCTGAGACATCCCATAGTATTCTCATGTCTGTTTATATTTCTTCAAATGCAAGACATTTAAAGACCCCAGGAAGGATCCTATCTTGGAGAAACAAAGATGTGAGTAGTTAATTTTTCTGAGTTATTAAAACCAGAATGTTTTAAATCTTTGCTGAACATCCTTAGGTTTGAGATATTTCACAATTATTTCTGTTGCTTCCCGTGAATGAAGCTTTCTATAATTAGAATGAATAAAGTACATTCTTTAGCCAAATACCTGTGCTTCTTTAGAACATGTGACTAGAAACCTCTATGAAGTCACTGACCAGCAGATAAATTAAGGCTTGGAAACAAGCTAGGGTTGCAAATGGGGGCTGCTCACAGACTGATGTCAATTCTTTGTTCAAACCGTTATTCTTCCAAATGATCTTGTTGTTGTTTTCTGTCTGTCTGTTTGTGGTGTTGGTGGTAGTAGTTTTAAGACAAACTTTGATGTATTCCAAACTATCAGGATTAAATCATGAGAATGGGACCCAAGATTCAGTTAATTAGACATATGAAATTCTTATATAGCCAAGGATGACCCTGAACTCCTAATCTTCCTGCTTCCATCTCCCAAGTGCTGGGGTTATAGGTGATTGCTCTATACCCGGATATATTTTTTTATTTTTCCTCTGACCATTTCTATTACTAAGAACTTTGTTTTATAATTCATAATAACAATTTTAATCTTTAAATATATATAAATATATATTTATAATTCATAATACCAATTTTAATCATATATATATGTATATATATATATTTCTACTCCATGGGGCTGCAGATATGGCTCAGAGGGTAAAACACTTGCTGTGTAAGCATGAGGACCTGAGTTCAAATCCCCAGAACCCAGGTAAATGTTGGCTGGGTGTGGCAGCCATGCCCGTATTTTTAAATTTAGAAGCTAAGACCTGGAGTAAGCTGGCCAGTTGGACTAGCCTGAGACCCTGCCTCAATGAATAAAATGAAGACATTAAGAAAGACTTCAAGTCTTTATATGCACATTCACACATGTTCACCTATACACACGTGAACATACACGTATACATGCACACATACACAAAGGGATGTTAGCATTGGCTATGAATATAAGTTTTGCTAGATCTTCCACATTAGAAACTACTGCCTGAACCCCACATTAGAGCCCATGGTGTTGCAGATCTAGAAGCAAGTTTTCTTTCCACGCTCTCTCATCTGTAGGGCTCTGGGCCAAACACCACATCTCACATGTGTTAGGCCAGGGCTCTGTCACTGGGCTGTACCTCAGCTCCAGGTACAGCAGGTTTTCAGTGACCCCGCATCTTACTGGATTCTGCACCCATTCAATGTCCATATGAGAATTTTCTGCATTGTGACCCTTCCCTTGAGTTCCCTACTCCTGGACATCTGGAGTAGTTCTAAGTTGGTCCCTTAGCGCTTTGTCCTCCAGCAACTGTCTTGGATGAGGGTTTAGATGACAGCTTTGCCCAATGACACAAGTTCCTGTAATGCATGGAATAAACCACAGCTAATTAATTGCTGCAATGTTCAGGTATTCCGTACATTTCAGTAAATGAATGACTAGAAAACTGAATATTAGGATGCTGTTCTCAGTGATCAACACTTCATAAATACAGAAGATGTGCCATACTGTTGCATTAAATAGATAATGCTAACTCTGTTAACACCAGTTTAAAAACAAATCTCACCTATGTGACTATGAAGAAATCTGGACAAAGTCTTTGGAAACCCTGGAATAACCAATCAACGATACAAAGGAACCTATCATCTCACTAGTACCCACACCAAACACTGCACGCATCTCTGCCTTCTATTTCTGTGTGGTAATTTAGGGGGTTTGGTTCATTAGTTAGATGGTTGCTTGCTTTTTTGAGATAGGATTTTATTTCACTATGTGGCCTGGTGATCTGGTTTTAGTCTGTTGCTGCCGTACAAATCCCCAACCAAAAAAAAAAAAAAATCAATGTGCAGGAGGATTCATCTTACAATTACAGATTATAGTCCATAGCTATGGAGAAGTCATAATGGCAGGAGCTAGAAGCAACCAGTCATATCACACCCAAAGCTGGAAGCAGAGAGAAATGAATGCGCCTAAAATGTCTGCTGGATGACTCTGTTCAGCTGGCTTTCTTCACTCACACAGTGTAGGGCTCAGCCCCTCAAAAGGTGCCACTCCTGTTCAGAGTGGGTCTTTCCATCTCCGTGAATGAGCTAGAGAGTCCCCACAAACATGCCCACAAGTCAACCTGTTCCAGGCAATGTCTCCTTGAGACTATCTTCCCAGGAGATGTTAACCTGTGGCAAATGGACACCAGGGCAGTGGCTGTGCCATCAAGTATATCTCCAGCCCTTGCTGTCTCTAAGAGCCTGTTGGTCACTCCCACAACAGAATGATCCAATTTTATCCCCCAAGAAATCTACATCCCAACAATTACATGCAAGTAAAAATAAATAGGAAAAACACAGTGTGCAAATAGGAACGAACATAGAGGCTGAATCTCCAGACGGCACCAACATCAGCTACCTGACCTTCAAGAAGCATTGCTTTCTGGGCTCCAGAATCTCTACACTTAGTTCAGTTAGGGAGTGGATTGTTTTCATTCAAAGTGCTAATAGA
The DNA here is from genome assembly GCF_982192425.1 of Myodes glareolus. Lineage (NCBI taxonomy): Eukaryota > Metazoa > Chordata > Mammalia > Rodentia > Cricetidae > Myodes > Myodes glareolus. The sequence continues at coordinate 8,260,799 of NC_142029.1, forward strand.
TTGTATATCTCACTGCTTAATCTACCATCTCTTTGTTTTCTTTTTCCTCTCACTTCACGCCTCTGTACGTGCGTGTGTGCATGCATGTGTGTGTGCACGTGCTTTCATGCTTGTGGGTCAGAGGATAATCTTGGCTTCAGTCTTTCTTCATTGCCCACTACCTTTTTGTTTTGAAACACAGCCTCTCACCGGGAACTGAGGATTGCTGGAGAGTCTAGGCTGGCTGGTCACGGAGCCTCAGGAGTCCCAGATCTGCCTCCCAGTGCTTAGATGTCAAGCACACACATCTATATCCAGCTGTCTCATTTTTTTTGTTTTTAAGTAGGTTCTGGGGATCAAACTTAGATCGTTCAGTTTACCAACTGACTGAGCTATCTCTTAACCTCTTCTCCTTTTTCCTCTCACTATGAGAATATGAGGAACAAAGTTCTCTATGAAAAAGCAAACGCCTTTCTATTGGGATTTCAAGTTCAAACAGGTTTTAGTTGAAGTCCTCTTAACACTCAGCTTATGGAGCCGCTAGCCCCGCTTCCTAAAAGGGTGTTCCCATCTCGGGCTATCCAGGAGGTTCCCGCTGTGTTTGTGTTGTTGGAGACCTGCATGCTCAGAAAGAAAAAACGCCAGCAGCAGGAGCAGAAATCAATCTCTGGGATCTGAACAGCAGATGAAAATCTTAGGAAACATCTTTTTTCCAGTGACAGAGAAGAAGTCCTTAGGGTTTTGATTGTACATAGAGGGCCCCTAGAACATTTCATTGTGATCTGAAGAGAATAATAGATATGAAGGGCTCCCTGGTGATCATGCAGCAGATTCCCTCCAGAAACACACGCAAGAGCTGCAACTGGGTTCCTCCACCTCTTGAGCCTGAGCCCTCAGCAGGCTGCCCCCACACATATTTCCATGGGGCAGTCACCACCATGGTCAGAACACTGAAGACCCTGCTTTGGTAAACCTCACTTCCATCCCTGGCTCTGCTATGATCAATGAGGACACTAAAACTTACTCATGTTCTCAGAGTCGGGTTCCATCTGCAAAAATGGAGGCTATGTAATATTTTACTGAGATGGACTGGAGGCTATGTAATATTTTGTTAAGATGGACTGGAGGCGATGATGTAATATTTTGCTGAGATGGACACACTCTTCACTCATTATTGCATGGCCAACTATTCTAGGACTGGGCAGAGCCTGCCTGTGTCACAGTGCTCATGGATTTCCTTGTGTCCCGGAAGTTCAGGTAGCATAGCTGGTGTAGGTTCCTTGAATTCTACTGTGTCAGAAGCCCAGCTGAGAACTCGCAAACTGCTGGGCGGGCTTGAATGTCTGGAAGTCAAGATTATCCAGACTTTGGTTCTATTGTGTCTGGCGCCTGGGTCAGAATGATGCTACCGACACCTTGGTGTCCCATTCTGTGTGCTCCAAGAGCTTCACCATGGGGCTTTCAGCAGGACTCTCAAAAGCGGTGACCTTATGGAAAATGGACTTCTTCCATAGAGACTTGGATGCTCTGCCTGACCCTTCCTCAACAATGGTACAGTACTATCTCAACACAGCCCAGCCTTGCTCCAGTCCACCCAAATTTATGTATCCCACTCTCCCCATGAAGCCCTGAAGATGAGTTTCTATTGCAAGGGGGACAGTAGACCATCTTCTTATCACAAGATGAAACTGGTTTGGGGGTGTTGAAGAGCACCCCATGGGATCAGGTCATGCCAACTGGTGCCGTGTCTCTGGTGAACTTTCTCCTTTTCCCATACTGTTCTCCTAAGTCCCTTTCTTCCTGGAGTTCTTTCTCTATTTAAATAATGTGAACACCCTCTTTGGTGACCCCACCTACGAATGTCCCTGAAAGCATCTTGAACCGTGGGTGGTGTCTTCCTGGCTCTGCTCTTCAAGCTGAGCACTCCCGGATTCTCTGTGCCCAAGGGAAGTCCAAGGGAAGTTCATTGTTGTTTACCCTCCGAAGGCTCCTTGGAGTTCTGTAGAAATCACTGGGCTCACACTGGGAAAGGTGCCTGAGAAAAATTACATGACCTGAGCTAAATACGGCAGGCAGCGGGTGATGGCTCATACAAGGCAGAGTGAAGGACAAAGTGTCCTTCTGATGTAGATGCCACTGACGGTTTGCTAAGAACGGCAGGAAATTAGGCCACTTTACTGAGATCCACATCCCTGGAGGGACATGTAAGGTCACCGAGAGACAGGATGGGTGGATGGTCAGAGTTTAAGTCAGACGTTCACACACCACTGCCAGCATCGCATATCATCATGGAAAGATTTGTTCATCTTTTTACAAATTAGTTGGGATACAGTTTGAGGATGTGACATTGGGTTTAAGAAGTTATGACATATGCCTCCACATGGGAATTTCTGAACCTGTGCTGACCAATATAGTAGCCATTTATCACAGGCTATTGTTGAGCCCTCGGGACATGACTAGTACAAACCGACGATGGATAACAAATCTAAGAATGAAAATGCACAGGAAAGACTTACAGAATACGGTGGTACAAACCGTAAATCCCAGCACTCCTGAGACAGGTGGGAACTTGTCTGAAAGTTCAAGGTCAACCTGGATTGAGTTCCAGACTAGTCATGGCTACACAGCAAGATACTGTCTCAAAAACAAACAATTGACTGGAGAGGTGCCTCACTGGCTGAGAACAACTACTGCTCTTTTTTTAAAAATATTTATTTATTAATTATGTATACAAATATTCTGTCTGTCTGTATGTCTGCAGGCCAGAAGAGGGCACCAGACCTCATTACAGATAGTTGTGAGCCACCATGTGGTTGCCGGGAATTGAACTCAGGACCTTTGGAAGAGCTGGCAATGCTCTTAACCTCTGAGCCATCTCTCCAGCCCCATGACTACTGCTCTTGCAGAGGACCTAGGACCAGTTTCCCAGCACCCACATGGTAGCTCATAGTCACATGTAGCTCTAATTACATGAGATTCAATGCTTTCTCTGGCCTCTGCAGACTCCTTCACATATATACATGATGCACATTTACACAGACACACAAAATAAAATAAAAAATTGAGAAACACAAAACAAACAAAAATGATTCAAGGATTTACTACAAAGAAAAGGTAAAGTGATAATTTTATGCTGATCATGTACTAAAATGGTATTTGAATACGTTAAGTGAGATAATACTACTGAAATCAGTCTCATTCCTTTAAACATGGCTATTAGATTGCAAATAGGGAGTTGGTGACTCTTTGACCTTATTCTTCTGCAATACTTTTCTCCATCCTGTGATCAACTTCTGTAATATTTTTCTTCTTGCCTGATCAAAAGCAGTGTGAGGAAGGAAGGGCTTGTTTTGGCTCACAGTTAAAGATAGTACAGTCCGTCATAGCCAGGAAGGCATGGCGGCATCTGCAGTCAGGAAACAGAAGACGGGAAGTGACTGGGCTGTAAGAACACCCTCTGGTCTTACCTTGCTGCCTTTCCAGAGGACCTGAGTTTGAGTCCAAGCACCCACAACCACCAGGGACACTAGCATTCATGGATCTGACCCCATCCTATCTTCCAGCCTGCATCCATTGGCCTCTGCACATGTATGACACATATATGAACATGCACATGAATAAAAAGTAGAAGTAACTCATTAAAAGAGTTACATCCTTCCATAACAGCTACATCAGCTGAATGCCAGGCCTACAAATCCCGGACTATGAAGGACATTTCACATTTAACCACCTCTTTTTTCCCTTCCCTCCTAGGCCTGGATGAGACAGGACTCAGAATGACAGGAGCTTATGACATCAGAGAGCAGTCAGATTCATTCTGGCAGGTGAAATCTTAAGTTTGTTTCATATGAGAGAAAATTTGTTACACCTTCATATTCCCATAATGAATAAAGAAAGACAACCAAACTCTTGAAGATCTGGATCTGTGGCAAGGGTAGAATTCCATGATTAGTGATGAGAGATGTGAAAACAAAGGGAACAGGGCCAAAGAAGAGTGAGCTGGAGGTCAGGGAGGAGCTGTCTCTTCAACACCTGTCCCAATATCCCTGGAGGAGCAAGCCAGCCTGATCACCACTGCTCTTCTGCTCAGTGGGTCTTTCAGAGACACTGTATCCATCACTTTTCCATCCCCATAGCAAATACTAAGGATCAAGATCAAAAGAAAGAAGGTTGTTTGTTTCTTTTTTTTGCTTTGTTTGTTTCTCAAGGTTTTGAAACCTCATGGTCAGATAAGCACCTTGTTTGGGCCCGAGGCAACACAACACATCACAATGGAGATATGTGGCCAGCAAAACTGCTCATCTTTTGGACAAGAGGCAAAGGAGAAGGGAGAGGTTGCAACGCCATCAAGGGCTTACATGCAGTGACGTTACTTCTTATAGGTTCCTCCCAATAGCACTCCTCTGGAAAGGAATTGGGCAGGTTTGCTGTGGGAGGTCCTTCTGTCTATGTGTTGTTTTTATTGGTTAATGAATATAGTAACTGCTTTGGACCTATAGCAAGTCAGAACTTAGGTAGGCAGGGAAAGCTAGGCTGAATGCTGGGAGGAAGAAGGGCAGAGTTGGAGAGATGCCATGGATCTGCCACCTGAGATAGACATGCTGAAACTTTGCTGGTAGGCCACGACCTCGTGGTGATATACAAATTAAGAGAAATGGGTTAAATTAAGATGTAAGAGATAGTCAATAGGAAGCTAGAGTTAGTGGGACAAGCAGTGATTTAATTAATACAGTTTCTGTGTGATTATTTCAGGTCTAAGCTAGCCAGGCAGCTGGGTGAAGCAAGTGACCCCTACCCCTTCACAGGATAGAGGGGTTTTTTTTGTTGTTGTTTTGGTTTGGTTATTTGTTTTTGGCTTTTTTGTTTTGTTTTGTCAAAATGACACAAGCTGAGAAGAGGGAACCCCACTTGAGAAAATGTCACTATATGATTGGCCTGTAGATTGCAAGTCTGTGGGACATTGCCCTGAATAATCACTAACGTGAGAGGGTCCAGCTCTCTGTGGGCGATGTCTCTTCTTGACAGGCAGCTGGTTGGGTTGTATCAGAAAGCAAACTGAGCAAGCCATGAGGATCAAGCGAGTAATCAGTGTTCCTTCTTGGTCTTTGCTTCAGTTCCGGCCTCCAGGTTCCTGCCATGACTTCCCCGAGTGATAAAGTATGATCAGGACATGAAAGCCAAAGAACTCACTTTTCCTCCCCAGGTAGCATTTGGTCATGTGCTCGTCACACCAAAATACATCAACCCTTTATAACACATAACCTTTGGATGACCTTCAAGATGTAAATGACAGCTGACACCTGGAGGTTAGAGGAGACAGACTTTCTTCATTTGCAGTTCCGCACTCAGGTCTTGTTTTCTCTCATTCTTCCCCCTTTCACTTGCTCTGCCATTGCTTTGTGGTTTTTTTTCCGTGTGTGTGTGTGTATGTGTGTGTGTGTGTGTGTGGTTTGTTTTGCTTTTGTTTTTTTGAGACAGGGTCTCTCTCTTTATAGTCTTGACTGCTCTGGAACTCACTGTGTAGTTCATTCTGGCCTTCAGACTCACAGAGATCCTCCTACCTCTGACTATGAAAAGCTGTGATTAGAGGACTGTACCACCATGCTCTGCCAAACCTACCGTTGTTTCTGAAGACTTATGCAGTCATCTGTTCTTTCCGCTAAGGCCAAAGTAGACTGGAAAAATTACAGATCAAAGCACACAAGTTGCGATGAGGTCACTCGCCTACCGCATGAGAGCAAGACCAATCCTAGGCTCACGCTTTGATCACAAAAGGCTGTTTAGCTATAGGAAGAGTCTTGTCAAGGTTTCATGGGGGCTGGAGAGGCCAGGTTATCACTGTGCAGGACATATCTTCTAGCACAATCTCAGGTGTTGACTCACTTCCAACATCACAGAGCTTTTCATTTCTGTCTCTCTAGCCTCTGCCTTTGAACACCATGTGGAATTCAGATACCAATTTCAGCCAGAATAGAGTAATTACATCTCCACTTCTTCACCTCCAGAGAATATCTCACATTGTCCAAAACAGCACCCTCTTCTTAGACTGAGTTTTAGGTTTTCTTGATTCTTGCGATCTTTTCTTCACATGAGCATCCCTGGAATTCATTCCTTCATTAACTCATCTGTTCATTTGGCAAATAAAGTATCAGGATCCTGGGAATTCAGCCTTCCAGCCAGGTGTGGTGGCTTGCAGTTTTAATCCCAGCACATGGGAAGCAGAGGTAAGCTATGTTTATTATAACTGAATCTCAAGAGTTGTATGACTCACTAGATTGGAGGGTCACGATGTCAAAATCCTAGCCTTTTCTTATAAGAGCTATTTCCTCGTTTGCCTAAAATCTGAGAGATTTGTATTTGCATTTGATGATAGTTTGATTGGTAATTGAGAACTAATTATGTGTACACAACATTTCTGTATTCTGTTAATGTAGACTGATGTTAAATTTAGCATGGTGGAAGTGCAGTGTGACCATTCATATGCAATGGACTTTACTGTGTGGTTAAATATTCTAGTCACTGTGTGAGATGGAGAGGCCAGCTGGATTAATGTCATAAGAATGGATTGATTTATGCGATTGAAGTGAACAGAAACTGAGCAGTCTTTAGGTTTGATCCCAAAGTCCCTGGCATCCTCAGTTCTCAGTTTCCTATAGCTCTCTCTCTCTCTCTCTCTCTCTCTCTCTCTCTCTCTCTCTCTCTCTCTCTCCCCTTTGTTTGTTTCCTCATCCCTCAAGAGGCCAGGCAGGGGTTCTGAGGGTCTGTTCCTGCTTCTTCACTTCAACGTAGGGGAGATTACTTTTATATAAAATATCAATGAAAACCCAAAGTTTCAATCTGACTATGAGTGTTCTTATTAGCACCTCCAAATTCAGAAGAAAGGTGGGGTTGTCTTGGTTAACATCAGCCAACTGCTATGTCTAGTGCCTGAGGTGTAATTACTTTCTGTCTAAACATTATATCCCATATCCATAGAGGAAGGGTAAAGCAATGATTGAGGAACTCCAGAATGTCACTGCCAAAGAACAGGGAGCAATCTGAGTTATATAGCGTACTTGCCCTGGTATCAGGGACAATTATATGAAACCTTGAACATAACATAGACCATACAAGGGAAGAACGCACAGGCTGGGTGAATGAATTTACTCACAAGATAATTATAATAGGACTGGAATTCAGTAAGTGACCAAAAAAAAGTAATACAGGTTGATAAATCAGTATCAAGAAAAACAGAAATGTGGGCTTGGAAGCACCGGGATTCGAAGCCCAGTTCTACTATGCACTAGCTGTGAGACCTGAGGCCCAGTTCCTTGGCAGTGAATGTATATGAAGGCATTTCATAACTATGGGCATCTCAGTTACACAGAAAACAAAGCCAGAACTGTAATTATTCTGACTGTGAGATAGTCATTTACCTCGTGTTTGAGAAAATCAGAGTGCATGTGTAAAGGTACGAGTGGCGTCATTAAGAACCGATACAGCGCCTCTGCTGCTGGTGTCTTTTCTCGGGACTATTTCTTCATGTTTGCTAGCTGGCTACAGTATTACAATCTCTATACACAGACGTGCTCATAACTCACAAAAGGGAGCTGTTAAAGAAAGCTATTTTAAGATGTGCTTATGCTGTGTAACATTTGTTTAATGATGCAAAGATGTGTTGCATTCTTTTATGTTGTGTTTGCTTAACTCTGTGAACCTGTGTTACTTTGCCTATCTGAAACACCTGATTGGTCTGATAAAGGGCTGAATGGCCAATAGCTAGGCAGGAGAAAGAATAGGTGGGGCTGGTAGGCAGCAAGAATAAATAGAAGGAGAAAAAATAAACAGGATGAAGGAGCAAGAAAGGAGGAGAGAGAATTTTCAGGACCAGACACCCAGCAACACAGCCAGACATAGAATAAGAAGGAAAGATAAGGTATACAGAAACAGAGAAAGGTAAAAGCCCAAAGCAAAAGATAGACTGGATAATTTAAGAAAAGCTATAAAGAAACAAGGCAAGCTAAGGCCAGGCATTTATTTAAAAAAAAAAGTCTCTGTGTGTGATTTGGGGGGGAGGGATCTGGGTGGCGGCCCCCTAAAAGAGTAAAGAGTAATAAAACAACCAACAACAGGAAACCCTATATCTCTCACTAAGAGCAATGAGATTGTCACAAACTGCCTTTGTCCTGTCTCCTACTCACTTCCCAGCCCCAGCAAACTTCCTGTTTGGCTAGAACGGTACCACAGGCCAATGTCTTGAACTCTAGATGGCAAGCTAGTAAAACTGCATGCTGGACGCAGATAAATGGATGCTCATTCTCTTGATGTGCAGGAACAGTGCTTTCCTTCCTGAGGGTTATGTGGATCTCCAGAAAGGAAGCCCTTAAACAGAGTCTGCAAAGAAATCCGGGACAAACGTGTGATATGCTGTGGAAGGACACAGTTCTGTAAAGGCTCGAACATGAGACCCACCCAGGAGGCACTTTGAACTGAAATTGTCTCCTTTTTGCATGGCTCTTCCTGGTTGTTTCCCTAGCGCTGTTCTAGAACAAATGTCTTCTACATCCTCTAAGGTGATGTTTGTGTGTCCATCACAGCAATGAAGCTGTCCGTCTATCCACAGTTACTCTCCTACACAGTCATATTCAAATCCTAGCTCTAGGATGCAAGGATCTGAAATAGAGATGGGTGGTCCAAAACATTTCCTTCTGCACAGGCCTCCCCATGGGAGAATCTTATAAAGATGGTGCTGAGCGGGATCACATCTCAGAAAGTGATCCCATAATTGGAGATAAATAGATAAATACCTGGTGTGTCATGGGGAGAGAGAGAGAGAGAGAGAGAGAGAGAGAGAGAGAGAGAATATATGTAAGAGGAGTAAGGATCAGGCCCATGCATGTGCAGAGGCCAGGATGGCATCAGGTGTCCTGCTTTATGGTCTCCACGTGATTCCCTTGAGACAGGGCTCTCACTGGAGCTAGCTGTTGACCTGTGAGTCCGAGAGAGCCTCTGGTCCCCCCGCCTCACTCACTCCTTAGAAGCCCTGCACCCACATCCATCCTCTTACATGGTGCTGAAATTGCAGGCTCTGGTTTCCTTACCCACTTAGTCATCCCCAGCACCAAGGAAAATATCTTGAAGTATGTGAATGTAACCATGAAAGAAGCGAACACATTTCACTAGGCGCAGGTGGGAGAGATGAATAACAGAATGGTATAGTAAAGGCATTCATGACACAAGTCACATAATACATTACATATTAAATGCAAATAGTATAATGGTGTGATTGTCTTTCAGGACATTGTTTGATGTATAGAGGCAAAATGATAAGGAGAGATGTCAAGGCGGCCTCCCCAAGCAACTTCCTCTGGATTCCCAAGGAGCTGGTAGAATCTGATAGCACTTTAGGTGCAGAAAAACTAACCGGGAGAGGTTGCTTTGATTTTTATTATATCTCAGAGATAAGTAGTTAGGACGGCAATTCTAAGCACTAAGGAATGGGTTCATTGTCCACTTCAGGAAAGAGGCAGCCTTTGAAATATCCAAAGGCCCAAGTGGCACAAGCTTGCCAGTGAGTCGGCAGGTTAATCATTAGTGTCCTCTTGAGATCTGCACAAACCCTTATGCAAGAAACAGGAATGCACAGGAAGAAACTGTGCATTCTTCACTACGGACACACCAACACCCAAGTGTTTCGTCACCAAATAGTCTTTGTGGTTGCTCTTAGCATACAGAGAACACTTCTGCACCAATCAAGGCCAGATTGTCATGTCATACACTGGGGTATATGACTAGGCGTGGTGGGTGGGAGTCACCAAAAATGGAGGACTCAAAGTCTCCCCAAATCCTGCTACCAGGCAACATGCTAAGAGGAAAGTTTCAGATGGAACTTGGTTACGTGTGCCAGTGTTTATTGACAAGCCAACAGGGAAAACCCACTATAAACAAAATGAAGGCCCACTCTTGGCCACCATTGTGCATGCTCTGGATAGCCATCTCTCTAGCAGTGTGGATCAGTTAGTTTGAGATGAATGTTAGATTCCAAAACTGACCAGACATGGGGCTGCGGTCTTGCAGTTTCAGGCTCCACTCCGAGGACATTGTTTTTCATGCCCCGTTCATGCCATGGCAAGACTATTATCTGACTGTGCCTTTAGCCAATCCCATATCTTGGGTACCAATCATTTCGCCAATGAAGATTTATTTCAGACCTCCATTACACTAATTCCTGAACACTTTTGAATTGAGACATTCTAGAAACTGTCTGAGGATGCAGTCTTCTGGTAAGAGTTGTCCAAAGGCTAATGCTGTTCTTGAAACAGTGGTCTTTCACCAGGCAACAGCGCTCTCCCCAGACACTCTCAAAGATGCGTTGTGATTGAATCTAGCCCACATTCTTCTATTTGATTTGTCCTAATGTCTACTGTGTAGCACTGTTTATTTGGAGTACACATTAAATATGGTACTTTAAATGATTGGTATGATAACATATCAACTGTCAATCGAAAGACTCAGAATCACCATGGAGACGGATCTTGGGGTGTCTGTGAGGAGTATCTTGCCTAGTTAACTGAATGTAGGTGGCAGCATTCTCTGTGCTGGGGTCCTGGACTCTGTGAAAGCAGAGATGGTTAACCGAGCAGCAGCACTCATCAGTGTCTACTTCCTGACCACAACTGCAATGTGGCCAGTCACTGTCAGGCCCTCTCTGCCATCATCCTGCCACATCTGGATCCTCAGACCATTAGGCAAGAGAAACCCTTGCTCCCTTGTGTTGCTTATCAGGTCTTTGGTCAGAGCAAAGAGAAGAGTAATTCATACAGTTGCTGTTATTATTTATCAGTCTTAATAAAGACAATAAGTCAATGAACTTGTATTATTAAGTGGCCTTGTATTTCGGGAAATGAAAGTTAAATTACTTTGCTGTGTTAAGTTGATAACTGATGCTTGATTACATATTTGACTTCTGAGTTTTGTAGTCTGGTTGATAAATGCTCCTAACACTCAAAGGAAAAATGAAATCCATTATTTCTCTGAGTAAGAAACATATAATTAGGTTGCTTTTCCTGTAATTTTTAAAGTTAAGACTAGGAGCTGGATGTCTTGACAGGATGAAACTCATTCTCTACAAACAGATAAGATCAGTGTGTGCCATCTATGTTCTCCATCAGCAGCTGTGGCTTCAGTTTTCTGATAGCAACCTCCTGATGCTATGTAAGACCCAGGCCAAGCATTATCACCCTCGTTGGTAGCCTGGCATTGTTGGCAAGGCAGGTTTAATTTCCAAAATCCACAACCTTCAGAGTTACCACTCTTGACTCACATGGCCTAGCCCTCCAGACAAATATATCACACATAAATGAAACCAAATCTTTAAAATATTCTGTTAGCTTCCACACAGTGTGGTTAAATGTGACTTTTGGGGTTTCATTGTTGAGAAGAAAGACACCAGCATATTAACTGTCTTGTCCTCTGGCTGTGCTCCAAGGTTGGTGACAGAAGGGCTAAGAGGCAAACGACACTTTCTGTTTTGTTTTGAGATGGGCTCGCTGTGTGTCTCAGACTAGCTTCAAGCTTTATCTTTCTGCCTTTGCTTCCCCAATGCTGGGAGGTTACGGCCACGGCACATGGCCGGAGCAGAGGGAAGGCAGAGGCAGGGGTGTGAGGCAGCTGGCCTTATTGCATCCACAGTCAGGAAGCAGGAAAGAGGAGCTCAACTCACCATCTTCCTTCCTTCAGCCCAGGCCTCCAGCTCACGCACATTCAGGGTCCCTCCAGTGACATCTGACAACATTTTCACGAACCTACCCAGAGGAAAGTTCCTAGGTCACTCCAGCTCCTGTCCAAGTGACAGTGAAGCTTAACCATGTGGGGCAAAAGCAGCCACATGAAGTCAGGAAGTGAGACTGAGAGAATTCTTCAAACAGCAGAAATTCTGGTAAGTTGACTCCGAGTGGTTCACAGGTTAGGTCTGCTGAGGATGAGATCTGAGCTAAAGGGAGGAACTTTCCAGTGAAGGCAATGCCATTGGCTGATCAATGGGGGTCTGCCCTGTTGCTGAGATAAGATTCCATGACCAAAGCAACTTACTGAAGAAGAAGTGTATGCGGGCTTACAGATCCAGAGGGTTAAGAGTTTACCCTGGCTGGGAAACATGGCTGCCCTCAAGGGCACAGAGGCAAGAAGCTGAGGGCTTTCATCTCTGCCATGAATATGAAGAAGAAGAAAGGAAAGTGGAAGTGGCTTGAGGCTTCTAGTCTCACAGCGTAAGCCCGGTGATGCACTTCCTAAAGCTCCTTCAACCATCGGCTAGGGAGTAAGTGTCCAAATGCCAGAGACCATGGAGGGCAATTCTCATTCAAACCACCGTGACCAATAACAGACCGAAAGCAGCCATAAGGGAGGACAGCTTTGATCCTTCTAGGGTTGTCTTAATAGCCTATAGTTACTAGTTCAGCAGCAGGGAGGAAACCATTCCTTCTGTCCTCAGAGATAAATAAAGGGCAGGCTAGTGGCAGGCAAGCTGTTTGAACTGACTAGGTGCACCCAGGCAGCAAAGCCAAGAAGAAACCCGAGTGCTCAGAACCCAGGTGGGATGTGACAGGAGCCTGGTTCCCTGAGGAAGAGGAGAGAGAGGCACCTGGAGGAGAGTCCGCACACTGGGAAAAGATGAATGAAGTCTTAGGACACACAGCAGTTTGGACAGCATGGCAGGGCTTGGAGTCAAACTCTAGTCTCTTGGGATTCATTTAATCTGTCTGGTAGATGAACTACTAGGGTGGGCGCTCTCAAGGTTCTGTCTAAAGGCAGATAAGGAAATCCGGGAAAGCCTCATCGGCATCTGTGCTTTGGGCTTTCGGCTTGGCGAGGAGCAAACCAGAGGGACCTACTTTGGGGTGGCCTTTCCTGAGCTTTCTGACTGAATTTTTACAGTGCACAGCCTCCAGAGACAGTATAGACCTGGATTTATATCCTATTGGTTAGGAGACCTTTGCCAAGTACTTAATCCTGCTAATCCTCAAATTCTCCATCTGTAAGGGGAAGGGTAAATTAGAACTGCAATGGCTTGATTAAAAATATTAGCCGTGATTATCTGTGAGCCTAGGGTTAGGCTCCTCTTTCATTTTTCTGAAAGACTTATCTGCATTTCCTATTTTTCTACAGTTAACATACATTATATTTGTAGACTGTTACGTTTTTCCAAAAAGAATATACTAATGCTTTATGTAAACGTGCACAAATGCAACCGATTAGCAACTGCAAAGAAGGGCAAATAAGAGGACGGCTTGAGAAGATAGAGAAAGCCATTTCCCCTTCCTGCAAAAACCGGATACACACACTGTGGGACACAGAGTGGAAATCTAAGTAAAAAAAAAAAAAAAAAGAATATTTTTGTGATTTCTAAAAAGTAAATGCAGACCTTAATAGACTCTTGGTCAGGATGGAGCAAACAGTGGAATAGGGAAACACAAGAGAGGAGGCGCAGAGAGTCCGGGAGCTTGGTGCCAAGGCTGAGGTCTTGAGTTCAGTCTCTGGGGCAGCGAGGGTTGGGGGAGAAGGGGTTCTACTAAGCTGTCTCCTGTACACACACACACACACACACACACACACACACACACACACATTCTCTCTCTCTCTCTCTCCAAATAAATAAAAAAATGACTCTTCATTTTTCAAACTCTAACTTAGACTCCATCCTTTCTCTTTCTTTCTTTGGGAGCACACGCTCGTGTCTCGTGGTGCACATACGGAAATCAAAGGACAGCTTGCAGAGTCTGTCATCTCCCACCACCATGGGATTGAACTCAGGCCTTCGGGCTCAGTGTCAGGCCTCTCTGCTCTCACCAGCGCCATCATTTGCACATATTATTTTGGTTCCCTTTGTAAATAACTCAATCTCTCAAATGTTTTTATAAATACACAGATAGCCCAAGTTAAAAATGGTGTACGAAAATGAAACAGTGTCCCCCCTTCCTTTCTGGTGTTTTGAGACAGGCTTTCTGTTACCCACGCTGGCCTGGAATCCATCATGTAGATCAGCCTGGCCTCAGATGTACCACAGTCCTAACATCTTAGTGTCTCCAGTTCTGGGACTACTGACATCAACCACCACCCTTAACCCAGGGAAAATCTCTTAGTCAAGGCCGTTGGACTTCCCTTTTGCAAGCATCCCCAAAGGAAGGGCAGGCTCTTTGAAAAGTTTAAGTATTTTTCACACTGAAAGTTGTTTCGGAGCATCTGCAAGATACATGCATGGGTTTAGGGTGCTGTGATCTTGCAGTGATTTCTAGAAGACAGGTTTGCCCTCCGCAATGCCTAATGCTGGGCTCTTGTAGTCCTCATGTGACTGGGTTAGATCACAGGTGTCAAGGTCTGTAGAGAGCGGCGTGGAGCCGCACCTAAAAGATGGCGCCGGCTTCTCCTTCCACCTTCCTCGATCCTGAAAGCGAGCGCTCTCAGTGGTAAACAACACCTTATTTGGCTAAGGCCTGGATTGTGTGGTGATCTAAGCTGCTTGCATTATAAGTGGACCTATGGACAGTGCCCACGTGGCGATTCAGGATTGGCTGTTCAGGGCTATTTAAGGGCTGGGAGGGGCTTGCCTGGAGAGAGAAGCTATTGTAACAAGGTCCTGAGTAAACTGCCTGCAAGAAGAGCTCCGGTGTTGCATGTTCCTTGCTTGTCGAGGCGGTCGCCACAAAGTGTATACTATAGAGACCAACAGCACTAAGTGCTGGAACTCACCCTCTAATCGTGTAAAGCACACCTTTAGCACAACTGTGGTCTGTGTCTGTGTGTGTGTGTGTGTGTATGCGTGCGCATGCAGTGATCTATCTCCTGCAGTGAGGTTTCCCTAGCCATGGTGGAGGGTTACAGGCAAGTCCCCATCTTGAAGGAGTGGAAGTGTTAGTCTGTTCTAGTTAGAGAAAGGGCTAGTTTATGTAAGTTTGTCTATTTAATAGTTTCACTTGTTTTGCTATTGTTGTTTCATTTTGTTTGTGGTTTTGTTTTGCCTGCCTGTTTTCCTTCCTTCCTTCCTTCCTTCCTTCCTTCCTTCCTTCCTTCCTTCCTTCCTTCCTTCCTTCCTTCCTTCCTCCCTTCCTCCCTTCCTCCCTTCCTCTCTTCCTTCTTTCCTTTCCTTCGACAAGTTCTTCCACTGACTGGCCTGAAACTTACCAAGAGGGCTCGCTTGGACAGCCAGCAAGCCGCAGGATCCATCTCCCTCCTCCTCCTAGAGCTGAGATTACAAACCAGTACCACCAGGCCCAGCTTCATTCACGGGGTTTCTGGGATCAAGCTCAGGCTTGCTTGCTTGCAAGATAAGCACTTGATCAACTGAGCCGTCTCCCCGGGCTCCTTGGGATGGTTTAACTTTTACTTGTTTTAGCACACACGGAGAAGATGGTACAGGAGAATTTGGACAAACTTAAGAAAGATTAAGAGGACAGAAAAGAGTGGGTTCACTTCCCCTTTCTCAGGAAAGGGAAGTGGCATTTGCATGCCCTGCTGAAACCTCATCCGCTCCCATCTCTAACTGTCAGGTTACATAATGCTTTTCCCCGAGTTATGAAATAGCTAGGTCCCTGAGGTCACTTGTCATTTGATTCCTAGTTACCACGTGTGTTCACTTAGCCAACACATGCCTGACTACACACCTATTATGTGTTTGGTGTGGAAATGCAGTAGAAGGGGAAGAAAAGTATAGAGTGCCTGCCCTCGAGACATTCACAGTTGAGGGAGGAATGTGATTGGGAATTAGCTAATGAGAAGTCATTGTGGCATTCAGCTGTAGTAAGGGTTGTAAAAGATATCAGGCATGGTGCATGCATGCCTGTAACCTCAGCAGTTCGGAGGTGGAGGTAAGGATCCAGAGTTCAAAGACAGCCTTAGTTACCTAGCAAGTTGTGACCTGTGGACTACATGAGACCCTATCACAAACAAACACATGGACAATAAAAACCACACATAAACTGAAATAAGCACTGAGGGGCAGGCATATGGAGCCACAACATACATGTGCTCATACACTGCACACACATATATCACACTCATACACATATACACGCACATAAAAAAACAAGTTGGTGTAGATGCCTCTGAAACCCCAGTACTGGGGATGTAGAGACAGGAGGATGTCTGACTTTTGCTGGCCAGCTAGTCCAGGCAATCTTCTAACTCCAGGACCAGCGGGAGACTCAATCTACTTTACACAGATCTACTCAGAGAGGTGAAAAAAGCTTGCTCACCTTGGGGTTGAATCAACCAAGACAGAGATGGCCTCATTGGGAAGTCAGGAGTCTACAGAGTCAGGCTCTGGGAATGCGGGACAGGCTCTGGGCAGAGCAGGAGATGCAGCCACTGCGGGGCTGTGCGGAGGTGGGGACTCTAGAGCATGCCCAGGATTTGGCTTCTACCTTCTCAGGCTCACAAAGCTCTGTGATGCCATTGAATGGGTTAATGACAGAGCTTGCATTTTAAACGTGTCTTCAGCTCAGATCTGAGATACGAAGCGGAAGGACCCAGAGTGGCCCTGCTGGAGGATTAGTGGCCCTCAAGACACATGCTCAGGGGATGGCAAAGGCCTGGGAAGATCTTCCAAGAGGGAAGTGGGGGCGGGGATCAGATTCTGAACTCAGCCTGTCTTCCTCACTAACTGCAAGGCTGCTGTGTGCTGATATGCCCAAGGGTGGCCCATCCTCATGTTCCTACTGTCTGTCCATGTACTTCGCTCACCGGATGCATGAGAGACTTGAAGGGCCCTCCTCCTAGAAGAGGAGTTTTTGGTTTCAGCAAACTCACCCTTACCTGCCAAAGTTACCAGCAGGCACTGGGTTTGAGGAAGGGCTGTTTGTCTTTGTTCTGGGTGGAAGTGGCTGCGGGCCTGACTCAGGCACCGTTAGTTCATTGGCTTGTAGGTTGATTGGTGCTTGACGTGGGAGGGCCCAGCTCACTGTGGGTGGGAGCGCCTCTGGGCAGGTAGTCCCGGGATCTATAAGAAAGTGGTTGTGTAAGCCATGGGGACCAAACCTGTAAGTAGCACTCCTCTATGGCCTTTGCTTCAGCTCCTACCTCCAGGGACCTGACTTAGCTCCTGCCTTGACTTCCAAGTATGACTGACTATAAGTGAGAAGATGAAATAAACCCTTTCCTTGCTGAGTTGCTTTAGGTCAAGGTGTAAGTCTGCAACAAAAACCCTAACCCAAACAATGAGCTATTCAGTGTCCCTATCTTGGAGAGCTGGATGTAGGTTGACCGTGTAGTTCATTATCTATTCATATATCTGATGGAGAGCGGAGGTTCTGTTAATAAACTGCAAAAGAGAAGCTGGGGAGATGGTTCAGTCTGTGAGATGATCACCACAAAAACTGAGACCCACCTCGAGCATGCCAAGAACCTCCAGCATCTCCAGCACCTGCATAGAAAGCTGGGTGCTGGGGCAGGAGAATGCTCCGTGTGGAAAGTGCTTGCTGCACAATCGTGAGGACTTGAGTTCAGGTCCCAGCACCCACATAGAAAGCCTGATGTTGCCATAAATGTGTCTGTAACCCTAGTTTTGTGGAGTGGAGACAGGAGGGTCAGTGGGGTTTGCTGGACACCAGCCTAGCTTTAGGCTCACCGAGAGACATTGTCTCAAAGAAATAAGGTGGAGAGTGGCAGCAGTACGCCTGATACCCTCTGGCCTCCGTGTGTGTGCCTGTTTACAGGCACCCATGCTCACACTGCACACATATGCAGCACATTCACACACATATACAAACAAATTAAAAACCAAAGGCTGGGACAGACGCATCTGAACCCCCAGTGCTGGATGTCTGGGCTTGCTGCTCAGCCAAGCTAGCCAATCTTCTATCTCCGTCATCCGGGAGATTCATATAAGGCAAGGGGCTGGGGAGCTCAGCGATTAAGAGCTTTGGTTCTTATAGAAATCTGGATTCAGGCCTCAGTTCTTACATGGTCACCTCCCAGACATAGTGGCTCACAGCCTTTGGTGACTCTAGTTCCTGAAGATCTGATGTCCTCTTAGAACCTCTTCTACAACAGGCACACACAGGGTGCACATACAGACATGAAGGCAAAATGCCCACACATAAAATAAACCTTCAAAAATAAACCAGGTGACGTGATTGAAACAGACACTGGATATGGATCTCTGGTCTCCCCGGGCCCACACATGTACACACAATGCACACACTGAGCCCGGGAAAAGCTGGGATTGTCTCTGGAAAACCTGGTCCCTCCAGGAGGAAGGGAAAATTGAGGGGTGTATTGTCTTCCCACTGAGATCCTTTCTACCTTCAGTCAGGTATTTTCCTCCCTCACTCGAATTACCGAAGAGAGAACCCTAGAAAGCAGGAAGCAAACCCCACCACCAAAGTCACTTTTATTCCTTACAGGCAATGCCCCAAAACATCCCCACCATGGTCACATGGCTGACTATTTGGCTTCACCGGCAGACCACGCCCAGGAAATGGTCCTTCCAATGGGAGGCTCTACCCAGGTGCTCATTAAAAATGCAGACACGCCCTGGCCCAGACCTACTGAACCAGAACGTGCATTTTAGCAGAATTCACAACCCAAAGTGATTAATACACACATTAAAGTCTGAGACAAACCTCTGGATTTTTGCCTCACTTAAGAAAACAGCCCTTTACAACATGATTACGCTCACTGTACATAAAACTGAAACCAAGCTCTGGTGAAACAGTGCTTACCGTTATTTTATTAGGAAAAACAATGCGTTCAGGACCCTGGAGCTGCATTTCCGAACCTCCTGCTTGTTCTCAACGGAATTATGAAGGCCCTGGGAGCAATGTCTAGAATGTGTGTGTGGGGGGGGGGGGGGGTGCTTGGTGGGGTATCAAGGAAAGTGGTGTATCAAGGAAAGTGGTGTTAAGCACTTTCTAGCTTGCTTTGCAAAACGTGCGCTTAGTCACTTCTGAGTCTGAACTTGGAGCCGGAACCTGGGGGGGGGGGAGGGCTGCGAGGGGGCAGCTGAAAGTTTGCAGAGTCCTCACAGGGGCCTCGATTAGAGGCAGTAGGAAGGCAAAGGGGCTGGAAGCTGGAGAGGGCTGGAGCTGGAAGGCTCTCCGGCGGCGAGAGGTCCTGCCCAGCTGTTGGCGAGGAGTTTCCTGTTTCCCTCCCGGCGCCCGGGTAGAGTTGATGAGTGAGTCACTCGCGCGCACCGACCGACGACACCCCCCGCGCGCGCACACGCTCGCTTGGGGGACGGAGCCCCAGCCTTCTGCGCAGCTCTCCTCGGCCGCCGGGGGCCTCCTCCCGGCCTCCAAGCTCCCCCGATCTCCGGCCACATCTGGCCCGCACTTCTGCCCGGCGCGCTCAGGACGGCCCAGGCATACTGAGAGGACGAAGAGTCAAGGCGCAGCCCGGGGTCCCCGAGGCTCGGTTCGCGGCGCCTCAGGGGCCGGTCTATGACGAGCGACGGGGGCTACCATGGGTCGGGGGCTGCTCCGGGGCCTGTGGCCGTTGCACATCGTCCTGTGGACGCGCATCGCCAGCACGATCCCACCGCAAGTTCCCAAGTCGGGTGAGTGAGTGGCCACGGAGCGACGCTGGGGATCCACTAGTGCTCCCCGCTGCTCCTCCAACCCCCAGGGCAGCGATTGACAGTCGGCCGCGGGTCCCGGCGAGAGGGCGGAAACGGGACGTTTGTAGCGGCCCGAGTCGTCCCAGGCCCGCGGGGATCCCGGGAAGATTTCTAGCAAAGGAGGACAGTTCTGTTGCGGGAGACTTGGGGACGCTCATGACCCCTTTGTGAGCGCACGAAAGGCTAGGGCGGCCGCGAAGGGCCTGCACCCCCGGAAAGGGAAGTTTGAGAAGTTGGGGCTTGGAGAAGTCATGGCAGGGGATTGGCAGTCCAGCTGTTGCACACCTGGGCCGAGTACCGCCCCAGACACCCTGATTATACCAGACTCTCAGTCCTCAATTCTACCACCTCTGAAATCAGGGATTCTGGGCCCCGACTCACTGGAAACAAGTTCGAGAAAAGAACTGATCTCAAAGGGCTGTCATCTATCCCGCTGGCCTGCAGGGATGGGGACTTAAGGGCTGAGAATAATTTACTGCGTGCCTACTAAGTGCTGGGTTCCAGGGTGGTGCCTGGAGTCAAATATCTCAGTAGTTGTCGCTTAGTGGAAACACCTAACCCAGGATGTCCACCAGGTCCAGTGCCAGGGGCTGCATTTAAGGTAGAAAACCAGGAATCAGGACTCCTTCCTAAGGACTTGCCTGGGAAGTGCAGAGTCTCAGATATTTTAGCTCACAAAAGTTAGAATTGTGGCAGCTATTTGTGGTCAGGGCCACTAGTTGGTTAAGTCACGTGACTCTGGGCCTCAGTTTTCCCCCTTTGTACATCTCCGTGGTTCAGTTTGCGTAAGTTTGGCACTCGTTTCATCTTTGACTTTCCACTCCCTTCTCTGGTGTTTTCAGTGACTAGGAGATGGCCAGGGTCGCTTTGGATGAACTTGCATTTGGGTGGGGGAGTTCTTTGCAAGTGTCAGAGTAGGTGAGGCGATTTTAAGAGTTAAAGATGGTGTTGAAAGCGGCAGTGGAGCATTTCAGAAGGAACGCCTCGCACAAAGCAAGGCAGCAAAAATCCTAACAGGGTTTTAATTCTGTAGTTTCTTAAACGCTGCTTTGGTTTTTCCGGTCTCTATTAAGCGGCAGCTCCAGAAAGTTAAATCCTCTCTGTCGTTACCCAAGCCTTGACTGGAGACTTGGTTCCGTGGCTAAGATCGTTGCTGTGCAAGCTTGAGGATCTGGGTTCAAATCCCCTGCGCCCATATACAAAGTTGGGTGTGGCCCCCTTGCCAACTCCGTGGTGGTGGGAGAGGACTGGAGGCCCTTTGGAAACTGATGGATGACAACCTGGGTCTAGATTGGGTGAGAGACCCTGGCTTAAGGGAATCCTGGGGAGAGTGATAAAGAACACCTGGTATCCTCCTCTGCCCCCACCCACACATGCACATAGATCCTCCCCCCAACACACACATAGACACAATTTTTTAAAAAATATTAAAAGAAAGCCGGCTGGATTTAGCTGATGACCATCAGACATGTCACCCCTCTTACTCTGTGTACACAACATTTGCTTTAGACGGGGAAGGAACAAAACTCAGGAGGCCCCAATTTAAGTCTTGTTTACAAGATTAAGATTTGTGATTTTCGAATCCCAGGCTCTGTAGCCATGAGTCATTTATACACACAGTTTTAAACAATTAGCTGACGGGCCTGGTGGGTCTTTTTAATTTTGGGCTTTAAATAGTTTTATGAAACGGAGACTTTTCACATTTCTATGGAGTTGCGATTCCAGAATGTTTGGACAGTTTGTTTGGAGTTGTTCTCATATGGTCGAAGTTTCCAAAGATGGTTTAAAGATGGAAGACAGCTCCTAGGAAAGTGTGTGGAATCCCACTTGCCTTTTCGTTTTCCATAGATGGGTAGGGTGTCGGGATTTCTCTGACATAAGTGGTAAATTGTGAGAACCATTTCCAGGTAACTTAATGCAAGGTAAGATGCGAAGGCACCAGAGAAAGACTTACAAAGTCCTAGAAGTCCTTAAAAAATGAGTAAAACCCATTTTATACTTACAGCCTGCCAGATGAGCAAGTACGTATACACACACACACACACACACACACACACACACACACACACACACACACACACCTTTTTTCTCGTGGGTATCTGGGGGTGCTATTCATGAGTGCTGGACTAGACTGGACACGCACTTGGGGGCTCATGGGTGTGGAGGCCAGAGGTTGGCACCAGGTGTCTTCTGCAATGTCTCCACGCCATTTATGGAGGCAGGCTTCTTTGATGGTGCTGGGCCTGTAGCTGAACCCAGAGGGTCCCGTGCTGGTTCGTCCTGCTAACCAGCTTGCCTTGGGGAACTCCTGTCTCTGCCTGCAGGTGACCATCCTCCTGGCTGTTTAAGTAAGTGCCTGGCAGGGATCTAAATTAAGGTCCCACACTTGCAGAACAAGTGCTTTTTGAGCTGAGCCAAGAAATATACTTAGACAAATTTTAACTTAAAAATTGTTTAGTGTGTGTGTATGTTGTTATGTATGTGCATGTGTGTACATGTGCATGTGTGTTATGTATGTGCATGTGTGTACATGTGCATGTGTGTGCGTATGTGACTGCTCTTGTGTTGAAGAAGTCAGAGAACAACTCCCTCGATTATATGAGACTGAAGAACTCAGATTTCGGAGCTTGACTGCAAACTCCTTTACCTGCTGAGCCCTCCTGCAGGCCTCAAAAAATTAAAATGTTTGTTTTTGATGTATTACAGTCACACTTGTAAGTGTTCAAAAATCAGAAATGACTTTTAGAGAAAAAGATACCCTGGAAACGTCAACCCTTGAAAACTATGGTTTTTATTTTTGAGGTGCCTACAGAAGGGCTCTCACAGAGAGCTAAACCTTGGTCCTAGTGTCCTGGGGATCACCGGTCACTACAGACTCTCTAAGGACTAAGTCACCTTGTCCAGGTCAGGAACTAGAAATTGTCTAGTCCTGGAGTTTAATCTTTGGCCTACTTCTCTCCCACCCTCCCGTAAGATGCATTTTCACCCACAGGGCACTTCCTTTAATGGCGTCTTATTTTTAACAAGTGGCTTTAATTTGGTGCCTCTGTTTTGACTTAGCGCCCCACATTGAGGACTCCTTATTAAAGGCCCACCCACTGCAGCTCCTCTATGACACCCTTCTTCTGCCATAACCTTGACAGTTTTCTTTACATTTATGAATTTTTATTTTAAAATTTGGTTTCATTTATTTCATTGTGTGTGTGTGTTTGTGTGTGTTTGTGTGTGTGTCTGAGGTAGCCGTGGGTATGGACATGAGCGTGTACTGAGTGTAGGTGCCCATGGAGGCCAGAAAGTGTTGGATCCCCTGGAGCTAGCTGGAGATGCAGATGGTCATGAGTCTTCCGTGTAGATGTTTGGGAACAGGATTCGGGTCCTCTGCAAAAGCCCTTAACAGCTGAACTCGCGCCCCAGCCCCTGGGAATGGCTCTGTTTCCTTAACGTTAATGCACCTTATTAACATTATCTTCCAAAGTGCCTTCCGAGTCTTCCTTCTCCACAATGTTTATTGAATATCTCCTTCGAGGGCATCAGTTCTCAACCTGCGGGTTATGACCGACCCTTTCACAGGGGTTGCTGCCCAAGACCATCGGAAAACACACGCTATGACTCATAACAGTAGCAAAATTAGAGTTATGAAGCAGCAAGGAAATAATTTTACGGCCGAGTGTCACCACAGCATGAGGAACTGTATTAAAGGGTCGCAGCACTGAGAAGGTGGAGACCCAGGAGACGTTCCCCCAGATGAGGGGCACAGATGCTTTCTTACTGTGTTTCTTTGAGCTCTTCTTCCCTGCCTCATGTCACAGTCAGACACAGGACACATCAGGGGCTTAGAACATGGTCACGTCCTGTTTGACTTTCCAGTCCCCGTAATCTAAATCCCTCCTGTCTTCTTGAATGCCCTGGGAGGGTGTGCACATTAGATATTACCTTCTCGGTGCCTCTGTGTGTGTTTCTCATTGCTGTGTTCTTACTTCACTGGCTCTGTCTGATTATAGGCCAGCCCTAGAAGACCCACAATCTCCGCTCTTTCCTGTTACATGAGCTGGGCCGAGTGTGTCCTGCCTGTCTTTCTATCGGATGGGCTGGAGGTAGAGTGAGGGCTGCACGCTGCAGATCAGGTTGTCTTGGGTTCCAGTCCTGCCCCCCCCCAACTGACTATGCAGCCTGGGAGTGCTTGGCACTCACTGTGGGAAACTGGGAAGACAGACTTGAGGTAGGGTTGAGTGACATAATGCTTCCCAGTTCTTGGTCCCATGTTCATGCCCCACAAATGACTCTGGTCATTATTAACTCTTGAGTCACACCTGGAAAAGGCCTCATTGACCCTGTTCAGTCTGACTTTGCATCCTACCAGGGCCTAGAGCGTCCCAGGCCTCAATTTAGGCAGCTGTTCCTCTGTTCACTCTCTACTGCCTCTCTTCTGGAATTCCTATCCTCCTGCTTTTTCTCATCTTTGAAGACCAACTTGGGTCTCCTAAGGGAACCTGCTTTGGCATCAGCTGCTTTCAGGAAGGGCTGAGCTGAGCGTCCCTTCACCCTGCTGGGGAGGAAAGTGTGACTAGAACACAGCCTTTACTACCCAGGCAGTCGTGGGCGTTGAGTTTGGTCTTGAATGGTTAGAGGTATCTGATCAGTGAGGCTTTGGTTTACTTTGCAGCACCTGCGATTGAACCCAGAACTTTGTGTATCCGCCATCCTTCTCTTGATTTGGTATTTTGTAGCAGGGTCTCACAGAGTCGCCCTAGTCAGCCTTAAGTTCCCTGGGGCAAAACAGCCCTTCACCCTGCATTGCTTCTGCCTCAGCCCTTAAGAACTAGGCCCCCAGGCCTGGGCCTCTGGGCTCAGCTTGGCTATTTCTATGCTATTTAATTGGTTCCTATATTCTGACCAAAGATAGAAAAAGATGTTTTGACTTTCGACATATTCTTAAGCTGGTGCAGAGGCTTCAAAACTATGACACTTTAGAAAAGTTTTCACCTATATAATTAACCCATGAATGCAAGATTTTTCTCTTTTTTTGCTTTCTCAAAGATTGTAGAATGGAGACAGAATTGCAAAATCGAATGCTGAATCTAAATGCAGGTTTTGTTGTTTTGGGGTATTATTTGTTTATTTTTAAGACAAAGTTAAACTATGTGGCCTAGGCTGGCCTGGAATTTGCTGTATAGCCTAGGCTGGCCTGGAATTTGCTGTATAGCCTAGGATGGCCTGGAATTTGCTGTATAGCCTAGGCTGACCCCACACTCATAGCAATCCCCCTGCCGTAGCCACCCACATACTGCTATTGCAAGCACGGGCCCATCTTGAATTGAATGTTTACATTTACTTGTCCACCCAGGCTTCGTGTTTTGGAGTCTGAGCACTGTGTCTAAGGGAAGTATTTCCTCCAACACCAGCTGTCTATCATAGAGCATCCTGGGGATTATTTAGGTCAGATACAAACCACCAAGGCATTTCAAAATAGGCTGCACAGAACTTTACTTCCTGGCCCCGGCTCTGCATACTCAGCCAAGTGCTACTTACAAGTTTACCGCCAACACCCGGCTAGGTCCGCTGCTCCAGCTCTTATGGATCTTTGGGTGGTTGAAGCTGTGGTTTTGGGAACCAGCCCAGGAGGTGAGCAGTAGCAACATAGTGTGCTCAGGCTGCTGTGCCCTTCTTCCTCCCTCCCGCAGGTGCTTGCGGTCTCCGCCGGGGCAGAGGGCAGTAGATTGCTCTGTTTCCGCGTGGGGTGTGCTGAGGGGTTTGGACAGCTACACAGACACTTGGGCTCCCCTTGAGGAGCAATTAGCAAGATAGGTGACATTGCGTCTTTAATTTAATCATAGGAAGAGACCAGGAGATAATTCTTATAATTCTCAATTTTATAAATAGATGGAAGCTACTCATATTCACTTAACGTGTGTGTGGGGGGGGAGTGTAAGTGGGTCTTGATAGAGAAGCTGGAAGGGACAAAGAGGTGTCATATTTGAGATGGGGGAACCTTCCCACCTCAAGTGTCCTCAGCGTGTCAGCCCTGATTGGTTCCCATGCTTTTGTGATCTGCCACCTTCTTCCTATTTCATTTTGCATTTCTCCTTATATGTATTCACTGCACATAGTACTATGTGGTCAAAGGACACTTTTCATGGAAATGTGCGCTGTGCCCCTTGGTGACCTTTGAACCACAGAAGGTCAAAGCAGGAAGAGTCTCTTACACTTGGATACTTCGCAGTTCTCAGCCTGACAGCCGCATCATGGGAACCAAGGGGACCTGGGTTTTGATATGCATAGCAATCCAGCTGCTCGTGTTCCACAAAGTTTATTGTAAAGTTCAAGTTCCAAGCATGTAGGACCATGACCCAGGCACAGGGCTCAAACAACCGCTGGGGATCAAATGCAGAATAGAGCTGACCTGACTTCCTGAAGATGGACAGATTCCCTTTGGAGGTCCAGCTCAGGGAAAGCCTGTAGCCAGGTTAGGATTCCCTTTTACACTGCAGCTTGATGGATTGGGACTTCTGCTGACCTGGGTGCTCCTTGTCCCCCTTCTCCTCCTTCTCCCGAGTCAGGGTCTCTTGAAGCCCAGACTGTCCTCAGACTCACTGTGTAGCTGAGGTTGACCTTGAACCCTTGATCATTCTGTCTCTAACCACTGAGACTACGGTCATGCAATACTACTCCTGGTTTTGGTGGTCTTGGGTTCGAACCCAGGGCTTTGTGACTCCAAGCAAGTACTCTACCCAGGGAGCATCCAGATAGATGCCCACCAGAGAGCAACAGCTCCCTGGACTGCAGTTGACTCAGTTAACCTCTGGCCTCCAGCCTAGGGGGACCTGGCATCTGTGTGTGCTGTTCCAAGAGCTGGAACTGTAAGCCATCAGAAGGAATTAGCTGCCAGGCAAGAACGTGTGATGGGCGAGAT
Source organism: Myodes glareolus (assembly GCF_982192425.1). Taxonomy (NCBI): domain Eukaryota; kingdom Metazoa; phylum Chordata; class Mammalia; order Rodentia; family Cricetidae; genus Myodes; species Myodes glareolus. Next base: position 8,287,273 of record NC_142029.1, read on the forward strand.
ACTGTCTGGGGAAGGTCAGGCATGCAGGCGCTCCCTCTCTTTATCTCATGGAATCTTTTCTTTCAAATACTTTTAGCATTGCGACTAAAATATGAGCCTGGTATATGAGCAAAAGGAACCCATGTCCTCAGGCCATGCCCGTGGGGAGGGATGCTCTTCAGATTGCTGATCTTCGCACTGCTCCCTTTGTGATCTTGTTTGGGGTATCTGGATCGCCACACTTCTTTCCCCCCACAAGCATCTCTAACCTACAAGGATGCTTGGGTCATTTGCAAAGACCTCCCTCGCCTCTGGTTGGACACTTTATACTCTAGAGGGGATAAAGAATGAAGGGGCCAGGAGGGGGAGGGTAAGGAAGAGGAGTCAGAAAACTCATTAAAAGATGTAATTTTCTTTCTCGGTGTTTTGCATTTAAAATTTATTTTTATTCATGTGTACATCTGCATGCTAGTGTGCACATGTGCATGTGGGTACCTGTGAAGGCCAGAGGAGGGTGTCGGATGCCCTGGAGCTGGAGTTACAGGTGATCGTAAGCTGCCTGATGTGGGTGGTGGGAACTGTTCTTGGGTCCTTTATAGGAGCGGTCCATATTGAGCCATGTCTCCATCTCCTTATGATGGAACGGGCCATGGAGAGGAAGGCAAGATGTCTACCAGGGCTCCCATTTCCAAAGCAGGTCTTTGAGCAAGGCAGGGTTTCTAAAACTCATCCAGGCCCTCTCAGCACCGGGGAGACATATTTGTCCATCAAGGTACAAGGGTATAGTTCATTTGGGTCAGCCGTGCATCGGTTTGGTTTGTGACTTTATCCATTTTGGTCCATGACCTTCTAATCCTGGGCCTTCCAGTGTCTGGGTGGGCTTGGCACGGACCACATTCCTCTACAGAAGAATCGGGCAGAAGTTACATCTGCTCACTGCATCTTGTTTTCCTGGAGCAGAGAACATGCCCGTTAATGAAAGCTAGGAGCCTGGCCACCTTCGCGAGTGAGGAAAACTTGGGTTGGCACAGAAGCCATGCTGTTGCAGGAACGAGGGCTCAGTCAGCCGGGCTTGTTCTGTTGCAGCAGCTTGCAGAATTCACGGTGCCTTGGTTTCATCTCCTCCCCAGACTGAGATGATTAGCGCAGGGAGAATGCATTTTTTCTGGTGTTTTGAATATTTCATTTGAGCAAACCATTGCTTCCCAAGCATTCTTTAAAACTGGGGATCCTAGGACAGTTTAGAGAAGTAAAAGCCTGGCCTCTGCTCCAAGCCACAGGACTGGGAAAAGCAGGCAGTTTGTAGAACTTCAGGTCTGACTGAACACACACGTCTGAAGGACAGTAAACGGTGGTCCGTGTTGTCAACAGATGTCACAATAACTCTTCATCAAATAAAGATCTAAACTGTCCTAAAAAGATGGATTTAATTTGGCGGGGGGAATCACTCACTGGTGCCTGCAGATGACTGTCTTCACCCCCAAGTTCTGTAGCCGCCTTCCACACAGAGAGATGCCGTTGTTCTGTGCACCTGGTAATAGAGGGATCCGGAATCTTTGTGGGCACAGTTCCTAACTGTGGTGGGAATTCTCTGAGATCCTCCTATGGCTTGGAGCATGCTGAGATCTCCCTGTGTTAGGGAATACGAAAGACACTCTCAGGTGGATTTTCTAATTACACTCTCTTAGGTTTCCATTGCCGTATAAACACTGTGGTCATAAGCAATGTATGGAGGAGAGGGTCTATTTGGCTTATACAGTTCATCACTGAGGGGAGGCAGGGCAGGAACTCAAGGCTCTTAAGAACCTGGAGGCAGGAGCTGATGCAGAGACCATGGAGGGACGCTGCTTACTGGCTTCTTCCCCATGGCTTGCTCAGCATGCTTTCTTATAGATCCCAGGGTCACCAACCCAGGGGTGGCACCACCCACAGTGAGCTGGACCCTCCCAAGTCAGTCAAACCTCAATCAAGAAAATGCCCCGCTGACTGCCACAGGGCAATTTGGTGGAGGCATTTTCTCAAGTGAGGCCAGCTCATTCCAAATGACTTTAGCTTGTTTCATTGGTATAAAAACTAGCCAGCACATATAGTATCTTTTAGAGGATTTGGTTTGGGGATCTGAACCCACAGTTCTTATGGAGTACTGATTCTAGGTTGTCTCAGCAGACATCAACAGTTCTCCACCTGTGAGAAGCCCTAAGAGTTAAGAGAAATATGCTTCTCCTGCATCAGCATTCAAAATATAGTATCCCGTTTCACTTCCTCATTGAAGTAAAATAAGGCCTGATCCATGTACCATGTATGTCATGCCTGACAGATGGCCTCAAGATGAACATGCACATTGCCCTGCAAGTGGTAAGCTCTCAACAGACTCACGGAGGAGTTTAGGTAACTTTGGTGAGACAGGTGAGAAGGACTAGGGAAGTTCAAGACTATAGTGTGGAGTTGACAATACATGAGGTAAATCCAGGAGGATTTGCCATAAAAAACATTTTAAAGTTAAATTCAAATCGCCTACCTGGTAGACGCCCAGCTCCTGGTCTGACCCTGTGGCTAACAAGTATCATCAATGCAAACAGTAATTAGGAAACCTCACAAGGGTTTTGTTTTCCTGTTGGATGTTTTCCTAAGTCTGGAGACAAACCAAAATATTTATATGGAATTACCTGTAATGAAGTATGAAATAGAAAGAAAGTTTTGTAAATTATCAAGGAGTAAATTGCCGAGAGGTTGGAGACATGACTCTGAGACTATGCTTCCAGAGGACCTGAGCTCAGTTCCCAGAACACACTTTGGACTGCTAGCAAGTAATTCCAGCGTCCGGGAATCTGATGTCCTCTTCTGGTCCCTATAGGTTCCTCGTTCACATGAGCATACCCACACAGACACAAACGCACACACACAGACAAAAGTACAATTAATTTGGAAAGCGTAATGAATGATAAATTCTGATTTGGGTCTTAGAGGAAGGATGGAGAATTTTTTTCTTACAATAGAAGATACTACAAGTACAAGATCATTGGGAAAGAGGGTCAAAAAGCAGGCACAAAACGTGGGGAAGATTTTGAGAAGTTTGTTGAGTCACTAGTGGACAAAAAGATTTGATGTTTTTATACATATAAGGGTTTCTGTCTGTGGCACCTGTAGTTTGTATGATACCATTCTAATGTTCTAAAAGAATATTCACTCTCACAGCCATTCTTAATTATGTGTTAGTTTCTCAACAGCGTGTCTCTAAAACACATAAACATCACCTTTCTCAAGTCTTGAAGCTGTGCCTAATGGTATTGTTCACACCCTGGCTTAGAGATGTATTTAAGAATAATGTCTCCACGTCCTTTCCCCTGCTGCAAACAGACTTGAGTCTGCACCGTGGCGTCACCAAACAAAACCTTTCCCCCTGCTTCCCCCAGCACAGCTAAAACCCTTCATCACTTGCCCCCCTTTCCAGTCCTGTGCCCAGGAGAAGCCACATTGGGAATGTGTAATTACCACAAGACCTTGATCTTAACTGAAAGAACTGACCCTTGTTTTCTGAGACAGCAGGTAGGGGGCTGAGGCACCAGGCACAACAAGGTATCCAGGTGAATCTGCTAAGTGTTGGCTTCAATGAGGCTTGTTTTTAATTACTTGTGATGAGAATTGGACTGGCAGAGATTTTTCTCCTTTTTTCTTGTCTTTCCCTTTCTTTTCGGGTGCGCGCATGTATGTGCACGTGTGCACAGGGTATGGGCAACAGGTGCACACCTACCACAGTGCACATGTGGGGTCAGAGGAAAGCCTAGGTCTCCTAACAGATGTGTTGTAGTGAGGTCTCCTGCTTTTGCTGCTGCACCACGGAGGCTCCTGGAACTCAGGCCCCAGGTTTGCTTGGCAAGTGATTTTGATCTGTTGGTCCATCTCCCTTGCCCAGACAGTTTTTTTGAGAAAGGATCTCTCATCGACCTAGAAATTGCCAATTTGACTGAGGTTCAGGGAGCCTCTCTACCTCACCAGTACTGAGATTGCAATCTTTGCTATGCCTGGCTTTTGATAAAAGTTCGTTTTTCTTATTTTTAGTTATGTGTAGGTGTTTGGGTGTGTGCATGTGAGTGCGGGAGCCCACAAAGGTCAGAAGCATCAGATCCCCATGGAGCTTGTATTATAGGCAATTGCCACCTGCCCAACAATGGCACCGAGAATCAGACCCAGGTCCTCCCCAAGAATGGTGCACACACTGAATTGCTGAAGCATCTCTCCATCCCCCATGTCTGGCTTTTTTATATTATTTCTGGGGACCCACTCTCAGGTTGTGTGCCTTACCCATGGAGCTACCTGAAACATGTAATTCTTTATGCTAATAGAGAAATTTACCAAGTTTGACTTAGAAAACGTTTATTAAATCCTGGACTAATCCAAACAGGAAACTACAAAAACCCTTACAGGTCAGACCCACCGTTTCCCTGGAATTTTTAATTCACTATTATTGTCATTTAAAAATGTACTACTGTAGTTAAGAATTCCCTGCTGCAGGTGTGTGTGTGAGTGACAGATTGCAGAAATAGTAGGTTTGCTTCAACTGGCGCTCATATCTGACTCAAGACAACCTCAGTTGGTTTGGTGGTAATGTCATTTCTCTTTGGTCTATTACAGTGTTTGCTTCTGATCTTCCCTTGAGTGGGTAAAATGTTCAAGAAGGCTTTTCTCGTGGTAGAGAAATCAAGAAGGGCTTTGCTTTGTCTTGAAGAAGAAGACCCAAGGAGTATTTATGTGCCTTGGTTAGAAAAGGAAATGTGCGTGGGTATAATTAGTGCTCTGTTGCCCTTCAGAGATTCGCCCATCTCTTCCCTTAAAATACTCTTAGAGGAGACAGACATAGCCATGGCCTGGCAGCTTCTAGACTGCTGTTTTAGGCAGGGAGGAGCTGCCAAGACCTGTAATTGCGTTTTTGTTTAGTTCACAGACCCTTGTTAGGCATAGGGTATGGGTATTTTGGTGTGTGTGTGTGAGAGAGAGAGGGGAGGGGACAGAGAATCTGTGTGTAGGTGCACAATGTATGTGAAGGTGTGGGTAACCTTGGCTTTCATTCTCCAGGGCCATCATCTTGTGTTTTTGAGACAGGGTCTCTCACTATCCTGGTTGGCCAGCGAGTGCCAGGCATCCCCCAGTCTCTACCTCCCTACCGTTGTCTTATAAATGTGTGCCATCTAATAGCTTCTGAGAATAGAAAGGGTCAATTTTTTTAAGGGTGTGGCTCCTGGTAATTCAGCTACATGCCTGTGGATGGCCCCACACCCACATGTCTATGGACAACATAATTGGGGTTAATGGTTTATGAAAATAATTTTGTTAAAAAGAGAACATGAAGTTGGGGGATAAGGAGGAGGGGTAGATGTGGGAGGAGTTAAGGAGAAGAGTTGGGGTCAAGGTGATCGAAAAATACAAGGAAACATTCAAAAACGAAGAAATAACAAAAAGAAGCCCACTTGCATGCCACCATGGCCAGCGTTCTACACGTGCTACCATACCACTCGGGTCCTCACATTTCTGAGGCAAGTGCTCTATCCACATAGCCATCTCTCACCTCCAAGTATAGGACACTCAGTGACTCTCACGTGACCACGTATCGTGGTCATATTTTATTCTTTATAATAATCTGAGGAAATGGTCATTTGATAGTTTCTGCTTTGCAAAAACACATAAAAAGGAAAAGCAAGGCACAACCTTTGACGACTCTCTAGAATCTCTGCGGCTGTGTTGCTCTAGACTGAGCACAGCACCCTTAGCTCGTGCTGGGCACTCTTATCTTTTGTTGGAACCATTGTTAGGGAAGCTCATGGTCATCATTCACAGACCCTTCTCGCTACCTGCTTTTTGTTTCTGGAGTGCAGGGCGCCATCCTGTGTGCTGTCCTGTCTCTGTCTCCTCTAGCTGTGGCCTTGCTTGTTCTACATCCTTCAGCAGCCCTCCTCCCGTGAGTTCATGTCTCAAGAGCCCAAATCTTAAGTCCCAGTGCTTCAGAATTAACATAGTAGGTGTCTGTTTCTTATCACTGGTAGCAACTAAAGATTTTCTGGTACTCACTCTTCCTTGTGGTCCAACTGATTAGCATCCCTGGAAATCTTGCGCCCTTCTACACACCTACAGCTTCAGAGATTTTATTTGTTAAGATCCCCAAAAGGCATTTACAAAGAGGGTCTACTTGTCTGCAGTGATTTCAGTGGGTCTCCACAGGCTGAACCCATCATGCAGGAAGAGAAGGATTCTTAGGGGAGCTGTCCCCATTGTTACCAACATCTTTCACTAAGCTTGTACCCAACATGCTACACCTGGCAGGGAACTGTGCCCTGATCAGCTGCCAGTCAATGGAGGCAGTTTGCTTTACTGCAGCCTCCCTGGACTTTTCAGCCACCAAATGCCCATCTCACTCAAGGATCTGATTCTCTATGGAATACACACCATTAGTGATGTGACATCATCAAAGTCTGCCTTGACATATGTAGGCTTTAATCCATGCTGTGTTCTTTGTGACATGGCATCCCTTAAAATGTCCTTCCTGCCCGGTGCCAAGTATGTGTGTGCCCAACAAATTAACAAATTAATGGCAGTTATTTGGGGAGTTCGTTCTCCTCAGTCTCTCAGTGTTGTTACTTTTGAAATTGTCTATTTGCATTACTTATGTAATAAATATTTTCTCTTTACACGCTTATTTATTTCGCTTGCACATGGTGAGGGACGAAGAGGCATGTCATGGCGAGCATGTGGCGGTCAGGGTACCACTCGTGAGCGAGTTCTCTGCTTCCACTGTGTGGGTGCCAGGGGCCAAACTCAGGTCCTCAGACTTGGTGGCAAGCACCTTTACCCCCTGAGCCCTCTCTTCAGCTCACCCCCACCCTTTTCCAATCTTCCTCTACTGTTGTGAGGAACTCAGTTGTTGAAGCTCAGGAAAGACCCACTAGCCTTTTTCCAACAGGCTGGATGTTGCCTTTCAGGCATTCTGAATGTGCGCCCTCCGACTTGCTTCTGTATGGGGCTCAATCCTACGTCAGCCTTTAAACCCTGGCTACTTTCTTCTTCTAGAATTCTCAGTTCCTGTTGGTGATTAATGCCCCTAAGTAATACTGTAACAATAAACAGTTCTCAGGGTTAAGTTGCTCACCTTCCCAATCGTTTTCTTACTTTTTTTTAAACCTTTGCCATCTGAACTGTATTTGGCATGAAGAAAAGAAAAAGAATAAAACATTTCCACTGCCTTCTGCGTCTCATGCTGATTCCTGTTGCGTTGAACCTCAGCATCTTCCTCAGACTGGCTTGCATCCTGGACCTGTTTAGTGAGATGTCTGTCTACTGCAGAAACCTGGCTGTGTGAAACGCGGGGCCACCTGGTTTCAGCTTTCCTCTCCAGCTAAGCTACTGCAACACCACTTTCTGTCGTCAAAGACTCTCCTCATGGACTTCTCCTTGGTCACCCTTGACTGTCTCTAATCGGTCGTCAGCTGAATCTCTCCTGGCCCAGCATTCTGTGGGTTCTCTCCCTGAGTCCACGGTGACCACATAATTTCTCTTCCTCTGTGCGGCTGATACATAGTAGCCAGAGCTTTGCAGATGCACTTCGTGAGGACAGGCATGGGTCAGACCGGGTCTCTCTCATCTCCCATTCTGCTATTGCATACTTCATGCCCTGGCTCCTACTTAATTCATTAACTAATTAATTATTTTTCGGTGTGTGTTTATGGTATCTATGAGGATATGCATTTGTGTGTATATTCATGGTATGTGTGAGGGTACATGTGTGATGGTACATGGAGAGTAGGGGGTGTGGCTATGGTATGTGTGAGGGTACATGTGTGTGGGTGTGTGGGGGGTGTGTATGCCTGCCTGGGCATACTAGAGACCAACTGGGCAACTTGGGCTGTCATTTCTTAGATGCTGTCAACTATTTTTTTAAAGTAATTAAAACTTTATTGTAAAGAACTTTCATATATAAAGCATTACTCAGTGAGATTAGCCAGACCCAAAATTTATACATCTCAATGGACTTAAGTAGATCACTTCTTTGATGGGCCTGGATCTTGCCAAGTACACTAGCCTGCCTGGCCAGAGTCTTACATATCTGCCTGGGTTATCTATGGAAGTCACTAATGGTTGTGAGCCACCATGCAAGTACTAGAAATCTAACTCAGATCCTCTGCAGGAGCAACAAACGCTCTTAACCATTGAGCCATCCCTCTAACACCAAGGCTATATCTTTAACTCTTGGGAGCTCATTTAAATCCCCATCTTTCTCTTGCTCGCTGCCTCTCTTGCAAGCTCATTCACATGGTCACTTAGCCACCTATCGTGTGTGCCTTCTCACTTTGGTATTAAACTGAAAACTCCCCAAGGGAATGGCCGTTGATTTCTTCCTCTCCCCATCTCCTTAGCAAATGTTCTCAGTATCCATGTTTGTGTGCATGCTGTGTTCTTTGCTGCTCTCAATTCCTGGCTTTTAAAGGCAAAGGAACAGGCTTGCAAACCTAGAATACTTGCCTTCTTGCTATTAAACATTACTGCCAGAGCTTTGCTACCTATAGCTACAGGCATGCTTCATAAAATGCTGGGCTTGTAGGAAGTCTTACACCATCCACTCTGTTGCTGTCTACAGTACAGATTTGCTCAACCTCCAGTCTTTCCTTCTGTGCATCTGGGGGTGGCACACTGGGAAGGGGGTTACAAGGCCTGTTGTTTTTTCGTACATTGCCTTTGTCTTTGATGTGTTTATTCTTTTGTCCATCACTTAGGACAGTATGATTCTAGATACTCACAGAACTCATAAAGTCAATAGCCATATTGCTTAATATTGCTTAGTACAAGTACTGGCCACTGCTATCTTTCTTTGTATGAATTTCATGTTGTCTTCTGCCACACCAGGACTGTTGGAGAAGGGATGAGAGACTGTGGAGGAAGAGGAGAGAGTTAGATGACTCTTCTTCCTGCTTGAGATTAGTTCGAGTGTCCTTGTTACGAAGGTGATCTTTTCTGAAAGCCCTGTTAGAATGAATGACACATTCGTAACCACTGACCATGAGGCCTTGTTGTATGGATGCTCAACAGAAGCAGGCCGGGAGGCCATTCTGGAAAGCTTGTAACCCTCTTCTCTGCCATGGTGTTCTCGGCTCTATGAGGCAGCGCCAGTGCACATGTAGCCTGGGCATCATGAGCTGTGTGTTTCCTGCTCTGCCTGCAGGCAGATCACCATGTAGTTCATACACTGGATCACCCCTGTGTTGCTTCCTCTCTGAGCAAAGTCTGAAGTAGCCACTGACATCATAATATCCCTCGGGCTTTGTGCGAGGTAGATTTTCTCACCATTGTGACAATAGTACCAGGCAGAAGCAACTTGAAGGTAAATAGATTCTTTGGTTTGGGTCCGTTGTAATCAGGAAGGCATGGTGTAGAGGTCATGGCCACTCTGGCAAGGAGCCTCTAGCAGGACTTGTTCACATCTGGACTAAAGGACAAGGGAGAAGACAGTTCAAGCTAGAGCCAGAGGCAGCTGCTGCTTGCAAGTCTAGGCCTGTGTGACTTATGCTAGGGTGGGTGTGGTCTGGAAGAGTTCACAACCTCCCCAGACAGTGCCACCGTCTGGAGATGCGGTATTGAAACATGAGTCTGTGGGGGACATTTCACATTCAAGCCAGTCAGCAGGCGTGCACTGACTGACCGAGCATTTACCCACTCTGTAGAGTCAGAAGAAATGAAAGAAAAGTTAATAACCTTAGCCCTAATAGTCCGACACTTTTCAGAAATGGTTGAGAGATAAGACTCTTAATTTGACACACCATTGGTTAGCTTTTAAAACTGCCAAAAACGTTCATCTTCCAAGATTTTAATGATGGTGTTGGCGAGAGTGTTTGGCCATCATCTAATCACTTACACTGTTCAGGACGTTACTGGCCATTATCACAAACTTAAAGTGTCACCTCTCACCCACTTATTAATGAGATATCTGGAGAGTTTCCAGGCACAGAAGAATACCCAGTTTCTTTTTAATAGTGATTAATTGTGCTATTTGACAATTCCATAGTGCATCCAGCACGTTCTACTTCCTCTCCCTGTCCTGTCTTATCTCTCCCTCACTGCGCCACCCTTCCCCTATCCCTCCAGCACATGACTTGGCTTTGTGACCCATTTAGATAAGCAGGGCCACCCATGTGACAGTTGAGTTGATGGCATCCAGTGTCTTAACAGTTCACCGTTATCTTCTTGAATCACAGCTATAACTTCAGCTCCCAGGAACCGAGTCTATTGGTTTTATCTCTACCAATGTGGAATAACAACACCCCCACCACCTCTTCTTTTTCTCTTGGTGTAAATATGTATGTGTTGTGTGTGTGTGTGTGTGTGTGTGTAGTCATATGTGTGTAGAATGTGTTTATGTGTGTGTATGTGTGTGGAGTGTGTATGTGAGTGTGTGAAGTTTAGAGGGTAATCCTGAGTGTCTCTTTCTATATTATTATTATTACTGACAGAGTATCTCTCTGAACTTGGAGCTCATCAATTAATTAGGTTAGATATGCTGGTCAGCAAGCCCCAGGGATCCTTGTGTCACTACCCCCCCAGAGATGGGATTTTAAGGAATCACCACCATGCCCAGCTTTTTCGTTTCGCTGCTGTGAACCTGAACTCAGGTTCTCTTGTTTACATACTGGCACTTTACTGACTGGGTCATCTTCCCCTGTGACTCCTTGTATATAAAAAACAGCTGGCCTAGGTACTCAGTGTCTACGTGAGTCATGCTTTGCCAATCAAAACAGCCCTGTTCTTCTCCGAATATTTCTTCAGGTGTTCATCTTTTAAAAGTTCTGGGAAGGGAGATGAGAAACAATAAGCAACCTCTGATAGAAGGCTAGTTGGTTATGAGTGGTGCTGCCTTTGCAGGCAGCCCTCGGAAGCTTGGGGGAATGTCATTGACAGTGTGGCTTCCAGTAAATCTTCACTATGATGTCATTAGGGTGTCGACTTCTTGGCTCTTGTGCTCTCTGAATGGCAGGGTCCTAGACTCAGAAGGAAATGGGGAGATTAGAGGGTCCAGATGACATTCACTGGTTCCAAGCAGAGCGTAGGCTGCATTCCGGGAGGTCAGTGTACACTCTGTTGGAGTAACCAGGGACACGGCAGGGCCAGTCTGGTAAATGTCACTGCTCTATTAGTGATCCTTCTCATTGCTGCAGTACCTGAGACAGAAGCAACTCAAGGAAGGGAGGCTTGTTTAGACTCACAGTTTGGGTTTACGGTCAATTATGATGTTGGAAGCATTGTCTCACTGCACCCACGGTCAGGAAGCAGAAAGAGATGCATGTTGGTGTTCAGCTGAAGGACCCAGTCTGAGAGATGGGGCCTTTCACATTCAGGGTGGGTCTCCTCTCTTCAGTTAAATTCCCCTGGATACACCCTCATAGACACACTGAGTTCTGTTTCCCTGACAACTCTAAATGTAACCATGTTGACTGTCAAGATGGGTCATCTCATTGCCTGTGCTCCTCTTTGTTCTGTATAATCTAGGAGCACGTCAAATGTCTTTCACTGTTTGAATAGATAGAAATGAATATTAAAACAAATATTTAAAATGAACATTAAAATGAAATGATGAATATTAAAAACACGACCATTATGTGGCATGGGAATACAGTTTAGTAATGGAACTCCTGCCTTCTGGGAGGCCTGAACTTCAATTCCCAATACCACACATGCAAAGGTTGTTAAAGTGGCTCTTTCCCCACCTCTCTCGTGGTGGGAAACCAGTGCCCAGAAAGCAGGGCAGAAACTCAGCTTGAATTTCTTTATTCTCAGTGAAATGGGTAAAGAAGAGCAGTTAGGCTTGGGATTGCAGTCTCATAGGTCTGAAGACAAACTATTGCCCATACCTGGCTGTTATGTTCTATACTTAGTATTTTTAACACAAATACAATACTTCATTAACTGAAAACTGTGTTCGCTTGCTTGCCATGTCCAATCTCGGAACTGCCCTCTAAGGGGGTATAATTCTCCATCCCATTTTACAGATGTGGAAATGGAGGCCCAGAAAGACGCGCCCATCCACCTAAGCTGTAATAAGACCATCCATCCACTGAAACGCTGTAACGTATTGTGAACTTGTCTTTTCGTCTTTCTATCCTTTGTACTTACTTTATTCTTTCACTGCTTACTTTCTACATAAGTTGCCATAGAAATCTGTGGTCCTAGGGCTGGAGAGCTGGCTCAGCCGCTAGGAGCACACGCTGCTCTTGCAGATGGCCTGAGTTCAGTTCTCAGCACCCACATTAGGGCAGCTCACAATCCTGTATAATTCCAGCTCAAGAGGATCCAATACCCTCTGGATCTGGCCTCCTTGGGCATTGTACTGATGTGCACAAACTAATCCACAGACACACACAAGGATGTCTGTACCCCTGTCATATTTTCACATACTAGTAGCTAAATTGTGGATGAGGTTGGGGGTGGGGACTAATACCGGAAGCCTAGTTCTCGCTTTGAACGTTAGAATAATGGAGAATTTCTTCTTTCAGGTCACACTTCTTTGAAGTCTTTTGCCCCTGTACCCACGTCTAATGGAGTTCAGACTGTCCAATGTGTCTTTTTCTTTTCTCTTTTGCTTGTGGGGGCAGCCTCTCTTCTGGGCACCATTGTGGTCTTGTTAATCCCACTGGTCATGAATACTACCAGTACCACAATTTAAAGCCATATTTGAAGCAAACTTTAAGTAAATACTGGCCTGGTGGATGGGCGCTGGCCAACTCCATGCACAGTTTACCAGGCAAATGGCTCCGAGTCACAATTTGCAGGGGCTTAAGTATTTCCCATGAGGTCCAATCAGGGGCAAGCCTACATCCTGATGTATTTCCTGCCTGTGAACCTCCCACTCCCAAGCACTTCTGGTGCAGATGGATCAAACAACCTTGTTTAGGGGAGTGAAAACATGCGGCTTGTTATCTCTTATAAACAGTAACCTCCATCATTTCAGGAACTGTCTGTCCTTGGGCAAGGGGCTTGCAGCTCAGAGGCATTTTTGTCTCATGGATCTCAAAGGCATAGTAATTAAAACTCATAATGTACTTAGGCTCTCATAGTCAGTCCTCTTGAGGCTGTAGCACCATTTCCAGGAGACACATGTTGCCATTTATAAAATGCTGGGTAATGATGGTACAATCCTAGAATCCTAGCACTTGAGACGCGGAGGGAAGGAGGGTCAAGAGTTCAAGATCAAATATCTGGTCAGCCTCAGTTACAGAGGCCCTGCCTCACAATACCAAAATAAATAACTAAACAAGTAAATGAGAACATATAACAGGCAGCTAGTTGCTGTCGTTCTGTGACTCCCTCCTTTCCCGGAGCTTCAGGTGCCCAACACATCAGTGAACACAAGCATCTCTGTGTAAGAAGAGCGGGTCCTCACCCTGTCAACCTAGAAGGCAATTGTTAACTTTATGTACCCTTCCCACATAGCTGCTTTTGTGAATCTCCAAATGAAGATGTGAAGAAGCATAAAGGTGTTTCAGAGGCGGAGCAGGAGTAAGAGAGACACCCAGGGTGTCGTCAGATTGCTTGGATAGAAAACAAGATTGAGTTTGAGAGGTAGCACAGCCTCTGTACAGCTATGGCATTTCCAAAGGACATGGGATAAAGAATGACCCGAAGGGCTGGGGAGGTGGCTCACTGGTTAAGAGCACTGGCTGCTCTCAAGGACCTGAATTCAGTTCCCAGCACCAAGTCCAGTGGCTAACAACCACCCGTAACTAGAGCTCTGGGGGGTCCCATGGCCTCTTCTGGCCTCCCTGGGTGCTTGCACACATACACCTTCATAATAATAAAACGAATCTCTTTTCAAAGAAGAGTGACCTTGGCTAGCAGACAGTGTACGTGACCTGCAAGGTGACCGAGCTAATTGGCACTCCCAATTTTCCACAGATTGCTTTGCAGAAGTGTTACTCTGAAAAAGGAGAAGTTGAGTCATGATATTTTATTTAATTTTCGTCAAAGGATGAATTAAGCGAGCTTTGGGGACAGTGGCTTCATTCTCTCCTATGCCACCCGTCCTCAGCAGGGTGCGGTTCCTGCGGTTTGAGTGAGCTGGAGGGGCCTCGTGATCCTGCTTCCTGCTGCAGGTTTCCCATTAGGGTCGGGCTTCCTGAAGTAATGACTGGATTAATGGATTTATGTTAGAATTGGCAAAATTTTCCTCAAATTCTTAGGGATTTCACTGTTATGTTTTATGTACTTCCTTCTTTAAAAAGATTGCTTATTTTTAAGTCTTCCAGAATAATCCTTTTCATACAATCCTTAAAAACTGTCGTGTACGTACTGATTCTTGTATTAAGGAAGAAGTCACTGTAACAACAACAACAACGCTGAATTTGAGCATTTCAGAAATGGCCCTTCTTCAGGTTGGGATAGAGGTAGTGCACAAAGGCTAGGGAAGGGAATTACATTGCAGGGAGATAGTGGCTTAAGATGCATCATGTTTGCGTTGTATCTGTGTAACCGCGTGCTTTTTTCTGAAGGACAAGTTTATACACAGCTGTCAGCTCTGAACTGAGGAGCCATTTTCTGTTGACTAATAGGAAGGTGGTAGGGTTCATGACCATCATGATGGGGAGCATGGCAACAGGCAGGCAGGTGTGTTCTGGAGCAGTAACTGAGCGCTTACATCCTGAGACAACAGCCACCAGGCAGAGAGAGAGGGGAGTAGGCCTCATTTGGCCCCTTACACACCTCCTCCAACAAGGCCACACCTCTTAATCTGTCCTAAACAGTTTGGCCCTTTCTCATTCAAACTACTACAAGGTCCCTAGAAATTTAAGCCAGCCTGTGAACTCTCCACTCTCCATGTAAGCAAGAATGACCTTGAACAATTGAACAACTGTCCGTGTGTGTATGTGTGTGTGTGTGTGTGTGTGTGTGTGTGTCCGTCTCCAGCTGCCTCCTGGCTGCTGGGATTACAGACTTACCCCATCAGGACCAGTTTATGGGAAGCTGGGGATCAAACTCAAAGCTTTGTATATGGAAAGCAAGTACCCTTTGCTGAACCACATCCCCAGACCTCAAGACACTTTCTAATTTTTAAAATTATTTGTATTTAATTTATTTATGTGTGTGGCTGGTATATGTGTGCACGCATGCATGCGTAGGGCAGAAGACAAATGGAAAACTTTTGGAGGTTAGTTTTATTCTCTCCTTTTGTCATGAGGATCCTTCCTGGTGCTTGAACTCAGGTCATCAGGCTTAGAGACAACCCCCTTGACCCACTGAGTCATCTCACCAACCTAAGGCACAGTTTAGAAGTTCATTTCTCTTGGATGGGAAGGGATTCACAGGGATGAACATCTGTTGAGAAGCTAGAGGTAGCTGGTGACTGTGGGGGTGGGGTAGGGGTGATGAGGTTGCTTTCTTCACGGGTGAGACCAACGGTAGGTTGCTGAGGCTACAGTGCAGAGCCTAACATCCATATGTGTTCAGACAACACTGTCTCTATCCATCTGTCTCTGCCATCTGTCTGTCTGTCTGTCCATCTCTCTCTCTTTCTCTCTCTCTCTCTCTCTCTCTCTCTCTCTCTCTCTCTCTCTCTGTCTCTCTACCTACCTACCTACCTACCTATCTGAACTAGGACATAGGGTAGAAAGGAAATGGGAAAGGACCTAGAAGAGTTGGAAAGTGAGAGGTGGGTTTGATCAAAACCAGATACATTCATGAAAAGGAAAAACCAAGCAGGCAAGCAAGCAAACAAGCATAACAACAACAAAAACTAAGAAGAGAAATTCAGCTTCATCAGGAAATTCTCCATTCCAGTTTTTCAAATGACTCTCCTCGAGTCCCGCTGGGAGGACTGGCTAAGGAGTTCCACCCTTTCCAAAGATCATAGCTGGCAGAATTCCTTCTGAAGAATTTGCCCAGAGTGATCTTTGAAGACGAATGTTCACAGTGAAAATGAACGGCCCTGGAGCCATGCGTTTATCTTCCCTGCCTCATCCCCAAACAGGATCAGAGGTTGAGTCATAGGAAGATGCTTTGGGTTGGGCCTGGCCACACCTGCAAACAACTCTGGAGGTGCTGTACCCTGGCGGCGTGCTGTGCTCCAGACAATTAGGAAAGCGCTTGTGGGCAGCTGCTCACTGTCCAGCCCAAATGCACTTCTGTCTGTTAAATTCACCAGTCTGTAGAGACTCCAGCTCTTTCCCTCCCATATGTATTCTTAAATGTTACTGGCTTTAGATTCATCTTTTTCATTGTATGTGTATGAGTGTTGGGTCTTCATGCATGTATATATACCATGTGCATGCCTGGAGCTCAAGGAGATCAGAAGAGAGTGTTGGATCCCACAGATCTGGGGTTACAGATGGTTTTTGCTAGGATTAGAACTTGGGTTCACTGCAGGAACAGCCAGTGCTCTTAACTGCTGAGCCATTTCCAGATCACCTTCCTAGTGTGTGTGTGTGTGTGTGTGTGTGTGTGTGTGTGTGTGCGTGTGCGTGCGTGTATACATTTGGATATACATGTGTGTGGGGGTGGGTGTGCCTGCACATGTATGTTCATTCCATTGCAGGCTGAAGAACAACTTCCAGGGGCTTCCTTAGAAATGCCTTCTACTTTCTTTTTGACACAGGCCCTTTCACTGGCCTGGTGCTTGCCAAGTATGGTAGACTGACTAAGGAGCAAACCTGGGGACCCTTCTTTTTCCGCCTCTCCAGCCCTGGGAATATAAGCCCACTCCTCCACGGTGATCATCTTTTCATAGGTTCTGAGGGTCATACTCAGCCACTTGTGCTTGTAGAGCAAGAATGTAACCAAGTGAGCAATTCCCCCAGCCCAGCCCCAAGACTTTGTCCTTTGCTGAACTGTGTTTCATTTCCAACCCTGGCTGTACATCCAAATCATCTGAGAAGTTTTAAAGTAATCCCGCTGCCTGAGTCAACCCGTACATTCTGGCTCACTGGCCTGAGTACGGCCTTGGCTTCTTCTCAATCTAAAAAATAAATAAATAAATAAATAAAAATCCCTAGATGCTTCTGATGTGGAAGCCAGGATTAAAACAGCAATTCAGCCAAACCCAGTGAGAGTAGAAATAAGTAGGTGCCCAGGAATGGCAAGATATTTAGGCAGTGCCCACAGTAGAGGAACGCCATTTCCTGGGTTCAGCCGCTCCCATTCCTTGACACTGTAGCAAAGACGAACAGGAAGACTTCAGAGCAGAACTGTGTGAGAATAAAGATTCTTTTATTTTAGAGACATCCACGGAATGGCAACTTCCT
Organism: Myodes glareolus; assembly: GCF_982192425.1. Lineage (NCBI taxonomy): Eukaryota > Metazoa > Chordata > Mammalia > Rodentia > Cricetidae > Myodes > Myodes glareolus. The sequence goes on from NC_142029.1 coordinate 8,304,516, forward strand.
CGGAGATGGGGTGTAGCTTGGTTGTCTAACGTGTGAAGCCCCGGGTTGCTTCCCTAGTGAGGCCCCAATGGGGTGGGAAGGCAAACGTTTGTAGCCTCGGCTTGCTGGAGGGCAAGGATTCCAGGATCAGAAAGTGATCTTTAGCTGTATAGTGAAGGGGAGGCAGCGATTCCCTGCTCTTGCCTCCCTGGGAGATCTGGGGAGGCAGAGTCAGGGTAGAGTCTTGCACTGACCCTGGGCCTGCTGGTTCTATTAGGTGAAGCCAGCTGGCCTACCAGCCCCAGAGAGTCTCCTGTCTTTGCCTCCCAGTGCTGGAATTACAGGCACGAAATGCTGCCCTTATTTAATTTGGTGGGTGCTGGAGATCGAACTCAGGATCACCATGGCTGCATGACAAGGGTTTTACTGACTGAGCCATCTCTCCCGCCCATTACATATCCTTTGAAAATGACATGTAACCATTGGCTATTGGGATCTTTTCACATCTCACTCTCCTTGGATCGTAAGGGGGCATGAGGGGGACAGATTAAATTCTTTGTTTCCCTCTCTCCCCGTGCTCTGTAATAATAGACAGCTTCTGTATGGCCATCTAAGGCTGACCGTAACGTGGTTGAATATATAGTCTAACTATCCTGCTTTGTCAGAGGAATGAATGTCCAGCCAGGCTGCTTTTATTATGTAGGATTTTAGCTGTCATCTGTGAAGGGCCCTAAAAGCAGTATTGTCAGACAAGGGAGATGGCTTAGTGACTCAGTGAGTAAGCGTGCTTGCTTTTAGGCTTAAAGACTTGAGTTCAAATCTCTAGCTCACTGTCAAAAGGCTGGGTGGTGGTGACTGCATGTGTTTGTAACCCCAGGGCTGTAAAAAGCAGAGACTGGAGGATCACTAGGGCTTGTTAGTATGCAACACACACACATACACACATTCACATACATCACATATACACACACTACACATACTCACACACACTCATACACACAAACACACATATATACCACACAGACACACATATACAAACACATATATATATACACACCACAAAAGACACACATATACACCATAACAACACATACATGCATATATATACCAGCTCACACACATATATACATACACACACATACAAACACACGTAAGCCACAATACACACACATACACATATAGACCACACATACGTGCACACACAGAGATATCCATGTACATACACACATGCATTACACATACAGATGCACATATACTACACATATGCGCACACGCATGTGCACACACACACACACACCTTTGTAGAAGGGCTGTAAGAATAGTATTGGCAGGCTGGAGAGATTGCTTAGGGGCTCACATACTTGTTGTATAAGCGTGAGGACCTGAGTTTAGATTCCCTAGCACCCACATGGTAGCCTGTGTCTGCCATTCCAGTAGTCTATGGTGAGGTGGAAAGCAGAAGAGACCAGAGAATCCCCTGCAGTTTTCCCTCAAGGTGGAAGGCAAAGGCCGACATCCGAAGTTGTCCCCTGACCTCCACATGCTTATTTCTGCACACGCACACGTACACGTACATGCACTCACACATCACACACACCCACACACACACACACTCACAGAGGTTAAAAACATGGTATTGTTATGTGGAAGTAGAGTGTGTATCTAGTCTCAGCCTCTGTGTATAGGGCAGTAGGGATAACGGGATCATAAGCAGCTCAGATGAATCTTGGACAAAAAAAGCAAAAGATTGGAACAGTTGTGGGGTTTAGAGGGCGCACAGGGAAGGCTATGGGGGGTGGAGTAGAACACAGCATGATAGCCTGTTTGTATGAGAAAACCATAATAAAACCCACAGCTTTGTATATTAATTTTTTGTATAAAAACCTCTCCTGGAGACAGAGGAAAGGAGGGAAAAGGCAATGGAGGGAAATCTGAGAAGTCTCAGGACTTCTGCTGAGGAATGCCTACTTTTAACTGGGCCTGACTTATATCAATGTGTCCTGCAGAGAACTGTCTTCCCTGGGGCCTTGGGGTTTCCCCCTGTGAGTTGGTCACCTCTCTTCTCCTTCTGTCCTGGGAGCTCAACAGTCTTTGGCAGACTATGGCTGAAATCCTCCCAAAAGCCTTGCATTTAAAAAAAGCCAATATTTTTTTTCTGAAATATTAATTTCCTCGCTCTAGGCTGCTGTGGACTTTGACTGGAAACTTAATCTCCATGCCTTGGTTCTGCATTATGTTTCTGTCATTGAAATGGGGCTTAGAGAGAATTACTTGATACCTTGGCAAGCCTCCCTATTTTAAACAGTCTTTTATCTTGGGGCCAGGGATTTGCATTTGGAGAGGCTAGGGCAGCTGACTCCAGCCCTGGCAGGTTGCGACTTGTTGCAAATCTTGTTCTACCCATTTCTCTCGCTATTAGAACCTTCTGGCCATGCCACTCAGGGCTTATGGGTTTAGCAAGGAGTGCTAGTCCCTGTCCTTAATTGTCTTCTGCTTTTGCTCCACCAGGGACAACAAGGCCAGAGCCAGCAAACCACCTAATAGAAGCCACATTCCCCCAGGGGCAGCATTCCATCCCATTGCCAGCTCTGCCCTACTACCTCTAGGACCTCTTCTCTTGAGGTCTTTGTTTATTAGTGGGGTATTTTTGTTGCTGTTGTTTTTATTTGCTTGCTTGTTTGTTTTGAAACAGGGCAGAGCTCAAACCCAGGAACCATTAAACCACTCCCCGGCTCCCTTTTTGAAAACGTGCCACAGTGGGCTAGGTCCACTGGCTGGTAAGCTCCAGGAATCTGCCTGGATCTCCTGCTAGCTCAGAGATGACCATCAAACACTAGGCTTCTTCTTGTTTTTTTACATAGATTGACGGGATTGAACTTTCGTCCACATTCATGCGAAGCAAACCCTTGACCCAGTGAGCTGCCTCCCCAGGCCCTGGGAGGGCTTTTCCTGATGAAAATCTCTCTGTTGTTGACCACATGTGACAAGAGGCTAGTGTGACACATAACTGAGTATGTCATTTTATTTACCTATTTTTTTTTAAAAAATAATAATAATGGCCTTGAACCCAGGGCCTCAAGTGTGAGCGATAATAGCCACCACTGAGCTACTGCCCCGCTTGATGTTACTTATCTTAATTTTAAGTGTAGTTTGATGGTAGCTGCCTTGCAGCTTGGAATCCTGCCCTTGACCTCAAGACCTCAGGGAGGTACTTCTTGCCAGAAGCCGTTCTGGGGGCCTCTGCAGCCTGGCTCCAGGGCCTGACTACTTCATGGCCAGCTCCCGAAGGAAAGCCGTTCTCCTTGGCTTCTACGCCAATGTCCTGTCCTCTCCACTGCTAATTCTGACTGCTGAAGCCCTCAGCTGCTTATCTTTTACAAATTATTCACACCCTTGTATCTGGATTTAACACGCCCCTCCCACCTCTATTGTCTTCTTTCCCCTGTGAACATATCCCAATTCCTTGAACATAAACTATAAATATGATTTCATTTTTTAGAGATCAGATGGACTTGGCAGAAGAAGACTTTTTTTTTTTTTCTTGAAACCTAAAGATGGAACATGGGAGGGGGATGTCACTGGATTTGAGAGAACGATCAACAAGTGTGTACTAAGAGCCAGCCAGGGCAGCAAGGTCAATGTTGGAGATGCCCAGAACAGCCAGGAACTAAAGCAAGTCTGTTTAAGTTGAAGAATGGACTCAAGTCATAAGTGAGAGGCAAATTTAAGGAAGGGACAAGAAGCTGGTGATGGGCGTCTGCCATTTAAAAGGACTTATCAGGAATAGCCTGGGGCCCTGCCTCATCTTGTAAGTGCTCAAGCGTGGGAACCTGGGTTCTGCTTCCCAACACACAAAGCTGGGTGTGGTCGTAGGAGCCTGTAACCTTAACCCTGGGGAGGCAGATGCAGGAAGATTTGGGGGGGCGGGGTTACTGGCCCGAGAGTCTAGCTAAATCAGTGAGCTTCAGGATATGAGAGATTAGGTGGGGGGTGAGAGAGGAAGACCCCAAACGCCAATGCCCAGCCTGCATGTGCATGCATGAGAATTTACAGACGCACGTACAACACATGCACAAGGATTTAAAGAAGTAAAGAGTAGCCTGTTGGTAAGGTTGTATTTGAGCAGAGGCTGGAATCAAGGCACAAAGAGGGAGGGCTGTGGAAGTGAGAACACTGCAGTGGGGTACCCCGTAGCTGCGCTTGTCACCGCCATGGTTTCCTATAGTCACTTTTTTAATTTAATTTTTTTTTTCATTTATTGGTACGTGCTTTCCAGTGGGCTCCATAAGGGTTGGGAACTAGCTGGCCTGACTGGCCTGGAAGAGAATCTGACTAGTTTAAGGCTAGTAGGACACTTCCTACCCAAATACATTCATTCCTTAGTCACCGCCAGCCCCGAAAGCCCACCTTCTCTCCAGCAAGGGACGGTTTTGTGAGCAAGTTATTTGAATGAGGGTCAAGGTGAAAAGGTCAAAGTTAAGTTAATGGTAGAGCTTCCGTAAAAAGAGCTTACTCAGAGGTCTGAAAGCAGAGCTGGGGTGATAACTCAGTTCAAGGATAAAGTGTTTGACAGGCAATCTTGGGGTCCTGAGTTCAATCCTCAGAACCCATGCTAAAAACAAACAACTGGGTGTGACGGGATCCTGGCACTGAGGGAGAAGCCCGCCCTGCAACCAGCCTAGCCAAAGAGGTGAGCTTCAGGCCAGTGAGAAACCCTGTTTCAAATAAGCAGGGGGGGAGGGGTGTCGTCTGAGGAGCAGCCCCCAGGGTTGTCCTCTGTCCTGCACACAGAAGGGTACACATGTGACCACGCATTCACGAGCACGCAGGAGCCTGCGCAAAGGTGTCTATGCTTAATTAACGAGTCAGCCTCGGGTCCTTCACTGCGGCAGCAGGAAGGAGCTAAAACACCAACTTCAGCAACTTCAGTGGGGATGGTTGTTGTTGTTTTGGTTTGGTTTGCGGTGGCTGGGGGTGGGGTAGCTGTTGGAGGCAGCCTCGGCAGGTTGCAGTTGCTTCCCTCGGGGAGACCTGTATGCTGTGTATTACAAATCACATCCCTGTCAGAACAGTGAGCAACGCCCAGGGAAGGCAGCCATCAGCAGCTCACTTTCTCATCTCGGCCCTCTGTGAGAAAACCAGCAAAATCGCCCAATTTCAGGGCAGATTCTCGGATTTCGTTTCAAATTTCCTGCCCTTTGTTGTCTTTTCTTGAAGTCTGAACAATGCTGGAGCCTCGATTCTTTTACTTTTGACTTCCTCTGTTTGGCAACCACGCAGTGGAAGGCTCCAAGGGGCCTGGTGCTATCTCAGAAGCTGAAGTGGATCTGAACTCACAGTCGGCCTTCTGAAGCCAGCCTGTCAAGCAGAGTTTGTGGGCTAGAAATGACCATTGTTTTAATCCCTCGCCAGAGCCACACAGAGGATTGATGTTGCTTTCATTTCCTGAGAGAGGGCTGTATCTCTGGCCTTCGATTTGCACGGAGAGGAGGGAGAGCCGCTTGAGTAAGTGGTATACAAGAAGGGGGTTCACGTTCAGTTTTGACTTTCAATTCTATTGATATTTGTTAGGCAGGCTGGGGATGTAGCTCAGTGGGGAGAAGGCCTACTTAGCACACATGACGCTCTGAGAGTCTCCTCCAGAATTACAGGCAACTGGATGAAGTAGAGCACAGGCCAGGGACTCCAGTGGAGGATTAGAAGTTCAAGGTCTACAAAGGCCAGCCTGGACTACCTGAGACCCTGTGGCAAACAAAACAAAGCAAAGCAAAACAGTCAGGAAGATAGGATGGGTACGATGGCTCAGGGTGCAAAGGTGCTTGCTGCCTAGCCTGCTCCTGGTGTCTGTCTGCGTGAGGGAAGACGAAAACCCATTCTTACAAGTTGCATCAGCACTAAGGCAAACACATCTGCACATGTACACACAGAGTTAATAAATGTTAAAAAAAATCTAGGATGATATATATATATTGAGCCCATATTAGATGGTAGAGCCAGGGCTGGAGTAATCGTCACTTCCCAGCAGTGAACAGTCCCTTCCTCAGGACACTTCCAACTGCTTGTCTGAGCCAACTTGAGCAATTACTAAACCACACCCCTCCTCTGGGAAACATGAGAGCAGACATCAGCGATTGATTGTGTACTAGCTGTTTATATGCAATTGCCCTGGCCTTCATCATCACCTATCCTTCAAGCCGAGACCAGAAGGCATCAAATAGATGCTGGCTAATACTAAGGCTGAGTGCAGTGCGTTTGAGATTCTTACAGGAAATGACTTGCTCTGAAATGGAGCTTCCTCCTTGGCCCTGAAAAAAAAATGGAGGAAATGCCTACAACCTCCTTTGTCACTTGGCAGAATTTCCCTTCCTCTGAACTCGTGATAGCCAAATGACACTGTGTTTAGTCTCGGGAGCCTGCTCAGTTGCAGTGATTGTATGTGAGCCGTGGGTGGGGACGGGGAAGTTGTAGAGAGGGAGTCTCATGCAACAAATAAAGAGAACACAGCATACAGCGACTCACTTGGGCTCCACTGCTCCCTTCTCTTTGTCTGTGTACAACCATGAGTTAGTGTGTGCTTATGTGCGCTCTGCTGTGTGTGGGACAGAGGACAGCCTTGGGAGTTGCCTCTGTTACACCACACGGGTCTCAGCAAGCAACTCTGCTTGTCAGACTGGTAGCAAATGCTTTTATCTGTGGTACCGTCTTGCCGGGTTCACTTTATTTGGTGAGTTCCAAGCTTACTGCTTCAGTAGGCTGGCTGGCCTGCACGCCATGGGGGTCTGCAGTCTCCACTCCCCCAGCATCGGGATTGCAATCGTGATTACAAGCACACACCACCACACTGGCCTTTTTTATGTGGGTTTTAGCGGTCAAACTCGGGTCCTCATATTCGCATGGCAACCATTTACCCACTGAGTTGTCTCCCCAGCCCAACTTTTCCTTACAGGCTAATTCATAGTGTCCTATTCTGTGAGGCTGAGGCCAAAACACTTAGATTTCCTAGCTCTTGGAAGGTGAATTGAGAATGCTTTCCAAAACCTTAAAGATTATCATAGACGACTGACCTGTTTGGTTCGTGAAAAGACAGAGAGTTGAGTGGCCAGTTGCTCGAACACCCGAAGCCTGGTTTGGAGCCTTTTCTACTTTAGCCTGCTTGTGTTTCCAGCTTGCTGAACTCGTCTTCAGAGCAAATTAGAAGGCAGTAATATTCAATTAGCCTTCATTGCATGGAAATTGCTTGAGGAGAGAGTAAGGAATTGCTTTCTATCTATCTGGCTGAGCGGAGCACCTCTTACCTGGATGCCTGAGGATGTGCTACATAATGTTGCCCACATTCCTTTCCAGTTCTCTTACTGACTAGGAATCGAAGTGTGTCTTTAAGAAAACTGAACACAATATAATTTCATCTCAGTATTTGAGGGTCACAGTTTTAAAGTGCATTATCGCCTTGTCGTGTTTGCGTATGAACGCTCCAATTAGCATGCTACCAAGTGGATCAGTTCTCACCTGATAAATGGGCAAGAAGCCAGTAGAGGATCACACTCTTCCGCTGGATCGTGGCTCTTACGCTGTCAGTTCCTGATGGTAATGTGGTAATGAACAATCTTAACAAACAAACAAGCACATCTAGGAATTGTGTGCAGGGCCTTGTGCGTGTAAAGTAGCTGTGTCACACACAGTCTGTGCACAGCTCAGAGCAGTTGCTTTGGTTCTAGAAGGGCTGTATAAAAATCCTTGAAAATACTTCTTATTAGAAGACAGAGGTTGCCCCTTGTAGAAGAGATTAGACATGCCTTATATCTTAGCTAGAACTTTCCCTGTGCTGCCAAACTCCTTGCATATAGCAACCCCTAGACAAGTGGGACTATAGGATTAGTTTCCTAAACTATGACTTTATATTTGGTCTAAAACCTTCCTTAATCTGCTAACCTCAGAGATCCCCTCCCCTAACCTCAGAGACCCCTTCCCTAACCTCAGAGATCCCCTCCTCTAACCTCAGAGACCTCTCCCCTCTAACCTCAGAGATCTCTCCCCTCTAACCTCAAAGACTCCTCCCTTCTAAACTCAGCCACTCCTCCCTTCTAAGCTCAAGGCCTCCTCTCCAAGCCCAGACACTCTCTCTACCCTGCTACCTTCTATAATAGCAAGATTCTCTAGACTGTTGATAGGTCTCTTGTCTCAGCTCCTCCTGAGATGATGGCCAGCATCCCTGAAGGAGATTCATCTGAAATCCATCCTGGCACATCTCTGTTGCACCTGGGAAGAATATAATTTGTGATTCTGTTTTCCCCATGGAATGTTTTGAAGTACAGCAGCAATAGCACATAGTAATGCCATGCTTGTCTGTCCACTCAGACTTCTAGAAACATTTGTCAGGGTCCTAAATCTGCTGCCTCCCAGTAACACACAGGGACAGATTGACCATGGTCTTCATTATCTTGCCGCTGTTTTCTAAAATTAGTTTTTGATTTATTTGTACATATATGAGTATTTTGCCTGTATGTATGTAAGTGTGGCATGTGCATGCTTGTGCCTCTAGAGGTAAGAAAAGGGCATCAGATCCTCTGGAACTGGAGTTACAAATGATTCTGAACCACCTTGTAGACACTAGGAATCAAACCTGGGTCCTCTTCACGAACAACAAGTGATCTTAATCACAGAGTCATCTCTCTAGCCCCCTCTTGCCATTTTTTCCTATAATTTTCCTCATGGAGGGACTGTTGTATGGAGTGTTACTTATCCAAAGAGAGGGCTGAGTCATGCTTAGAGCATTTTCACACATTCTTCTGGTGTGTTTCTCCATCCTAACCCTGTAAGGTACCTTGCCATTACTCAGAAAATAGAGGTTGCAAGAGATTGAATGGATGTGGTCCATGGCCCTACAGGAAGTCCAGGGCTGAGCCTAAAATCACCCTTGGTCCTAGTTAACTTTGTGAACTTGACACAGACTAGAGCCATCGGAGATGAAAGCCTGCTTGAGTAACTGCCTAGATGAGGTTGGTCTGTGGGCGTGCTCCTGGCAGATGGTCTTGCTATTAATCGATGCTGGAGGCCTCAGGCCACTTTGGATGACACAATCCCTAGGCAGGTGGTCCTGGGCTGTGTAAAGAAGCTGGAAAGGCCTGAGTCTGCCCGAAATATCACACAACATCTTCCATGGTTTCTGATATAAGTGAATTCTCCAGTCGGAATTAACACTGCATAGAATAGCAAACTGACCTGCCTGTGCACTCCTGCTTGGAGTTCTCTCCCCGACTTCCCGCAGGGATGGACCTGGAAGTATACGATGAAATAAACCCTTTGCTTCCCAAGTTGCTTTTAGTCAGTGTTTGATCCCAGCAATCTAAAGGAAGCTAGAGCAGTTCTCAAATCGTTGTCCTCGGAGTGCTGGGCTTCATTCACTGTACCATCGACTGTAATCGTCTTCTGAAGAAAGTGAGGTGATGACCAAAGACCAGTCTCTGTTCTTAGAGTCCAACTGTGATGTTTGGGATTTAGTCTGGTAGAGAAGAGTGCTGTGGGCAAGCAGGGGGACATGAGTTCAAATCTCAGACACCTGTGTAACAAGCTGTACTACTAAGAGTCATTTTATTTTTTATTTTCTCTCTCTCTCTCTGTCTCTCTGTCTCTGTCTCTGTCTCTCTCTCTCTCTCTGTGTGTGTGTGTGTGTGTGTGTGTGTGTGTGTGTGTGTATGTGTACAGGTCAGAGGTCAGTTGTTTTAAATGTTTAATATTTCCTCTCATTATGGTGTCCTGATTTGGGAACATGTAACCCTACAAGGAGAGAGAGAGAAAGGAAAAGAGGGAGAAGAGGAAAAGAGAAGAAGGAGAGAGAAAAAGACAGTTCTGCTCAACCCCCGAGATAATCTAAATCCCCTCATTTACCAAACCGAGAGAAAGCCAGGAAACTGTACTCGGGAGGTTTTGGAGTTGCTTGGTTTGCTAAACGAGGAAGGAAGGAAATGAATTTCAGTTCAGTTATTTGATGTTTGGAACTTAAAAGAAAATGATCACTTTTCCATTCATCTAGTTTTTTTTATTCTATAAATGGCTTCTTTAAAATGTCCTGTCAAATATATTTTTTAGAAATCTTCAGGGACAGCCATTTTTCCCCCCTCAGATTAATCCTTCTGAAATACAGATAATTACTCCTTAATCCCTAAATTTACTTGCTTGGTGAATGTAAATTTGTGTTTATGTGCTTTTCTTGAAAGAGCTTTGACTATTAAACTCTTGAGCTATTAATGAAAGTTGCTGAAACCCTCCCAGCCAAATTCTCCTGGAAAAAGCAGTTGCATAAGCTTGGGTGCACACGAAGAAGCGACTGCCCCTCCACCCCAGCCCCTGTACAGTAGCCTGCATAGTGGTGAGTTTGAGTTGGAGCCGCAGGAAGGTGGTCTGCAAGTGGCTTATTTATCCTCCTTTACCTTGGACATTTTAAACAAGGCATAGAGTTTATACAAATCTTTTCACAGACAATAATAAATTGTGCTCTTTAGATGGATAGTCAATCCTAGGAACAGTGGACAACCCTACCGTATCATGTGACTTCCAGGTGAGAGACTCAGCCAGCTGGCGAACTTTGCCCAGCAATTGGGCCAGGCAAGGATGCTCCAAAAGAACTTGCCCTGTCTCTTGGTGAAGTTGCTGGGTCTCCCCATTGATCAAACTCTCAGAAAGCTTGAAGATACCCAACTTGTGAGAAAAGAGCAGCTCCTTGCGGCTGAGAGGCAGGAAGCAGGGGTGGAGAGAACATCCCCAGGGCAGTAGAAACTGTCCAGCCCAGGTGTCCACTCCGTACCTCTCCCCGCATCTTGCTTCTTTTCCTGAGTGCGGTAGTCTGGGTGGTGCCACTTACAAAGACAGAGCTATCTCCTGCTTTCGGTCCACTCTGTTGTATGGTGTTTGGGTGGGCCTTGTAGATGCTGCTGCTGCAGGGAAGCCCCCAGGGAAGGGAACAAGTGCCTCGAAGTGAAAGTGCCAGGTGAGAGGTGATTTGCATTCGCTGTTTTCACAGACACGTCCCCTTTCCTGAAGGAGCACAGGCCTGCACCCACTCTGTGAGCTGTGAGCGTGTTTCTCCGCCACGCCTCGGCCAGCTCACTGTGACATCTGACTTGCTCATCTTTTCTTTCTTCATCTCTCTTTCCCTCTTTCTTCTTGTTTATTCTTTTATCGTTTTCCTTCCTTCCTTCCTTCCTTCCTTCCTTCCTTCCTTCCTTCCTTCTTCATCCTTCTTTCTCCCTTCAATGCCCTCCAATTTTCCTTTCTCCTCCCATCTTCTATTTCCATCCCTCTGCTACCCTCTCTCTTTCTTTCTCTCTTTTTTTTTAAAAAAAGCATTTTTGAAATAGTCTCACTTTATAGCCCAGGCTAGCCTGGAACTTTATAGCTCAGGCTGTTTTCAGATTCACAGCAATCCTCCTCCTTCAACCTCTCAGGTTGGGATTACAAGCATGAGCCACACCATGCCTGATTTGGATGGTTTTTGCTAGTACAAGGCAGGTGAGGTCAGCGCCCACTGTAGCCAGGGTTTCCCTCGTTAATCGTATAGTTCAGAGTCTTTAAGTCCTTACTCTCTGATGACAAGAACAGAAACTGCTGTTAAAAGGGTTTTCTTTTCAGAGCAACAGGGAAGAGGAACCGCCCAGCGGACTGGGCCACTCGTTTTTAGGGACCCTCGAATCTTGCACTATTTGTTGAGATTGTTTTACTTACAAAGCAGGAAACATAAGGCACTAGCATTTCAAATAAATTTCAGAACATTAACTCTGTTATTCTTGGAAGCTGTTAACAAAGCATTTTGTATGTGTACATACATGTTCATGTGTGTATGTTGGGAGCAGAAGATAACTCCAGGCCACATTCTGAAGGAACGCTATCCCCGCCCCCCTTTTGAGACAGGGTCTCTCATGCTCTCATGGGCCGGCAGGTCACCCAGTAGGCTCTGCGGGCCGCGGGTCCCCTGTAGGCTCCGCTGGCTGCCAGTAAGCCCCAGGCGTCTTCCTGTTATTGCCTCCCAGCACCGGGATCATAAGTGTGCCATTGTGTTTTGCCTTTTTACATGAAATTTAGGGTTGAACTCAGGCCCCAATGCTTTGTAAAACAAACCCTTTGCTGACTGAACTGTTACTGTCTCCCTGGCCCCATTAATAAAGTACCATAACCGCAAAACAGTTGCGCAAGAGGGTGAATGGATGCCTTCCTGCAGCCTCCATGGTTCCCCAGTAAGCTAAGTAATAGCTGCCTAGTACCAGTGTCTAGGGACCACAGGGCATTGTCACCTGAAGATCTGAAGATACATGTTCCATTCGCCCATGTCAAAATACTCAAATTACATGGGGAAGTGGAGTCAAACACATTGTTTTAAAAACAAAAACTCAATGAGGAAGCATTTTTGCATTTGTTGGATGACCACCATATTGGGTAGGAGTGGGAACTTTTGATTCCCACTGACTTGCTTCTTTGTTCTGGGTGGGAGGTCATGTGGTCGGCCAGTGGACTGGTCCCACCTGGTCTTCTGAGCCGTGGGTGTTAGCTGCCGGCTTTGCAAACCACATCGCTGTCTGCCAGATGGCGGCCTGGGTGTCTGACTCTGAAATGCCAGCTGCAATTAAAACCCATTCAGAGAGCGAGTCTTTCAGCGCGGGCCCAGATGGTGCGCCGGCCTCTGGGCCTGTGATCACTTAAGGAGGCCGAGCTCCAGAAGAAAGTCCTGGAAAATTCAAGGACACAGTCTTCCATTTTGCCAGCCCTCAGATCCACAGAGGAAGGGGAAAATGGCGAGTCTCCTTGCTGTGTGTAGTGATCCTCCATCTCAGAGGAGAACATCAGACTTGCTAGGTGGGTGGGTGTGTGGAGTGCATGTGGCTTCCAGTGTGTATATGCACACGTGTGTGTGTGTGTGTGTGTGTGTGTGTGTGTGTGTGTGTGTGTGTGTATGTATGTAAACCAGAGTACAATCTCAGGTGTCATTCCTCAGGTGACAGACATCCACCTTATCCACCTTTCAAAACATTTTATTGTTTGAGATAGGGTCCTTCACCCCTCACTAGTTTGAAGCTTACCAAATAAGCCAGACTGAGTGGCTAGCAGGCTCCGTGGATATGCCTGCTTCCACCTTCCCAGTGCACTGCCATGCCCATTTCTTTTCTTTCTTTCTTGTTTGTTTTGCTTAAATCATGGAGTCTGGGGATTAAATTTAAGTCCTCATCCTTGCTAACCAGGCCCTTTAATGACTGAGCTATAGTTTCCCTAGTTACCATTTCAGCCTTTAAATGAAACAGTCTTGGTGCTGTCATGAAGGCATTTTGAATCTGTGATTGCCAGCTGTCGTCAGGTGGATTTACCTAAAGGAGGATGCCATTAATCACGTGAATCAGTTATATACTAGAAAAGGGGACACTGAGGTTTCCTGGGGAAGAATTCTGCTCAGAAACCTGAGCACAAGCTCCTGTATGGTTTCTATACTTCCGGTCTACCCTACAAAAGTCTGCTGCACCAGCTCCTACAGCCCCGCGAGCCAGTGCACTCCCTACACCTGCAGATTCAATGTTTCCCTTGAGGGCTTCCCATGCATATTAATATTTGACAAGCAGTTGCAAAGCATAGCGAGTTCTATTCACGGCTTGCTGCGAGCTATTCTTTGAGCTGCTTCCCCTTTCTTTAACTGCATCGCTGACAATGACATTACGAAATCTACAGCACCAAGCCAGACATCACAGGTGGCTATGGAGTAAATGAGCTATATCAGGTTCTCCCCAAACCTGGCCCCTCATAGGGGAGTGCATGAATTCAGAGTTATATGGATGAATAATGGTGAAATGGATCATCGGATAGAAGTTGTTGCGCAAGCCTGAAGACCCTAGCTGCATCCCTAAGACCTGTGAAGAGCTGGAAAAGAGAAACAACTCTGCAAAGTTAGCCTGTGTCCATGCTGGGGCATGCTTGCTGTTTCCACACCTCACACACACAATAGTAATAAATATGAAGGACCAAGTTCAATGACTTGAACACGTGTCTGGCAAAATGTTAAGCACTCTTGGTGAAATCCTGACTTCCCCTAACTTTCCAGACCACTGGTAGACACCATTTCAAAGACATGGACCAAAAAGTCTTAATCCCAGCTAAAAATCTGATTTCTTCTTAGGCTGCTCCTCGTAGAGCCTTAGACAACAGAATTATTCTAGAAGTCAATGGCTCCATTCAAGGTCAGAACTTAGTGCCTCTGCTGCAGGCAGCGAGGGTGGGGAAAAAGCGAGAGAATGATGGTGTGACCTAGGGTGAAGGGTTTGCTATTACTCAAAGGCTTGTTGGAAGAGAAGTGAAATGTGACGGACCTCGTGAGTCTGTCACATGCTGTGACAGCTGTCCCTGTTTGCAGGCCAGAGTGATATTTTCTAGGTGAGAGGCCCTCTTACTGGGACTTCTTTTTTGAGAACATTTTGAATCATTAATTTGCCTGCTACGGGTAGGAAACTCCCTAAGGATAGACAGCTGCTAATAGAGGATCTGTAGCAATTAAAATGTTGCCTTAATATTAGACTTTAACTAAACACACGAAGACTAATTCAGCTATCAGATTGTAAAGCATCTTGAATTTTGTTTAGAGGTTGTCTTGGTGGTGGTTTTTTAGTGTGTGTATGTAGGAGGTGCACAGGCATTTGCAGATACACGCACGTGTGTGTAGGCCAGAAGATAACCTTGGGTGCTGTTATTCGGGCCCATTTCACTTATGTTTTTGAAGCAAGGTCTCTCATCTTTCTGAATCCCTCCAGCTAGGCTAAGTTGGTTGGCCTATGAGTCCCAGAATACCACTGTCACTATCTTCTCAGCAACAGGATGACAGTTCTATGCTATTGTGCCCAGTTTTTGTTGTTGTTGTTGTTGTTGTTGTTGTATTGTTTTGTGTTTTTACATGGGGTCTGGGAACTGAAGTCAGGATCTCCTTGGGCCAGGAGAAGTTTCTTGGGGTGTTTAGAATTATATCTCTGTTCTGAGCTGTTTATCTAGATGCATTTCCTCGCATTACCATCCGTTTGGCCCCTGACACATCACAGATTAAACCTAAGGAATCCCTGCTTGATGCTGCAAGCATGGTGGCATCATTTCTTCCTATGGAGTGGGGTGAGCAGTATGGTTTCATCCATCCTCATGAGTTTACCAAACCTTCAGGATTGTTGAGAACACAGAGGGAGGCTTGGGAGTCTTCACTTGTTGCTTACAGTCTGCCAGGGCATTTGCGAACCTCTTGAAACCATGAACAAAAGCTGGTGTTTCTCTGCTGCCTATCCTACAGTGAATTCATGGAGCTTTTATCAGAACGACTTGAGACTAACACAGAGGATGAATAGTGTTGTAGTCTGGCCGCATTTGTCTTAGGACAGTTTCACAAAGGCCCAGAGGGCTGCTGTCACATAAAGGAAAGGGGATGTTGACCTAAAGAAAAGAAAGAAGGTTTATAGACTTCCCGGGGGAGGGAGGACTGATGGAATAGCTAAAGTGGGCATGTCCTTTATCAGCTATAATAGGGTTACTGGGTGGGGGTAAAGTGTACCAGACATGCCTCAAGTAAAGTTTACAAAAAGGAAGCCAAGGAGCTAGTTAAGGAGAAGGAGGAGGAAAGAAAATATCCTGGGCAAACCTTAACAATGGTAGCTTTTATTTTGCTGTAATGGTGGGAAAATAAAATAATAAAATAAAATAAAAAGCGTGTTCCCAGTCAGATATTGAGATGGTGTGCTGTAATTCTAGCCTGTTTCATAATGCACACAGTGCGCTGAGCAAGCACACATTCCCCTTCCTGCACACTGCCTTCCTCCTTAAATACCCATGCTTCCAAATGTGAGGTGTGGGTACTGTTTGCCTTCCCTCCAAATTCAATGGAAAGACTTCCCCTTGGAGCTCCTTGGAGGGCAACATGCCTGTTGCATCTGTGTGTGCATGTCTAGGCCCTGGTCAGCTCAGGCTGCTGTAGGTAGCATCAGGGGCGATGGGACTTGCAGTCCTAGTGTCCCTCCCCCCCTTCCCTTCTATCCCTCCTCCCTCCCCTTTTCTGCCCTCCTCTCTCTTCCCCTCCCCTGCCCATTTTTCTTCCCTCTCTCCCTTCTTTCTTCCTTTCCTTTCTGTATTTTTTGGATGACCCCTTCTGTTTCTTCCCTGTTGGGTATGTGTTCCAGGCACCAGACCTTTCCAGGCACTTATCCTTGTCAACACATCTGTTTGGTGGCTGCTGCCATCATCAGCCTCAACTGCTTTTCGTGCTACATTATCACTGCTGCCTTTTGTCACTTCCCTACCACGTCTAGGCTTTTGCTAGACAAGAACTGGTCAATATGGGAAAGGAGACAAGCGAACTCTGTCTTTGCAGGCTGCTTTTACAGGGGAGCTTCTTCCCAGCATTGTCGAGAAGCTGTCCTTCAGCACCGCATCCATTGCATAAATGTAGGTTTTGCTTTTGGTTTGATTTCCAGACAGGGTCAAATGTAGCCTATGCTGGGCTTATGAGAGCTCACAACTTGATCCACATGTAGGAGGCAGAGAAACCCCCACTGCCTCCAGTTCCTCTAGACTGGACTGAACTTCCTAATCTTCACAAGTTTCACCCACTGGGGACCAAGTATTCAAATCTGTGAGCCTGTGGGGGTCAGTCTCATTCAGCCCACCACACTTAATACATAAATAAAATAAATTTCCAAGAAAAAAGCAAAACACTAAAGCACCAAAACCCAACACCCAGGCTCCCAGGCTATGTGAACCATTCAGTCAGGACATGTGAAAGCCACCCAAAGCTTTGCTATTTCTCCAGTTGCTTCTGCACTGTCTAGAAAGGTGAAGCTGATAGCCGCCCTAAGATCTTCAAGTGTTAGGCTAAATTCCATCTGTTGAGGAGACCACCAGAGCCCCCTAACCAGAAAATAGTGTGTTTTTTAGGACAGAGTCAAAACCAAGAAAAGAACCTGACTGTAGAAAGTACAACCCTGTACTTCTTTATTTTGTTATCTTATAGGAAAATCTAAGGGGTCAAAAGCATTGTTCCACAAAAGGATCCAAACACAACCATTGCTGGAAAAGTATATCCATTGTTGTGTTGGTACCAAATTTAAACAAGGCCCAGGGCCCCTTGATGCCTATATTTTTAGCCAAGCAGAGCAGTCTGGGAGACATTGAGGATTTCAAAATAGTTTCTTACCTAAAAATACACTTCCTGAAATGAACTAGAGGCCTGAAAGGGATGAATGGGCTTGCTTTTTTTTTTTCCTTCTGTGTTTACTGTCACCACAAGAAAGCAGATCTTAAATATATAAGCTTGTATTTTTAGAGACCCAGGAAGCAGGTGTTGTGCCCAAACAACACAGGAGGTCACAGGGTGAACCGCTGAGGACAGAAATCCAAAGTGTGCACCAAGGAGAGTGACGGGGAGGAACCGAAGCTGGTATCCTCTGGGCAGGAAAAACTCGCACAAGGAGAGTACATGGTGCCCTTCTCAGGCCTCTCCAAGGGGACCTCTTGGAGAAGTCCCTCCCTGTTGCCTCCAGGCCAGCATCTGTCCTGCAGCCACTAGCAATTCAAGTGTCTAATCTTAGTGCAACAGAGAACATGAGTTGATGTCCCTCTGCTTGGTTGGATCCATACCAGCTTTGCTTTACTCCATCAACTCCAAACCACATCTTTAATGAGCTCCTTTCCTCTCTGCCTACTGACTGCATACAGATGTGACCAGCTGCCTCCCATGCCTGTCCCCATGCCTTCCTCGCCATGGTGGACTGTCCCCTCAAACTATGAGCCAAAATAAACCCTTCCTTCTCTAAGTAGCTCCCTGCCAGGTATTTGGCCAGCAATGAGGAAGGGAGCGAATACAGATGCTGTCTCTATGGCAGGCACTCTGTGACACACAGGAGATGCAGCGTTTAAACAAAGCAGACTGGGGCTCTTGGAATTTCCATGTTGGTGAATAGGTCATAGGGAAATATGTGACCCAATAGCTTGGCCAATAAGCGAACAGAATGCGGTGGTAGTTACTAGCTGGTCATTTTAGGATGAAGGGTGTCATTTAATCAGAGACCAAAAAGGGTGACAACGGTGATAGAAATAGACACTAAAAATTAAACGAATGTGTTCCTAGAGGCCGCCATACTCTCTGGTATGAGGAATAAGGTGGGAGGGAGCGGCAGTGTGAGGGATGTGGTCAGGCTGCTAGCGGGTTCTTGAAGTATAATCAGTTTTCCACACAGAGGCAGTGGAGAAGGGGCACAAGGCAGTGGTAGAACACGAGAGAAAGTGGGCCAGGTCCGGGGAGTGTGAATCTGGGAAAGACATACAGCTGGCTGTCTTGTTCCCAGCATACACCCGGGAGAACTGTCAGGGCCTTTGCACAAGGGATGGCTCCACCACCGCCCTCTGCTTCTGCACCACTGCTTCTAGGAAGACTGAGTCTACCTCAAGGACCTGTTCGTGGCCTGCCACCTCTTGGACCACATCCCCCACACTGCAGTCGCCCCGCTCCCTCACCCTTTGTTCCTCACATTGGAGGGTTTGGGAGGATTGGAGCACAGCAGCTCAACCCTGAGTGTATATTTCGACCACTCTGTGTCTCGCTTTGGCAGTTACTTCTATGCCCACTTGGGTGATGGCTCTTTTCTGGTACCACCATCTTATGTGCCCACCTCCATTTTGTTCCGCTTTCCCTGTCTGCTTTATTTATTTAGTTAGTTATTTTAGACAGGGTCTCATATGGCCTGGACTGGCTCCAACCTCTCTTTACCTCTGAGGATAACCTTGAACTCTTGCCCTTCTGTCCTCTACTGCCTATGTGCTTGGATCCCAGGCGGCACCGCTATGTCTAGCTTACACAGTGCTGAGGATGGAGCTCTGAGTTTCCTGATAGTTGGGCAAATACTCTAGGAACTGAGCCACATACCCAGCCCCAATAGACCAGGTTATCTCCAGGAGAACTTGGACCATTCAGGGTGGTGGTTCAATCTGTGTCTTTATTGATAAGGTTTTTGTAGAAAGCATGCTGTATGCCTGTCATGGACAAAACCCAGAAGCTGCTCCGCATCCCCATCACCTCTCCCATGCAACACACATTACTCCTTGTGTGAATCCTGGAATTCTAATCTGATTAGGGCTTTCTTTTCTTTATGATCTTCCTCCACATTCTTTTGTTGACTTATTTGTTCTGGAGGGTGCAAGCACACACCATGTGATATGTGTGGAGGTCAGAGGACACCGTTCAGGAGTTGCTTCACTCTTTCTCACACGGGACCCGGGGATCTAACTCAGGCCACCAGGTGCATGTGTGGAGTTCGATAACCCTTTGCTCTTTCTTTCTCTCTCCTCAGTTAACAGTGACGTGATGACCGGCGACAACGGCGGGGCGGTCAAGCTTTCGCAACTGTGCAAGTTTTGCGACGTGAGATTGTCCACTTGCGACAACCAGAAGTCCTGCATGAGCAACTGCAGCATCACATCCATCTGTGAGAAGCCACAAGAAGTCTGTGTGGCTGTGTGGTAAGCGGACCTTTGAGGAAGGGGGCCTTACTTTCCCTGTTACCTTACACGGGGCGCTGTGACAGGACACCTGGCCAAAGCAGTTTCAGGAAGAAGGGTTTGTTTTGGCCAACAGGGCAGGATGGTCCATGATGGCAGAGAAGACATGGCTGACGGTCACATGTTATAAACATTTAGGGAGCAGAGAATGAACCAGCTGGAAATCAAGTTCATACACCTGAGCCTATTGGGCACATGCCACATTCAAATCATGACACTTCATTTTCCGTTCTTTCTTGTTAGTCACACATGTTCATGGCAATAGTCACTGTTTGTATCCCTTGAATACAGATACGATATTCATGTTCCCCTCTGCCAATTATTAAATCTGATTGCCAGAATACTTTTTTGTTTTTTTGTTTTTTGTTTGTTTGTTTGTTTTCGAGATAAGGTTTCTCTGTAGCTTTGGAGCCTGTCCTGGAACTCGCTCTGTAGACCAGGCTGGCCTCGAACTCAGAGAACTATATTTCTCTGTCTTCAGAGTGCTGGGATTAAAGACTACTGCCCTGCTAGAATACTTTTTATTATGGTTTCAATGTGAAATGCCCCCAGAGGCTCTGACATTTGAACACTTAACCCCCAGGTGGTTCAGTTCACTTCCCAGCACCCGCGTGACAGCTCATAACCTCCTCTAATGCCAGTCATAAGAGATCGGATGGCCTCTTCTGGCCTCCTCTGACACTAAGCACACACATGGTGCACATAAAATTAAAATAAATAAATTAGTATTTAAACAAATATAATAATGTCTGTGCAGAGCCAATCGCCTGGGAGTTTCCCCAAATATATACCAAGCCATTTATCTTTTGATCTCTAGGCCAAATTAGTCTCCAAACATGTGGGTGGCAAAGAGATAATCAATTTCTGATGGCATGAACTGTTCCTATTTTTCTGTTCTGGAAACATAGAACACCGAGTCCTTCTTTCTACTGTGTTAATCATTTGTTCCCCCCCCACACACACACCCCTTTCTCAAATTGAGGAACTTAAATTTCTTTAATTAGGATCATTCTTCCCCTGTTGTTTTGGGAACCAGCTGTTGTGCCCCCCCACCTCCACACACACAGAGTGATTTTTGACCAGCAAGCAGGACCACCTGGATTTGTTTTGTGACCAGAGTGACCTGTGACCAGCAAGCAGAACAAACAGGCTTCAGAAACGGCTTAGTTTTTAAAGCACTTGCTGTACAGGCGTGAGGATATGAGTTTGATCCCCAGAAACAGCCGGATGTGGTGACATACGCCTGTAATCCCTGTACTCTGGAGGCAGAGACAAGAGCACGCCTGGGGCTTGCTGGCCAGCCACGTAGCTGAACTGTCCAGTTCCAAGCCAGAGAGATGCCACCTTAGTAATCAAGCTGGACATCTCCTGAAGAACAGTGGTTGAGGTTGACCTCTGGCCCCAACATGCTCATGTACACAGGTACACATATATGTACATACACGTGCATACCAAAGACGAAAAGTTCTACCACCATGTCCCTAGGCAGCCTCTTTAAGAACTCTCTGGTTGGACAGGACACGGTCTCTGCCACAAGAGTTAGACGCACAGTGTGAGGCTGAAGGGCCCCAGGAGTGGGAGATTTGAAATGACACATCCACAGGAACTCTTTCCCACATTTTTTTTCGTATAAAGATTCCAGTAAGGCTGATGCCTGAGTTTTTGGGTTGAGATCCCCCAAGGAAAGCTGTCTCACTTCTAATCATAAGTAGGCTCTGAGCTGAGCAAAAGATGAAGGGAAGTGGGCGAAGTTAATGCAGGGGAGTACGGGAGAACTTAAGGATGTTGGGGAACAGGAAGTGGAAACTACTTCCTGAAGAAAGATCACACTTGACTGTTCCATCCAGAGCCTCTTCATTCATTCGCCCATCTCTCTGCCCCTCTTTCTGCCCCTCACCGAACCTCTGCACCCCAGGAGGAAGAATGATGAGAACATTACACTGGAGACGGTGTGCCATGACCCCAAGCTTACCTACCATGGGTTTGCCGTAGAAGACGCCACTTCACCCAAGTGCATCATGAAGGAGAAGAAAAGGGCCGGCGAGACTTTCTTCATGTGTGCCTGCAACGTGGAGGAGTGCAATGATCACATCATCTTTTCAGAAGGTGAGCTGTCCTCTCTGGCTACGGTCCTCCAGGGGCGCCCTGCTGGGCCCTGCTGTCCTCTCTGGCTGCAGTCCTCTGGGGGCGCCCTGCTCTGCAGGGCTCTGGAGCACACTGGAAGGTCATGTGCCCATTTCCCTGGAGGACAGAGGTCCTCGGGAAGCAGTGGGGTCCGTGCTTGCCCTTCTCCGATTTGTTTCCCCAGGGTTTATCTTGGTATCCGGTGTTGGTGAATAGTTTCTTTTTCCCAGAGCAGTGGTTTGCCAGGTCTTTTCTCAGGGCGGTGGCAGCAACAGCAGCAACTGAAGATTTGCTAGAAATGTGAATTGTTATTATTATTTAAAATTTATTTTCTCTCTGTGTGTGCATAGATATGTGAGAGTGTGCACGATATATGTGCATGTGTGTCACATGTATGTGATGGCCAGAAACCAACCTTGAACATTGTGCTTCAGCAGCCATCTGCCTTGCTTTGTGAAGCAGGGTCATTTATTTGGGGCATGATTAAGCTGGGCTGGCTGGCTGAAGAAATTGTTCTATATGAAACTCTGGATAGACAATGAGTATAGCCAAATATGCTACTGAGATACTTAGAATTAATGAACTAATTAATCTGTTTATCTATTTATTTACTTATCTTTAGATAGTCACCATGCTGGTCAAATCAGCCTGCAATTCGCTATGTACAACGCAGGTTGGCCTCAAATTTGGACTCCTTCTGCTTCAGCCTCCTGCGTGCCAAGATTAGGCACGATTACTCTTGGATTGAGATGTTTCAAAACATTCCTCTCATTCATTTCTTTCTATAAAAATAAAACACCATTTTAAAAGTGCAGTTGCGGGAGCCTGATAGACGTGTCCAGGGAGTCAGCAGCTCCATAGTCCAGAAAGACACTCTCTGCGACTCCCAGTAAGTCCTCTCGTGTCCTTTGGCACTGAGTTCCTGTTGGAGCTCTTATTAATAAAAAAAAAAAAAAGGAATTTTAAAATGTTTTTTTTTCCCTTCCTGTGTTTGCTGACTTCCAGTCACAATCAATAGCCATGGCCTTGACACAAATCCTTTAAAAAGTGATTGTTGAGTGCACTCAGTTTCTGAGGGCATGATGTGCCTGTATTATTAAACCTCCAGATGCCCCAACCTCTGAATGAATGGATGGATGGATGGATGGATGGATGGATGGATGGATGAAGGAACAGATGGACAGACAGACAGTTTGGCTGGCCTTTTCCACCTGTCTACCTGCTGCATGCCAGACCCTTCAGAAGAAGGGACAGATTACAGAAAGACCTTGCCATCTAGTCAGAAACCCATCCAGGCATCCCCAACACGCAGCCTGTAGGATGGCTGTGAATGCAGACCAAAAGAATGTCATACACCTACTTCAGACTTTGTACAGTGTGCATCTGCACTTTGTTGATCATTTCATTTTGTGTGTGATTGGTCATGTGGTTCTCCAGCGTGAGCTTTCAGATGACAGCATATGAGAAGGCTACGCGTGCCTGGACGTGTTAAAAAGCTGGTGGCTTTGCTTGCAGCAAAAGCCATCACCCCTGAAGTCAGGCTCCACGCATTGCCTGGTGGTTTCAGTATCTCCTGCACTGGCCAAGGAAAAGGGGGATGAGAAAGCCTTAAAATCAGGGGGCGCACTAGCCTCAAACAGTTCACAGCTGTCCCGAACACATCTCCCTTCCCATCTCTGAAGATCTGTGTAGCTGCAAGACCTGAGAACCTACTCAATACTCATCTAAATTCAGAATGCAAAGTAGAAGAGGGCATGTTATGATGGCCAGGTGACAGACATGTGTCAGGCAAGATGTGGTGGGTGCAAGGACGGACATGCAGTCTGAGGTGTAGGAAAGGAAGATGTTTTCAAGTGCAGCTGCCCTGTGACTGGGAGACAGCATGCCAACTTTGCAAGAGATCTATTTCATTTTTAATATGTGTGCCTGTGGTGTCTGTGTGCACGCGTTCATGCACATCTCCACATGTGTGGGTACATGTGTGTGCATGAGTAAGCAAAAGCCCAAGGTTGACACTGCTTGTCTTTCTCTGTCGCCTTCTACTTTGTACGTGGAGGCAGACGCTCCCTGAACTCAGCGCTCACCTTAGAGCTCATCTAGTTAATCATCTTAGTCTAGGATTCCTGTCTCTGCAGCTAGAGTACTGGGATTCCACAAGGGTTTCACATCCACACCAGTGGGCTTTTGTGTGGGTTCGGGGGATCCAAACCCTGTTCCTCATGCTTTGAGTGCAACAAGCCCTTTACCTGCCGGGGCATCTGGCCACACCCCTCACAAGACACCCACTCTACCTGAACTGCCAGGGCCAAAGGCGCTCACTGTCTACTCATCTCTTGGTTGTGTTCATTTGTCCATTTCTTACCCCCTCCCCCTCTTCCTTCTGTCCTATCTAGATAGTCTTCTGTATCCCAGACAGTTTAGAACTCATTAGATAGCAGAAAATGACCTTGAACTCCTGACCCCCTTGGTCCACCTCTTAGGTGCCGGGATTCCAGGTGGGCACCAGACCTACCCAGCTATTACAAGCAATGAACTCTGGTCGTTAAGCTTTTGTGACAAGCACTTTATCCACTGAGTCACCTCCCAGCCCAGCCTTTTTGAGACAAGCTCTCTTGATGGCCCAGAACTCATCAAGGAGGTTAGGCTGCACACTGAGTCCCAGGGGTCCTTCTGTCTTTGCTTCCCTGATGCTAGAATTAAAGGAGTGTTGTCTCGCTTCAGGTCTGTTCTGGCATCTGGATTCTATAGCTGTGTTCTGACCAGGCCCTGCGAACAGAGCATCCAGATAGCTGGGTACCACACCACAGGCACACTGGAAAGCTTGCTCTGTTTTAATATGTGACTTTTTCTGTCTCTCTTTTCTCCCCCCGCACCTTCCCCAGTCAAAGGGAGCGTGCTGAGTCTCGGATTTCTAATCAAAGCTAACCACAGTCCTTATGTTGCTGGATAATATTACAAATTAGGCGCGTTGTTCCTGTTCCGACTCAGGAGCACAGCAGGAAGCTGCTAAATAAGAGTGGAAGGGCGACAGGGCCTCTCAGATCAGTGACTGGAGTAATCACGCTCTGGGCCACAGCAAGCTTGCTCAGGGCTGCATGGTCTTCTGTTGGAAGACCACACCATGCTTTTGGATTAGTGCTGTGATGGCATCTTGGGGTTGTTGTCAAGACTCCCGAGTCCCCGGCACTTGCTGTGGAGCTCGTCTGTGTAAAACACAGCTGTTGTCGTCAGGTTTCTATTGCCGTGACAAAGACCATGACCAAAAGCAATATGGGAAGGAGAGGGTTCGTTTGGCTCACATTTCTCATCGTTAATTCATCATTGAGGGGAGCCAGGGCAGAAACCCATCACGGGAACTTCAAGGCAAGAACAGAAGCAGAAGCCATGAAGGAATGTGTTAGGCCAGTCTGATGGAGGTAATTCCTCAGTTGCAATCCCTTCTTTCCAGATGTCTCCTGAATATGTTGCCAAAAAAGAAAAACAAACAAAACAAGCAAATCCAAACTCCCCAAACCAGCATCTTGTGCGCCAAAGGGAATGAGTGTTCTGAGGCAACTAGGAGTGGGGGTGATCTGGGGACACATCAGGTCGGCCTGGAGAGTGTGGCTACGGTGGGAATGGTTACATCATCAGCCTTTATAGCTATAACACAAAAGGCAGCGGAATATCGAGACAGCTAGTAAATGCATTGTTGGGGGGCACCAGGCAGGGTGGTTCTGACACAGCAGAGAAATCTCTCCCCAGATGTTTTCACGCCCTGTCTGATGTTATTCTTAGCTTCTGGCCTGGTGGAAACCAGGGGCCTGCGAGTCGCTTAGCTCATTCCAAAGGTTTCACCTGGTCCTTCAAGGATGTTAAGTCGGATCCTGAGGTTGGTGAAAACCAGCAAGTAAAGGGAGTAAAGATAGCCCGAGATAGGTTTCACTCTGTGACTGCAGGATTCTAACTCGACCGCCAGCTCCATCTGGCAGGCTAGTCAGTGGCCCTTCTGACCTGCAGTACAGGGCTAGCTTTCCTCAAAAACTCCTGCTAACATTCCTGCCTTCCCCATGCCTCCCTTGTAAGGAGCTGGCTTCTGAATGGGCCAGACTGGCTGGGTGCCTCCAGCATCCTTTCTGAATGGAGCAGACAGACGAGCCAGCCCCACGTCTCCTCCATCTGCAGCATCACAGGGCCTTGGGAACACTTAAATATTAGTGGATATGGGCGCGAGGGTGGGGAGGGGTGTTCCCTGAAGTGCTGACTCAGCAGTTAAGATTGCTAGCTGCTGTTCCAGAGGACTGGAGTTCTGTTCCCAGTACCCAGGCCTGGTGTCTCATAACCATCTGTAATTACAGCTCTGGGGGATCAGACACCTTCTTCTGGCCTCTGAATTACCTACACCCATGTGCGTGCACATACACACACACACACACGTCAATAAAAATAAGATCTTAGGTTAAAGAAGCACTGGGGGACTCACCCAGGCAGGTGGAACCAGAGAGGGCCTTGCTAACTTCATGCTCACTAAGGTAACAGGACCTAGAGCAGTCATTCTGGCCCAAAACAAACAAAAGAACCTTTAGTTTGATTCAGTTGGGTAATAGACTAGAGGGGAAATCAGTGGAAAAAGTCTCCAGCTGTAAAGAAAATGAGACGCCTTTGCCCTACATATTTCTACAGACACTTCAATATTTTCTAGAAAATATATATGTTTAATATGTGATGTCCATGCACGTATGTGGGGATAGACATTGTGTGTGTGCAGGTGGAGGCTGGAAGTTAGTGTTTGATGTCTTCCAGTCACTTCCTACCTTATTTTTAAGACAGGGTCTCTGATATTGAACTTGGGGTGCACTGTTTCAGCAAGGCTGGTCAGCCCACAAGTTCAAGGAATCCTCTTATCCGCCCCCCCCCCATGCTAGGGTTGTAGATGCACACCTAGGTTTTGTGTTGATCCAACATGTGCCCCACCTCCCATGCTGGGGTCATCGGTACACACCTCCACACTTAGCTTCTGTGTAGATCCAACCTGTGCCCCCCATGCTGGGGTCATAGGTGCACACCTCTACACTTAGCTTCTGTGTAGATCCAACCTGTGCCCCCCATGCTGGGGACATAGATACACACCTCCAGACCTAGCTTTTGTGTAGATCCTACCTGTGCCCCCCATGCTGGGGTCATAGGTGCACACCTCCACACCTAGCTTTTGTGCAAATCGAAATTCAGGTCCTCATGCTTGCAGGGCAAGCATTTACCCACTCATCCCTTAAAACACAGCACAACCTTAAAATATTTAATAGACATAAGAATTGTATATATTTGGGGAGCAATGTGATGCTTTGAGTACAATGTGACACGTAGATCACAATATAACATATACGTACATGTGTCACTATCATTGGTACAATTGGCGTGTCACTTACCTCAAACACTTATCACTTCATTGTGTGGAGACTTCCAAAGCTTTCTTTAGTTACCATTTTGAATATTCATAAGCTTTTGTCACCCTAGTGTCTCTGGTGCGCTATAGAACATTAGCCATCATTCTTCCCACCCGACTGCACTCCTGTACGCCAAGCTGCTCTCGCCGCACCCTCCCCAAGCTCCGGTATCTACTATTCTGTTCTCTGCCGCTGAGAAGGCAACTTTTCAGTTTCCAGGTGGAAGAATGAGCATTGTCTGTCCTCCTGTGTCTGCCTTATTTCACTGTGGCACCGTTCATGCTACTGAAGATGGGAGAATTTCATTTTTAATAGCAGAATCATGTTCCACCCTGAGTGTGTATGTGTGTGTGTAGATTGTTGCATAGCTTTTCCTGATGATAGGAAAAGGCATCAACTGCTAAGTATGATGTTACCAAAGTCCAGCTTGGCAGAGCAGGAAGTTTATCAGGCTTTACTTACAGAGCATGAGTGATGGGGGGGGGGTGCTTACAGGATCACAGGTGACTTCCAAAGCAAAAGTGTAACTGCAAAATCTCGCCCCAGCATGGATGATAACTTCCCCAGAAGTGCAAGGATGGATACTCCCACATCCACACTTTACATGTAGTATAAACTTTAGTGACTCCGAAGACTGAGACCCTGAACAGCTGGTGTGGAAGGACATATAGAAAGAAGTGACCGAGAGCTCATCAGAGGGTCCAAGGACCATTCCCACTGCCTCCTTCTATGAGGGAAGTCAACAGGCTCCATCTTGAGGGTCTCTGAGGTCATCGCAGCTTCTCTGTTGAATGTAGGGATGGCTGTTAGGCTCAGAGGAGGGCATCCCACAGCAGACAAATGCACACATTCACATTTTGCTCATCCATTCATCCACCAGTAGATTTTAGTGTCTGTCTGTTGGCCATTGTCCATAGTGTTGCAGTGAAGATGGGCATGCAGTGCTCTCCGAATAGTTCTAGACATATTGGTTTTGTTCCTTCTAGACTAATGGACCATATGGGAATTCTATTTCTAGCTTTATGATGGCCACCATTGTCATTTTTCATGATCACTATGTAGGCCAGGCTGGTCTAAAAATCTTAGAGATCCACTTGCCTCTTATTCCGGAGTCTTGACATTAAAAGCATGCACCAACCACTATGCCTGAATAAAGAATCCTTTTCTCTTTAGTTCTCTAATGAATTAGCCATTTGTGACTAGCCATTTTGGCAAGTCTGGGTTAGATTGGGAGTCCCTGCCTCGTGCTTCAGGTGGATGAGTGATGGAGGTTGATTCCTGACATCCCCCTGGGGTCGTCACATGCATAGGCATTCACACATATGTACCCTTCCACATACATACAAACATATACCTGGGACCTTCACATACACAGGCACCCACACACATGCCCTCCCACATGGAAACATGCATGCACAGAGAGAGAGATAAGAAGAATGGTGAGCTTAAACAGGATGCTGTGAGGATAAGCAAGCAGAGCCGCTGTGGGCTTGGAGAACATAGCACAGCGGAACAGCAGTCCCTTGAGCTATGTGAGGTTTCCGTTGCTGCACTTTGGGTACTATCGGTGATTGCAGGGCATCATACAGGTCACGTGTTCTCCACTGCCCTGATGTTTTCCCCTATGACCAGTGTAAAGGTGAAAAAACAGGGCATCCGAGGTAGTACTATCAGTGGCTTGATGTCCCTCCACAGAAGGCTAGAGAGGACGCTGTTCCCTACAAAACATTAACTCCTGCGTTTGTCAGGTTTTTTTTTTTTTTTTTTGACAGTCACTGCAGAATGGCATTGTATTTTATAGAGTTCATTGTTGAGAACATTGCTGTGGGGTTGCAACACTAAACTGCAAAAAAAGAAAATTCCATTATGAGGCCTGGGGATGCTTGTCTAGCATGCATAAAGCCCCGAGTTTAATTCCAACATGACATAAGGATGCTGCCGTTCATCTGTAATCCCAACACGCAGGAAATGGAGGCAAGGAGGATCAGAGGCAGTGTTCAAAGCCAGCCTGAGCTACATGGGGCCTTGTCTCAAAAAGAAAAAAGTGTAAGTCAGCTTCTGATTTAGTGTTGGATGCTTGTAATGTTTCTTCTTGGCTACATGTGGTCATATCCAGTCCGTGGCTGAAGGTTGGATGCTTCTGCTGTGGAAGCCGGAAGTTCCGCATACTCTTGTTGTACGATGCTTTACTCTTTTGGTTTTTTGAGGGGCCCTCCACCCAGCTATCAAATAAATCACACACAGAGGCTTGCTCTTAGTTACGAATGCTCGATCTTAGCTTGGCTTGTTTCCTGCCAGTTTTTCTTAACTTAAATTATCCTGACTACATTTTGCTTCTGCACTTTTATTTTTAACTTTTGAATATCTTACTTTCCTTCTTACTCCATGGCTGGCTGGGTGACTAGGCCCTGGTGTCCTCCTTTCCTTGTTCTCTTGCTCCTCCTCTTCCTCATTTCTCCTTCTGTTTATCCTCTCTGCCTGCCAGCTCCTCCTATCCTTGCCCCTGCTTCACTATTGGCCCATCATCTCTTTATTGGGGGCATCAGGTGTCTTAGACAGGCACAGTAACACAGCTTCACAGAGTTAAACAAATGCAGCGTAAACAAAATTCACACACCTGAAAATCATATTCCCCAATATATTCTCTGCCTAGCAATTGTTCTTATTTTTTAATAATAATAATAAATTACAGTATAATTATATCATCTCTTCCTTCCCCTTTCCTCTGTCCAGATTCTCCTGTGAGCCCTCTTGTTCTCTCTCGAATTTCAAATTCTTTTTCTTTAATTGTTGTTCTCACTGGAGTACATGCACACACACACACACATACAGAGGCTCATGCATGCACAAAATAAATAATTATTTTTAAAGAAATCAGGACTTTCCAAACCACTTCTGACTCCAAATGCAGCCTTCACAAATCTACAGGGAAGCAGAGCATTGTGTTACCCAGCTGTGAGCACTGCTGACCGCAGGCTGCGTGCAGGCTTTAGCAGTTAGCGTGGAGCCACACACAGGCTGACCTGAGATGCTGAGAGAAGCGGGGAGAGCAAGGACTCCTAACCACAATGCTTCGTTCCTGCCTCTCTCATTGTTGTAGGATTTCTTTTTAAATTAAAACAGCCTTTTGGCTTGTGAGCCTTGCTCTGGCAGGAAGACAGATGATTTTTTTTTCTCCCTTTCTTTTTCTTTTTCTTTTCTTTTTTTTTTTTTTTTTTTTTCTAAGCAGTATCAGACATGTGGTTTCCTGTCTGTGTTTAACTTCGCTAGCAGTACATCTCAGCCAGCTGGTTCCCTCTGGGCCCGTTGCAACCTTAATGGCAGTGCTTCACGCCATCCAGTCAGGCCATTCTGTGTGCACCAGATGCCTCGCACACTTACTGTGTTCCAGTGCCTTTGGAGTGAGAGAAGTTTAGAAGTGCTACCCCCCCACACACACCCGCACACCCCCACACACACACCCCCACACACACACACCCACACACACTGATCTCGGGGCTGTCCAAACCGAGCACTGGGCGACTGGCTTCTTAGAAGAAATTCAGGGTTTTTTCTTTGAGTTTTGTTTTGTTACAGATTCTCATATAGCCCAGGTTGGCTTCAAATCTTTTACACAGCTGAGGATGGCCTTGACCCTCTTATCCCCCCCCCCTCAGCCTCTGTTTCCTATGTGCTTAGATTGCAAGCCTGCATCACTGTGCCCAGTTTATGACCTGTTCAGGATCCAGCCTATGAATGCTAGGCAAGTCCTCTACCAACTCCACTCCCAGTACTGACCTTGAGCTTTCTGCTTCTCCTGCCTCCGCTTCTCAAGTGCTGAGATGACAGATATGCTCCCCTAAGCCCAGTGTTTGGGGTGCTGGGGATCCACTCAGGGCCTGCTGCATGGTGAGCATGCAAGCACTCTACCACCTAGGCTGCATCCAGGTCTTTTTAGGTCTTGCATGCAAGCAATATGAAGAGTAAGTGTCACCGCGGCAACCCCAGGCCTCTGGTGCCATGCTGCCTTCCGAGTGTGCACTCAGCCCTCAGAACAGCTGCTTCCCAGCTGTGCCTATCTGTTTGGAGAGGAAACAGGCAGATTTGCTTTCTGGACTAACTACAGATTTTTAAAAAAAATAGGTGTGGAAATATGGTTGAGAGAAATTGTTGCAAGAATTAGTATGGATTAAAATCGATGACTCTCACTTGAGTGGCAACTCAGAGCTGAAGGGACCTCGGGTTGTGTACAGACTTTGACTAGAAAGCATGTCCCAGGTCCCCCAAAGCAACCTGAGTGTGTACAAAGAGAAATATGAACCACATTTCAACTCAGTCAGTCCCAGCATAGGAAGTAGTTGAAGTATTGTAAGGTAAAGCAGTTCTCTTTTATAAATTATGTTCCTCCTGAGCTGAGACATGGCCGGAGGTTGTGAGAACGTACTTGTAGAATTCCATTCTTCCTGAATAATTGTGGAGGGCAATCCAGTGTGTGCACAGCCTGCCCTGGATTCATCCACTGGATATGAGTGGCCGCTGTAGCAACCAGACCCTAGGGCTGGTACGGCACTGACTGCAGGTTTATGCCCCACCCAACTTGCTTCTATGTGTTCCACAAACTCCACACCCATATGCTGTAGTAAATGGTTGGTGTCAGAGTTTGCTACTTTTAGAGAGTCTGTAGTCAGAGGGCACTTGCTTGTTTCCTGGCCACCCAGACTTCTGGCTGCCCAGAGTCCTGAAATAACCACACAGAAACTGTGTTAATTAACCACTGCTTGGCCTATTAGCTCTAACTTCTTATTGGCTATCTTTTACATCTTAATTTAATCCATTTTCATTATTTTATATTTTACAACAAGGTTCATGGCCTACCGGCAAGGTTCCAACATATCTGTCTCCAGCGGTTCCATGGCTTCTCTCTGACTCCTCCTCCTTTCTTCCAGCATTCAGTTTAGTTTTCCCCACCTAGCTCTATTCTTTTGCCTTATCACAGGCCAAGACAGTTTCTTTATTAACCAACAGTATTCACAGCATATAGAGGGAATCCCACATCAGAGAGTCCCATTATATAATAAGTTTTAAAAAAAATTCTCCAAGAAGCTGGCAAACTTTGTATACTTTTTTATTTTTTTTTAATTTCTAACCAAACTAAATTCCAGGGAGTGAACATCAAAACTTCTCTATGTACAGTTACCTGGCTTTTGAAAGTCTAATCTGAGAGCAAGCCTCTCTCCTACCTACTGTTATGTAAACCTTTAGTTATACTTTAAATTATATCTATTAAAAATAATGATAACAGGGCTGGAGAAGATGACTCAGTCAGTGCTTGCCTTGCAAGCACTCAGGACCTCAGTTGGTTGGGACCCTGGAATTCGCATTAAAATGTGGAGTATAGTAACATTTACTTGCAATCCCAGCACTGGGGAGCAGACACAGGAGGATCCCTGGGGCTTACTCCCCAGCTAGCCCAGCTAATTTCTCAAGCTCCTTTCAGGAACAGACACTGTTTCAAAAACAAGGTGGGCAACTCTTAATGAACACCTGAGATGGGCTCTTGCCTCCACACATACATACATACACATTCATGCTTGTGCACTGACTCACACACACATATTCACATACTGCCCACACACATAGACACACTACCAAAATGTTGACTTTTAATAAAACAATTCTCATTTGTCCTTCTGACTTTAGGAAAGCTATATATGGGGCTGGAACAATGGTTCAGTGGTTCTGAACACTTACTGCTCTTGCAGAGGACCCAGGTTCAGTTCCCAGCATCTACATCAGGTGACTCACACCTGCCTGTAACTTCAACTTCAGACAAATCGAACCTATTATTTCATACACCGTGGATGTGAAATTTAGGTGTTAAATGTTTTCTGCTTTCCCAAGCCAGGCTGACATAACTGCCATGGTGGCCGTGCCCAGCTCCCAGGCGTCTTGTGCATTCTGCATTAGCTGTGGCCCCCTCCTGCAGGTTCCAGCTTAACTGCTCTGGAATGGGTATCAATGCTTTCTAATCCCCCACGATATCTCAGTATGTAGTCAACACCAAGAACCACTAGACTCAAGAACAATTGTTCCGCTAGACTCTGTGTCTGTCTCTGTAGTCCCTATGTAGCCTGGACAGAACCATCAGTGAGTAGAGACCATCCCCACAGAGGAGGCCAGCATTCTGTTTACGACTCAGGAGAAAGCAAAGACGCCTCACATCTAGGCTAGCCAATCTCAACTAATTATAAGAAGCTAGTTCAGTGAGGCCCCTGGATCTAGGGGAGACAGGCATCTGTGGCTGTAGAACAAACCTTAAGAGTGTGAATGAGAGGTGGAATGTTGAGGACCAAGTAGGTCCCCAGAAGGCAGGGTGCACAGCTTACGGCACTGGTTCTCAACCTTCCTAATGTTCTGACCCTTTAATACCGTTCCTCATATTGTGGTGACCCCCAACCATAAAATTATTTTCATTGCTACTTCATAACTGTAGTTCTGCAACTGTTGTGAATTGTAATGTAGATATTTGATATGCAGAATATCTGGTATGCAATCCTTGTGAAAGGACCATTTGATCTGTAGACTGAGAACCACTGGTTGAGAGCAAGAAGGGTCAGGCCAGTGCATCTCTATTTTTAGGATTCCCAAGCACAGGCAGGAGACGGGCAACCTGGGAACTGGCTCAGGAACTGACAACCAGGAAAATAATGGAAGATCCCGAGTTAAAGGCAACTGGGTTACAGTACACCCTATGTCAGGAAGCGGAAGGAAATGACCCCCAATGTTCAGCTCACTCTCTCCTATGCATTGGGTTCAGGGCCCCAGCCCATGGAAGTGTGCCTCCTGCAGTCAGAATGGCTCTGCCCACCTCAGTTAATCCAGTCCGTGCTCAGAGGTTTGTCTTGCAGGTGGTTGTAGAGCCTTC
Organism: Myodes glareolus; assembly: GCF_982192425.1. NCBI lineage: Eukaryota > Metazoa > Chordata > Mammalia > Rodentia > Cricetidae > Myodes > Myodes glareolus. The sequence continues at coordinate 8,338,497 of NC_142029.1, forward strand.
CAAGGTGACTGTGTTAGCCACAACAAGGACTCACATAGAGTCGGGATGATGCAGGCCTCTGGAAGTCAGAAGACAACCTCAGATGCCATTCCTCATACACTGTTCATCTTCTTTTTGAAGTTAGCTCTGTTACTGGCCCGCAGATCACCAAGTAAGCTAGGCTGGCTGGTCAGTGAGACCCCTTGTTGCTGTCTCTCTATTGCTGAGATTACAAGCATAGACCACCATTCCCACCTTTTTTTATTTTATTTTTCTGAGGGTTTGAACTCAGGTCTTCCTGCTTACAAAGCAAGCACTTTACCAAGTGAAGTATCTCCCCAGCACTCATACAGGGTGACTTTGAAATATCCCAGTATTTGAACTTTGTGCCAATTGTGGCTAAAGTGGCAGCTACCAGCTTGAGGTTTAACCCCCACATCCCAGGAGTAAGCTAGAAGAGGCTGTTGCATTGGTCTGAAATTTATTCAAAGTGGAGTCCAGAAGAAATTCATGCAAAGGAAACTGATGGGTAGGGAAGGGAGCTGGGGGTTGGCTTGGCTTGGAGATGTTTGCAGTAGGAATTAAAACAGAGCACACAGAGAGAAAGCCTCTTCCCTCATTACAGGAAAAGAAATAGTCTCAAAATTTACCCAGAATGCTTAGCAGCACTGTCACCACAGTGCCAGTTCAAGTTGCCCTGTGTCTCCTGCCAGCTTACTCTCCTGTTGTACAATTAAAATCACTTTTAATTGTTTGCTTGCATTTGTTTGCTTTTTGTGGAGACGATGAATGGGGAATCCTATCTCACTCCACACTCCTCTGCTGGTTAATTGACTGGAAGATGCTTGTGGGTTGTTTTCTTGTTGGCCAGTCAGAATACAGTTGTGCCAGCACCCTGCCAACGATGCCACCAAGAGACTTAGTTTCAGGACTGCATCGTCTCTGACAGAATACCAAGAAACTGACTCCAGCTTTGCAGAGGTACTTCTGGAACCTTAAAGTATGGATACGTTACCCAGGTAGCACTCAAGTGCACACTCTGACCTGGTGATAATTTAGAGTGGGGGCAAAGATGCTGCTTCCCAAAGAGCTCTTAGGTGATGTGTGCTCAATATGCTGGTCTGGAGATCTCACTTTCAATGGCAAGGTACCAAGAGATTCTGCACCATGACAACAAGATGCTTAAAGATCCAGGTGAGGTCAGCAAGATATATGGACTCTAGAATTGTCAAATATATATAGAACACTATAGCTGAGCTTGTTCCCTTTCTCTCTCCCTTTCCCCATCTCACTCCTTGTCTGTGTGTCTGTCTGTCTACCTACCTACCTACCTATTTATCTACCTGTCTATCTATTATCTACCTACCTGCCTGCCTACTTAACTAACAACTTACACACACTCACAAAAATGCGTGCATGCACACCCACACCCCCCCCACACACACACATATGCACACATGCATACATACATGGATAGATACACATAGAGATACTTAGACAGAGGTACATAAGTAAATTGAGCAGGACTGTTCTGGTTTGATTTCTAATGTGTAATAAATACCGTAACTGAAGCACCTTTGGGAAGAAAGGGTTTATTTGGCTTATACTTCTAGGTCACAGTCCACCACTGACAAAGTCAGTGTAGGAGCCCAAGCAGAAACTAAGCAGAGACCACGGAGTGATGTTGCTTACTTGCTAGTTCTCTGGGTCATGCTTAGGGAGCTGTTTCATACAGCCTAGCCCAACCTGCCTAGGGATGATGCTGCCCACAGGGGGCTGGTCCCCCCCACATCTACCATCCATCAATTCATCAAGACAATCCTTTACAGATGTTGCCACAGGCCAAAGTGATCTGGGAAGCTCCTCAATTGAGTTTCCTCTTCCCGGGTGATGCTAGATTGTGTCAAGTTGGCAATAAAAACTGACCAGGCCAAGGCCAGAGCGTTGCTTTTGTAAAGACAATTTCAGCCGGGCGTGGTGGTGCACACCTCTGATCCCAGCACTCGGGAGGCAGAGGCAGGTGGATCTCTGTGAGTCTGAGGCCAATCTCGCCAAACGAACTCATTCCAGGACAGACAGGACTACGCAGCGAAACCCTGTCTCAAAATAAATATATAAATAAATACAAATAAAAAAATAAAGACACTTTTAGAATCTGTCTTATAGTTTCTTCTCAATTACATGTGAGCAGATGTTTTGTAAGGCTTGGAATGGTTTGTATTAAAATTGTAGGACAGTTTATTGGAATCCCCGAGAACAGAGATTCTGCAACATTCACTCAATCCTGTTAGCATGAGAGCTGCACATGCCCACTTCGATGGTGAAATCATAAAACAAACAAACCCCAGAGAAGTTCCAGCTCCGGCCCGTGGAGGAGGTGCTGCTTTGGAGGGAAAGGAAGGCAGTTGTCTGAAGGCAAGTTGGGGATCTTGAAGAGACTTATGGGATGCCTGGAAACATATTTTATTACCAGACTGGTGGTTTTAAAATTGTTTGCCTTACAATAATTCATTGATCTTGACACCTGTTTTCTGTGCTTTTCTGTCTTTGTGTTTCATTGGACTGAGAAAGGAAAAAAAATCAGGACACAATCAGAATAGTAATTTACAAAGGCCAAGTTTTGTTCTTGGGCTAAATGTGCCTTGGATACCCTTGTGTTCTAGTATCATTTTTGTTGCAGGGATAAAATGCCTGATAAAAGACAATTTGTGGAGAACGGTTTTCCTTGGCTCCAAGTTCCAGGTTCCAGTCTATCACTGAGGGGAATGAGCTCAGGAGCCTGAGACAGCTGACTGCCTCATGTCTGTAGGCAAGAGCGAGAGGAATGAACACATGTGTGCTCAGTTCCATCTCTCTACTCTCATCTGCCTAGGGAATGACGCCACCCACAGAGGACTGAGTCTTCTCACAATGGGCAACTTAGTTAAGACAATCCCCAACAGGCATGCTTGCATTCCCACCCCATGTCGACAATTCTGCATTGAAATCTCTCCCCAGGTGATTGTAGTTTCATCAAGTTGACAGTGAAAGTTGGCCATCACACCTGGAGATGGAACAATACTCTGGGCCCTCTTTCCACATCATTGTCTCATTTTAGAGATAAGAAGTTCAGAATACGGGTGATGTGCCCAGGACACGTGGCCCAGGTCTGCGTTCCTGCACCGTCTCTATTCCTCCCTTCCACCTCACAGTCTCCCCAGCATTGAAACTTCAAGGGCATCTAAAACTTTCTGTTGTGTGTGTCCCACAAGAAAGGCCAGGTCTAACTGAAGATGAGAAATAATTTGCCGATTTCAGAGTCCAAAAAAGTAAATAGTTTTGAAAGATACATTTTTTATTTTCTTTGCTTTGCCCTTAAAAGATAAAGATCAGTATGCCATAAAATTATACAGGCTGACAGGAAAACTCAGGGCAGAATGTCATGGTGTACTCTTCTGTACAGTGACTGGAGAGAGAACACCTTGATTTCTAAACCAAGCCTTGTACACATACACACAGACATACACGCACAGAGATACACACACACACACACACACACACACACAGAGAGAGAGAGAGAGAGAGAGAGAAAAGAACACACACAAAAGTATACACATATACAGGCATACACACACAGAGGTACATACACTCACAGACATACACACACAGAGGTACACACACACAGACATACACACAGAAGTGTACATATACACAGGCATACACACACACACACACACACACACACACACACACACACACGAGATGAAAGCAAGTGACTCCCCAGGCTCTTATGTCCTTTGTCATGCCCACATCTGATACTAGTGGCTAAAAAGAAGTTAAATCTGAAACTCTCTAATGGTTTTAAGTAAAAGTGACTTAGTAAAAACAAACAATGAGGTCAACATGGTGACAAAACCATTCCAGGTGGAGGCCTGGGGCGCTGCTCAGTTCCTAGAGTGCTTATTTATCACGTTCCAACGCCCTAGGTTCCACTCCAGTGCCACATAATGGTAGTGCATGCCTGTAAAGCTACCACTCTGGAACTGAAGCTTGAGGGTCAGAAGTTCAAGGTCATCTCCAGATGTATGTAGTCTTTGAGGCTAACCTGACCTATGTGAGACACTGACTCAAAACATAAAGCAAAAAATAAAAACTAAAACAAGCAAAAATTCTAAATTGATTGTTAGTTATGTCTTGATAAAAACTTGGTGAACACAGAGAATGAATTTGAGAAATGGGCTCTTGTGTTACTATTTAAAGTAGTTGAGCAATTCCAATGAAGACATTTGGAGTGAAAATTCTTTATTGTAACTGCACACTAGAAAGGAACATGTGGCAGTTTCCACTCACCTTGGTGATCTGGTGTGTACGTTGACGAACAGTACATGACATCTAGAGAGATCCTTGGAGAGATGTCACTGAGTCTGTAAGTGCGAAGACATCCACATGTCTCCCGTGGTCATCTGGGGTCACAAGATATGGATGCAACTGTCCAGGAAGGAAGTGGAGCTAGGATGAGATACAGGAAGGGAAGGAAAAGCATCCTGTCTCAAGTCACTACCTTAATTAGTACTTTAAAATTAACACATTCATTTGTTTGCTCAGTGACTACCAGAGGGAAGTGCCCTAGGGATCTTTACTGAGTAAGCTTGCTGTGAGCAGCCAGTGCCTACCTCCACAATGTTGGAAAGCAGAAACTAACTCGGGACTGTTGGGAGGAAAGTCATACAGTGTTTGTGAATGTGTTGCTGAGTACCCTGCCTGCCAAAGCTCACTGTATGCTACTCGTCTTTCCGGAGAAGAGAATCACAGAGGTCTCCCCAGACTCAGCAAAGCGGTCAGCAAAAGCCTCAGTTGCTTCCGTGGAAAGCCATACACCAACCCAGGCAGATCTACCTGTAGCATCTGTTACCCACATCCCAGGGAGATGGGTCAGTCTTGAACTTGCTGTAGGAGCACTGTCAGAGGGGCCAGCACTCCGTGCTTCTTCCAAGGGCACCTTCTGTTTTGTGCATGTGCACTGTGGACTAATTGAAGTCAGATGAAGTCTGTAGAATTGCTCGGAGAGACTTGTAAACGCGTGTGAAATACTGCCGTACTGAAACGCAATGATCTCACATTTTTATAGATGAATATGTATTTCTATAATAATGCTGGGGCAGGATCTAGCAGGAGATCTAAAAGGAAAGAAAGACCGAGATGTCTGAGTGACAAGCAAAGCATGCATGTGTCGAGGTGTTTGCTCCAGATAGAATGTGGCGTGAACATGTCTTTGATTTCTACTGCTGACACAAGCTTGGGTACGGCAAACACTTAGAAATGATTCAGAGTGCTATTTTGGGGCAGGAGTGATGGCTCAGCAGGGAAGAGTACTTAATGCTCTCGCAGAGGACTCAGGTTTGTTTCTCAGCACCCACACAGCAGCTCACAGCCATCTGTAAATTCCAGGGAATTGATGCTTTCTTCTGACCTCTGAGGGTACCATACACACATGGTACACATATATTCATGCAGACACACACACACATGAAATAATAAATAATTATCTTAAAAGATAAATAATACATGTTAGTTAAAGGTGGGAGAATGTGAGGCCTGTTGCTCACTGAGTTCATAGGACCACTGAGTTCCACTCACAAAGCCCAGGCTAAGAATATTTGCTATTGCAAACATAGAGCCTCATTAAAAAATAAAATAAAAAAAAGAACCTTCAAGAAATTCTACCCAGAGCTAGCTCTAATTTTATGTTACATAAAACACTTTTCATGGCAACTAGTAAGACTAGTTTCACAAGCATGATTTGATTCCCCGTGTGCGTGAGGTCCTGTAGCAGGCTTCTAAGTTCTTGCTCATGTTAAAAACCTTTTCTCCTTAGCAGGAAAAAAAATGCCCACTTAGGGGCAGTTCCTCACTGTGGTTTGGAATTGAGAATGAGAAGTAATCTTTGTGCAGATGGCATGGCCCTTTAGAGGCTGGCACCACCCAAGAACAAACAGTGTGGCTCACTGTTAAGAGCACTGGCTGCTTTTACAGAGGACCAAGGTTCAGTGCCCAGCACCCACGCGAAGGTTCCCAACTATCTATGACTCCAGTTTCAGGGGATTCAACACTCTCTGGTGGCTTCCCTGGGTACCAGGTGTGCAGGTGACGCGCATGTATTCATTCAGGCAAACACTCAAACACAGAAAAAGAAAAATAATTGATTGTATCACTGAGCAGATGGCCACCAAAGTGCTTGCTGCCTCCAATAAAGACAGACACTGTATCAAACTGAAAGGTTAGTTAAAACCATTCTTTGTTGGCTCTCAGGGTGTCACTGGTGTGACATTTAGAGACACTGTAGCATAAGGCTAAGAGCTCTGGTCCAATAGAGCTTGTTGCAAACATTATCTTGCTTATTGCCTGCGTCAGTCTTGGGAAATTAAACACTCTGAACTCCAGCGTTCCTTTCTGGGACATGAGTCTTAAAACGTAGCTGTTTCTACCCAGCAGAGTTTCCTCAGCAATTAAATATGAGAATTATGTAAACCCTGTGAATCCAGCCAACATATGGCATGTGCTCAGTCTGGGAGTCTCTCTTCCTTGGGGGCTGGCAGGAAGAAGCATATTCTGTGACTTTCTGGGCCAAGGAGACCCCTGCGTGTGTCCACACCTACAGCTCTCTTTGTCTAATAGAGAAGCCCAGAGGCCAGCATGGTGGCGTGCCTGGGCAGCTCTTGTTTAGATCCAGCCACATCCCAAAGCTTCCTTCCGGCCTCGGTTGCTATTGTGACTCCCTTCACCTCTTCTTTGAAGCTTCTAGACTGACAGATGTTATTCCCCCTCCACACACGTACAACTTTATGTGTAGGTTTAAGAAAGAAGGAAAAGGAAAAGGTCACAGGAAACAGGAGGGGAAAGTGAAGCTTTCATTTTTGACCTTAAGCCAGGGGATTTCTCGAACCTTCTGCAGTCAATGTCACATGTTAATTTCAGTTTGGGTACTTGCCGCTGACTTAGAAGAACTAGAAATGAACAAGGAAAACCTTTTCTGTACGTAGTTAGGATTTATAAACTGATCAGTATCGAATGAACAGTTCATGCAGGCGTTTTAATGCATTGGAGACTCAGCTATGAAATTATGCAGGCAATAGTTAAAAGTCTGAATTGTATTTCTTATATGTGGAAAGGAATATTCACAATGGACCAAAAGTAAAGTCTGTCCAAATCCTTCCAGTGTATTACAGGGTATTAAAAACCACATTTATAGGATGGGGGCTGCTGATTTTCTTCCTATAAAAATACTGTCAGATAGTAAATACTTTTGGCTTTGTGGAATAGAGTTGATCTTAATTGCAGGGAGGTCTCTATTAAGAGCATCCACAGACGGCTTCTCTCTCTTTTCCCCATCCTATCTGTTTAACAACCGTTGAAAGTGTGGGAATATCTTGATCACAAGGTCATATAAAAACTGATTAAATCTGCCTCCTTCAGAAGGTAAGGCAATATTCATCCGACAGCCAAACGTGGGAAATCATGGAAGTGGCCCCGCCTGTGCCAGGTGCCAGTATATCCCCATGGTACCAGATGACCTAAGCATTGCCCCTGTAGAGCTCCCATCGTTCTGAGAGGAACATTAAGTCAGTTAACCAAAGCAGTTTTATGGCAAAGTGTCTCATGGAGAGCTGACTGTGGAGAGCTGAGACAAGCAAGCCTTCCCTTCCAAATATGTCCACAGGTACTAGGGATACGGGCTGTAATTTGCTGCGGCACCTAAATAGTATTTCATCTGTGTCTTTAATTTTGCCATCTAGGATTGTGTGTGTGTGTGTGTGTGTGTGTGTGTGTGTGAGAGAGAGAGAGAGAGAGAGAGAGAGAGAGAGAGAGAGAGAGAGAGACTGTCATGGTCTGCCATCACTGCTGCCTCTCATTCCCTGTCCCAACAATTTGATAGTTTAGAATTACCCTATAATTCCAGTTCCAAGTGATTTGATACCCTCTTTGGCCTTTGAGGGCACACACACACACACACACACACACACAGAGTTGCATATAAGGCATTGTTAGGTCTCGGTTGAGCTGTCTTCACCATCGGCAGCAACCAAAGCATGGAAGCAGGAGGGAGACTGAGTGGATCGCTGACTTCCAGAGATGACTTTCCCCACTGCTCAGGCCTAGAGCTGGTGTTTCAGGGCAGCCTGAGTGGGAGTCAGAATGAACAGAGTGAATTGGAGGTTCGGATCAGTAGGAACAACGGGACTGTGGCAGTCTCTACAACACTGGTTCTCAACCTTCTTAATGCTGTGACCCTTTAATACAGTCCCTCAGGGTGTGATGACCTCCCCAACCATAAAGTTATTTTGTTGCTACTTCATACTATAGTTTTGCTACTGTTATTAATCATGATGTAAATATCTGTGTTTTCTGATGATCTTGGACAGCCATCAAGGGTCATTCAATCCTTAAAGGGGTCATGACCCACCATTTGAGAACCACACTCTACAGTTTTATCAGATTCTATATGAATTGGTTACTTTTGCATTGCTTTAACCAAACGACTTGACCGGAATCAAATTAAGGAAGGAAGAAATTATCCTGGCTTGTGGTTTGAAGGGATACAGTCAGTCCCAGGGGTGAAAGCAGGCTGGCAGGACCTGACCACAGCACATTCATAGGAAGCAGAGAGCATGTTACACATCTCAAGACCTGCCCTAAAAGAACTGCTTCCTGTAGGGAGTGAGATTCCACTTGATGAAGGTTCTATAAGCTTCCCAAACAACACCAGCAGCTGGGAATCGAGTTTTCAAACACAGGGCCCTGGCCAGGTGGGGAAGGGAACCAGTTAGTGCTAAATCAATCACTATGTAAACACTCGTTTAAAAACGGGAGTTACATCATTCTCTGTTTATCCCCAGTGCCTTGACCTTAGTTTTTGTTCAGCAGGTTGTAGTCACTCAGCTGCGATTATGCTGCTGACACACACAGAAACACAGCCGCACGGGAAGGCTAGAGAAGCCGTATGATTGCGTAACACAAGACACTTCACTAAGTTTTCCCAGCTTTTCTTAGAGAGTGACCTTTAAGCTGAAGTTTGAAGAGTAGGGGATATTTGAGTGAATTGTCTCAAGCAAAGATTACCTTTGCCGCTTCCCAAGCTCCCACCTCCTCTGCTTCTGCTGTGCTCGGGCCACCCTGAACCATCAGCTCTGTGCCTGAGGGGTAAGGAAAAGCATAGAAAGAAAGGATCTTTTGGGAATCTGTTATGTTATGCGAATATGGTATCTGTGTGTGTGAGTGTGTGTGTGTGTGTGCACGTGCACATGCGTATGCATGCATACACAGATGTGTGTTTATGTCTGCAAGGAACACAGGTGTGCTAATGTATGCATGTGGATGCTAGTGGATTTCTTTGGAATGACATGTACCCTTTTTGTGACAGGGTCTCTCACTTAACCTGAGCCTCACTGATTTGGCTAGTCTGGTTGACAAGTGAGCCTCAGAGATCCACCTGCCTCCATTTCTCCCAACCTGGAATTACAAGCATCTGCATTTTCATATGGGTTCTGGGGGGTTAGCACAGGTCCTCATGCTTGCAAGGCAGATGCTTTACCAACAGAGACATCTCCCCTGTCCTCCCCACCACCACCATGTGCGTGATTGCTGATGAAGAAGAGACCTGGAGCTGGTATTATCTAACAATGTCTTATGTATCAAACTTTGGTTGGTATGGTATCCTTGATCATATATGATTTGTTTCACCTTGGGAAGAACATGGATGGTGTACTAGTATGTAGCATCCCTGCAAAGAATCACCATCTAGTATCCATGGACACAGTTCGATGCTACTGTGTACAAGTGCATGGTTTTAGACTTGCTTCCTGGTGGCTCACACTTTCCAAACCTAATCAGTCTCTCCCGCCTCCTCTCTCCATCAGAATACACTGCCAGCAATCCTGACCTGTTCCTGGTCATTATCCAAGTGACGGGCGTCAGCCTCCTGCCTCCGCTGGGCATCGCCATAGCTGTGATCATCATCTTCTACTGCTACCGTGTCCATCGGCAACAGAGGCTGAGCCCGTCCTGGGAGAGCAGCAAGCCCCGGAAGCTCATGGACTTCAGCGATAATTGCGCCATCATCCTGGAGGACGACCGCTCGGACATCAGCTCGACGTGTGCCAACAACATCAACCACAACACGGAACTGCTCCCCATTGAGCTGGACACACTGGTGGGGAAGGGCCGCTTCGCCGAGGTCTACAAGGCCAAGCTGAAGCAGAACACTTCGGAGCAGTTCGAGACTGTGGCAGTCAAGATCTTCCCCTATGAGGAGTACACGTCATGGAAAACGGAGAAGGACATCTTCTCAGACATCAACCTGAAACACGAGAATGTCCTGCAGTTCCTGACTGCTGAGGAGCGGAAGACGGAGCTGGGAAAGCAATACTGGCTGATCACAGCATTCCACGCCAAGGGCAACCTGCAGGAGTACCTCACCAGGCATGTCATCAGCTGGGAGGACCTGCGGAAGCTGGGTAGCTCCCTGGCCAGGGGCATCGCCCATCTCCACAGTGACCACACTCCCTGTGGGAGGCCTAAGATGCCCATCGTCCACAGGGACCTCAAGAGCTCGAACATCCTCGTGAAGAATGATTTGACCTGCTGCCTGTGTGACTTCGGGCTGTCCCTGCGTCTGGACCCTACTCTGTCTGTGGATGACTTGGCCAACAGTGGGCAGGTAAGTCCGAACTGCCGCTCCAGACCCTAAGCTCACACTTGGCCTCACTTCTACCTTTTTCTTTTATTTCCTTGTAGTCGTACCAAAGAGTTCCACAATAGCCCAGAATGGAATATAGCAAAGGTTTGTTTATTTGGGGATACACTCACAGTAAGGGTAGCGATCTGCAGTCCTCTGAGTGTGCTGGGAACTGGAACTGAATCCAGCAGAAAAGAGGGCTGCACACGCTTTTTGTCTGCACTTACAATACATGAGACCACACCCTAAGTGGGTGGTATCTTAATGGCTGCTGGCTGAAGTAGTTCTCAAATTTCTTCTCTGAAATTTTTCAATTAGAGAGGTGTGTGTGTGTGTGTGTGTGTGTTTGTGTGTGTGTGTGTGTGTGTGTGTGTGTGAGAGAGAGAGAGAGAGAGAATACATGTGTACATGTGCACACACACATACTCAAGTGCACACATGTGCTCACCCAAGCAAGCATGCATGTGTGGAGATCAAAGGTTGACATCAGGTGTCTTTTCTTCATTGCTTTCCACCTTACTTTTTAAGACAGGGTGACTTACTGAGCCAAGAACTCACTGATTGCTAAAATTGGTGAGTCCTGCTCCTTCAACCCCACCCCAACCCAGAGGCACTGGGATTACAGGTACGCCAGTGTGCCCGGCTTTTACATGGGTATTGGAGAGCTGAACTCAGGTCCTCATGTTTATACAGTGAGCACTTGATCCACTGAGCCATCTCCTGGATCCTCATTTAATATACTCATTAGTACACTATAAATAAGTTATCCTAAGTAATGCATTTCATTATGACATTTCCATCCATGCATATAAAGAACTTCAAACAATGCCTTGGGTGAATATCTTCCTATTATCCCTTTTCTTCCCTGCCTTCTTTCTCCTCCCATGTCTCTAAAGGGCCCCCACCCCTTATTTCCATTTCCATCTCTTCCTCTAAATCCCACACAGGATAGACAACACTCACTATGTCTTCCTGAGCCTGGCTTATTTCACTTAACACGATGCCCTCCAGGTCCATCTATTTTCTTGTAGATGCCATCTTCTTGTTCTTTACATCTCAATAAAACTCAACTGTGTGTGTATGTCCCCCACACATGTGTGCATGTATGTCAACCCAGGCTGACTACATAACTTGGCTATTTTCACCTCCCCTCTTGACCCACACACCTGACTTCTTGTCTCAAGGAGCTCTACATTGTGCGGTTTATTAAAGGAATCTAGAAAATTAGCATGTCAGTACCCATTAGTCCCCAACATCCCACAGTCTCTCAACTAGGTTATCTTAATTAATAGATAGCATTTTTCCAACTCTGTCTTCAAATCCTTTCTAACCTGAGTCAGCTGTTGCTGCTTCCCATTCCCCTTCCATTTACAAACGGTTGCCTTTCTTTCAGGAACTGTTGACATCTTACCTCTAATTTTTCCTCTCATATGGTTGTACTAAATCATTTCTGCTGTTTAGTCTTAGTGGTTATACTAGTTCTTGGTTCTAGAAAGAGACCTTGAAGTCCAAATCCACACTTACGAGGCTACCAAAGATACCCACCATGATGCCAGGCAGTGAAAGTGACCAATAAGTATTTGTCGAAGGAGTGAACAGTTCCATTTGTCCACCTGTCCATCTGTCTGTCTGTTATTCTGTGTGTGTGTGTGCGTGTGTGTGTGCACGCGTGCAGGTACACATATGTGTCAGTGCACATACACATGCATTGTGTATGGAGTCCAGATCTATTTCTCCATTGCTACTCACCTTGTTTGGGGAGACAAGGTCATTTGCTGACACGGAAGCTCACCAATTTGGCTGGGCTGGATGGATAGATAACTCTAGGGAGCCTCCTGTCTTCGCTCCACCTCCATGCAGTGGTAGAATCACAAAGGTGTGCCATCATATCCACTTGTAGCATGGATTCTGGGGACTGGATTGCTGTCCTCTTGCTGGTCTGGCAAGCGCTTTACTTACTGAGCCATCTTCCCAGCCCAGTGATTCCATTTTTGAGGCATTGTCCCAGATCCAAATGGAAAGCCTTAGAGGAAGGTACATTCGGAGGATGTCCTTCCCAGGTGACCGCCGATGACTAACACAGTGGCTCTCCCATGAGGACGGCAGCTCTCTGTGGCTGGCTAACAGGGTGCACTCTAAAACCCGCCTCAGAGTGGACCGCACTTGTGAGGTTCCTGCCTTGTCAGGGCTCTGCCCCTAGCAGCATGTGCAGGGCGGAGGTCATCTCACTGAGACACAAACAAGTCAATATGTCAGGGCGGTGACTCACAGAGCGCTCTGTTAAAAAGGAAAATGTCTTCCAAGACAGGCCGATAAGAACTATTCTTTGAAACAAATGGTATTAATTATTTGACCTCTGTATGACAGTGATGGACGTTGGATGAACTCATATATACTGCGATATCAAACATTTCCATTTGAAAACCTTCCCTTAGAAATGGCATTCCCTTTTCCCTGCAGTCCTGTGTTTGTTTAATGTCAATCATAAAACTGATCACAGACCTAAATAACCAGAATATAGCTACACATCACATTCATAGAAATTATTGTATGATCTGGTCTTTTCATATGGCTTTAATTTAGCAGAGATTTATGAAATTATGTCATAGAGGCCATGGGGTAAATTAAAATTAAATGGTCCTTAAGTGACCCATGTGAGTGACAATTATTTTCATCAAGAGTCTTAGAGTTTCAAACATGAAAAAAATATCTAATTTGCAAAACCAAAAGTAAACATGTAAGGGGTTGGAGGATGACTTAGCCGCTAAGGGCACTTGCTGCTCTTACCGGGTGTTATTCTAGGGGTTTTGACCAGGTTCCTTTTCTCTGCCAGTTAAAGAATTTAAAGGTAAGAGAAAAAACTCAAGGGTGAAAGGTAGCAGTGGAAAAATTGCAAACCACAGCAAAAATGGACAGAACAACAACTAACAGGAATGGGAAGAATCAGCAATTGAAGAAAGGTGTTTGTTGGACTGAAGAGATGCAGGCATGCAGCAGACACACAGAAAGGGGCCTGCAGAGAATGGGGGGGGGAATCTTCTCGAGGACTGGGGGTTTTATCTTCTCTGACAGCTCTTACTTCCCTAATTTAGCATTGCTCAGTTTGAAGAAAGTTAGAATGACTGATTGGCTCAAATGTCATACAGAATGTCCTGACCAGGCCTTGAACTTGGTGACCCCTCCATCCAGAGGCCTACTGGTGGGAGAAAAAAAGCCCATGAAGCCCTTGTTTTAAGCTGCCAGTATTTTGTATTAGGTCCACAGGGTGAGGAAGAGTCAGCCGTTTTGGAAGTTCACCGCCTTTATTACCTAGTCATAGCCCACACCGCTGTTTGTCTGCCTTTCACGGACTCTGATCCTTAGTCCCTCCAGGGGACCTTGGCTTTCTTCCTAGCACCCATATGGCAGCTCACAAGAGTTTGACACCAATTCCAGGGCATCTGATGTCCTCTTCTGGCCTCTGTAGGCACATGTGGCGCAGGCCAAACACTCACCGCATAAAATAAAACTAAATAAATCTTTAGAAATATATAAGCATCTAAAATATCATAGATGTGGTCCTTGAGGCTATCTATAAGAATACTGAATAACAGGATGGCATATGCTGTTGAATTAGTGGCTCTGGGTTGGGATACTTGTTTGAGCATGTTTTGTTTAGAGTCTTTGAAGAGCTTTCAGAGAGAAAATAATGGTATGTGTTCTGCCTGCCTGTGTAATTCTCGTCATTTAAAACAGCACTATGATTTTTTTTTTAAAAAAAAAAAGAGAGAATCTGTACAGGGCTGTGACTCAGTCAGCAAAGCACTTGCCTAGTGTGCATGAAGCCCTGAGTTTGAGTCCTAGGATCACCAAAAAGTGGGTGTGGTATGTTCTCTCAGCGCTCTGGAAATGGAGGTAGGAGGATAGGTGGCTCAAGGAAATCACCAGCTACAGAGGATGAGGCCAGCTTGGGCTATGTGCAACCATGTTAAAAAAAAATAAAGGAAGGAATGGAGGGAGGGAGGGAGGGAGGGAGGGAGGGAGGGAGAGAGGGAGGGAGGGAGGGAGGGAGGGAGGGAGGGAGGGAGGGAGGGAAGGAGGGAGGCAGGCAGGCATACAGGAGGGGCTAATTGACCTATAATGCTTAATGCCTGTATAGCTTAAAGACTACGACTTCATATTAGAATATTAAACAATCTTTAAGCAACTGTGCAGCAAGTGAGTACAGTGACCTCAAATGTAAGCAGTATATAAGAATCTTGATCAGAGATAGAGTGTATAGTGCAATATGATAAATATATGTTAGATATATAAAATTGTGTCAGTATACAAAATGTCTTAGGCAGAGGTAGAAACATGCATGTATACAATATGACAAAGTAACTTTGCATAGGTGTACAAATATTGTAAAGAGAAATAGGAGCATGTTCAATGATAACAAACATAATTTGAATTCATATCAGTATACAAGAATCTATACCAATGTTAACTGTCTATAAATAATAGGTCACAAGTATTCACTCTGTTACTCACTATTATTATTAGTGTGAGTAAGCTCACACTAATCTACTTATTATCCCATCCAATTTCCCTTCTGTTTTCAAAGAAGATCCCTGAGCCTACATAATTTCCACCCTAACCCCCAACCCTATACCAGTTATAATCACCTCAGTCTTTTCAAAATTTTAAAGTTTTATCAGTAGTAAAAGGCAGGAAGGAAAAAAAAAAAGGAAGGGAGGGAGGGAGGGTTAGGAAGAAAGAAAGTACCCCACCCCACCTCCAGCTGAAGAGCTGTTGCCAGTGGGTGGTTGCTGGGGAGAAAGGAGAGGAGTCACGTGTCTTCAGTGGTACAGCCACTGATAGTTACCCTGATCCCAGAAAGCTCCCACTAATGTTTTTATGAGTAACTCTAATCAAATGCAATGGATCATTTCAAAAAGACATGGAAGTAGGTATGGGACTTGTTAGCAAGAGGGGATTCAAGAAGTGGACAAGAAATAAGAGAAGATAATTGTTGTGGGAATTCATTCCGTCAATAGTGTCTTGGATACCAGCCCATAAGGGCATGGTCTGAGGTACTGTAAGCACAAACAGGAAGCATGAGAGCCCCTTGCTCTCTCTTGGTTGATGGTTGGCGTCAGGTTCACAGCTTCCAGCCCCCATAGAGGACCACGGCTCTCTAATCTTACTGTGAGTTTTCTTCCCAAACCAATAAATACTTGTTATCCTTTATTCCAGGCTCTTGTGGGCCTCCTTAATTACATCTACAGATAATAGGGATAAATTTGATCAAAATACATCATATACATGTATGGAGTTATCTAAAAATAAAGAAAGAAGCCTCAAGAAACAAAGGAAAACATCTGTAGATGTGAAGCCCAAGCTCAAATCCCCTGTGACAACTTCACTCAAAATTGAAGTTCAGTTAGGAGCTTCATTCTGTGTTTTTGTTTTTATCTTAAAAGGTGGGGACAGCAAGATACATGGCCCCCGAAGTTCTAGAATCCAGGATGAATTTGGAAAACGTGGAGTCCTTCAAGCAGACAGATGTCTACTCCATGGCTCTGGTACTCTGGGAAATGACATCCCGTTGCAATGCGGTGGGAGGTACGTAATTGGCCTCGGTGCAGTCAGGGGTGGGTCCCCATTCCGGGTGACATAATGGTGTCTGTTTCCAGCACAGTCCCATGGTTCAGCAGTGGACGCCATCCTGGGTGGTAGCTGAGCTCATGTAGTGCACAGGTCTTCTAGAATTATTCTGATTCGCCGAGGTTTCTCAGTGAAGAACCACATTGGGAACAGAAGCCTTACCATACAGCTAGAGGGAATTATGTTTCTCTCCACAGATGAGTTAATATCTTGCAGGAGGTGGTCGCGAGAAACAGGAATAAGAATGGTTTCTGTGGACCCAAAGGGGAATAGTCAGATGACCATCTGCATTGTGTTTCTTCTCCTTTGGATTTAAAGGACCGAGAAAATACTTGACTAAATATTTGCTCTTGTAGACATGACTTCTTTTTCGCAAAACGAAGCAAGATGGGTTGATACGTCTGTTTGGGTTTTAAAACCCCAGGGATACTTCTTAAGGAAGATAGCTAACCTGTAAGACCTCGCCTCTGCATTCAGTAGCTTCTATCAGGACTCACCTGGAAAAGGAGTGCACTCCTGCCTTGTACAGAGGAAGTCAAGCTTGGATTCATTCTTGTTTGCCTTTTTGTTTTATAATAATAATAGATTTACCAAATAGAGTCAAGAAGAACACAGAGAGCTGAGGAAGTAGCTAAATCACTAAAATCTTACCACACAAATGTGAGGGCATGAGTTCAGATCCTTGGCACCCATAGAAAAGATGGATTTTGTGGAGGGCACCTATAATCCTAGTGCTGGGAAGGCAGACACAGGAGGATGCCTGAGGCTCTATGGCTAGGCAGATGACACAAATCAGTTTGCTTCAGGCTGAGTGAGAAACCCTGTCTAAAAACATAAAGAACACACATACACACACTTCAACAAAATTAAATAAAAATAAGATTAACATAGAGATCTAGAGGTGTAATCCCAGCACTCATGATGCTAAGGCAGAAGATTGAAGCAGGTTCTAGGTCAGTCTGGGTCAGTATTAACTTATGGACCAGCCTGGACTACAGAGAAGATTCTGTCCTCAACATAGACACTGATAAACAATTGTAACAACAGCAACACAGATGCAGAGATGCCAGCCCACCTTTAATCCAGTGTTAAGCTTTGCCTAAATCCAAAAGACAAGAAACGATCTAACTGCATTAAAGCCAGGGCATTAACATTGGTGCAGTGCCCTGTGTTGCCCACAGACCTCACTTATACTTCCGGGTCACCAGTAAGGTGCTCTTCTGAAAGAAGACTTGGGTTAGGATTCATGTGGGTCTAACTCACGTGCTTTCATTGTCTTCCATGACCTTGGTACTTGTGAAATTGAAATGAGCACCTCAGAGCCTGGATCCCACTTTGGGCTTTGCTGGTGTTTTCTCATCATTAGATTGAGATGACATGTCTGGAATAAGAACACCATAGACACTGTGGTAACTCCTCTGCACATGAAACCAAGGACAGGCGTGCTGCTGTCGGCTACGAGGTCTGACTGCCAGGTTCTCCTCTGTAGAGATGCCATTTTCCAGTCTGTAATGAGCACTCACCAGGGAAAGAGACTCTGGTTTTATAGTCTCACCTGTTAATTTGAGGATGGATGAAGAATTCCCACCTTAAAGGATCATCATGGTGATGTTTGCCTCATGCAAATGTTTCTGTTTTTCTTACCCCTTGTAATTAGTAGGTATCTAACTCTGAGGGAATCCCTATCCTTCCTCTCACTATCCCTTGTTATTTTGCCATTATTTGTGCATTTCTATCAGCTGGGGACAATGGGTATTTCTTTCATTCTGTGAATGTCCAACGATGGCATCACTTATCTCGTTGCTCAAATAGCGACCTTTTTGGTTACTCACCCAAACTTGCTGATGTATTGCCCAAAGCCGTTCCACCCGGACCCACCGCTATTTCTGAGCCTTCATTCCTTGCGGAAGCTGTTTGGCTCCCCAGAACCCCAAGAAGGATCAAGATCACCTCTTCTTCATCCCTTGTTGAGCTACTGTCATCTAGGTCTCCGACCTTTGTGGAGACGGTAATTCCTATCTGGTTGATATACTTCTCTCCTGGTTTCCTGCCTACTATAGGGTCTTCTTCCACACTTGTAAAAGTAGCTGTGTGTGTGTGTGTGTGTGTGTGTGTGTGTGTGTGTGTTTTCCTCACAGTTATATGGTTTAATCAGCTACCAACTATCATAAATGATTTTCTGCTTGGATGCTGCTTCGGCTTCAGAACGACTCTATAATTGACAGGAGTCACATCAAAGGCAGTGCTGTCCCCGACAGATTCAATTTACCCGGCTAGCGGTGTCTTCTCCCATGCCCTGAGAGCCGTGCTTTTGTAAACAGCCCCTGAGATCATGTCTGGTCTCCAGTTCTGACAAGGCAGCCAGTCTAAGGCTCTGGTGCGCTCTGCTTCCAGTGCCGTCACTGACAAGAGCCCCTTCCTGTTGATATTTGCTGAGTGGAGAAGAATTGCGGATGTGAGGTAGAGCCAAGCTCACCAACTTTTATGGGTTCTAAAAAAAGCTGTGGGGTAAACAAGTTTCCCTGTGGAAGGAACCAGGATCTGTTTTCTTCGGCTCATCTCAGGAAAGACCTTTCCAGCCTTTGTGGTAAAAACAGGCAGGAACTGAAAAGAACCCCCTCCTGGCATTCCTTTGTCTGATGGTAACTTCCCACCCCTGATTTTCCCATCTCCCACTCACTCCCACAATAATAATAATGAATAAACTTAAAGAGCAATGCAGAATGTTTCCTGAGTACAGCAACCAGAGATTGCTCTGTTACCCCACGATGTTACCCTCGGTGTTACCAGGAAGAGAGTGTAAACAGATGATACACAGTTCCTTCCAGAGCCGAGCCTAAGCTTCCTTTAGCATGCAGTCCCACCGCAGAGCTCCCCAGACCATCACAGTAAGTGAAGAGTGCTCTGAAGAGGAAGGAGGCATGGTCCAGGTTAAGCAAGCCCTGGAGGGATCCCAGACACCATCGCCAAGACAGTCACTTCATCCATCAGTGCCCTGAATCCGCCAGAATCGCATCTGGGACGTGCTTCAGTCAGCTTCCCTGTGCAGATGAGAAAACCAGTTTCCAGGGGTAGGACAGCCACGGAGCCAGGAGCTGTGTAGCCACAGGCCTTCCCCCTCCCGATTGGTGAAGAACAGGGAGCATGAATACCCAGAGTCGTATGTGGGGGCCTATGCCCCCTGCACATCATGCACTGAGGCACTGCTTTTCAGAAGTACTGGATGAGGTGGGCCAGACTCCTCAGAGGCCACAGTTCTGAAAGTCTGCATCTCTGAATTTTCCTGTCTCCCTTGATGAACACCTGAGTGTAGTGTGTGTGTGTGTGTGTGTGTGTGTGTGTGTGCGCGCGCGCGCGCACGTACATGCGTGCGCACATCAGTGTCTGTGTATGTGTGAGCTTGTATGCATATATGTCTGTGTTCGTGTGTGAGAGAGAGAGAGAAAGAGAGAGAGGGAGTGTGTGTGAGAAGGAGTGTGCATGTGTACCTGATTCTCTGTATGTGAGCTTGTACATATGTATGTGTATCTATGTGCATGTGTGTGTGAGAGAGAGACAGAGTGAGTGAGTGTGTGTATACATGCATGTATGTCTCTGTGTGTGAGCTTATGTGCATTTGTAGCTGTGTCTGTGTACATGTGTGTGTGTGTGTGTGTGTGTGTACATGTGTGTGTGTGTCCAGAGGTCAACCTCTCGTACGGTTCTCAGGCAAGGTCCACCTTTTTTTTTGAGACAAGATATTTCCCTAAAACTTGCCAAGTAGGCCAGACTGACTGATCATCCAGCCCTAGGTATGCACCTGCCTCCTCCACCTCCTCTGGAATGCCAGGCATGTGCTGCCACACCTGGGTTTCGTAATTTGGGTTTCTTGTGATGAAATCCAGGTCCCTGTGTTTGCTAGGCAAGCATTTTGCTGACAATCCTCTTCCCAGCTCCCAGATGCCAGTGTTAAGAGTTAAGGCTGTTAATCTCTGTGCAGGGATGTCTTAAAATCTCACCTTTTGATCCTGCTTTCTCCAAGGATAGCCTTGTTCATTCATTCCTTCACCCATCCATTTATTCACTCACTCAGAGTCTATCTGATGAGTGACTTGTGTCCAGGCCCTCTTCTCCGTGCTGGGGAACAGGGGTTCATTTCTATATCGGGGGCAGGGCCTTGTTAGGAAGCTCACAGAGGCAGCACACTCACAGTTCCCTCTAATCAGACTCCTTGGGACTGGAATATCAGGAAGGTCACTACACCTGGTGAGAGCAGCAGATTCAAAGGCTCCATCTCCCCAAGGGAATGGGTCTCGCAAGGAGCGAAGCTAGGATAGGTCAGCTGCAGATGTGGTGTCAAGCAAGAGACGGGTAGAAAATTAAAGCAGATGTAGAGTCAGATAATGCTGTTAGGACGGGTGCTTCAGACACTTGGAGCATCTCAAAGAAGACATAAGAAAAGTGAAACGAACACACTGAGCTGTTTAAGGAGAACAAGATGGAAGGGCAGTTGATGCCCACTCCTTTTAACGAAGAGAAGGCCCGAGACCTCAACCGGGCAAGGACAGAACTGAGATTGGCTTTCTTTTACAAAGAGCCTCTGTCCCAGGCCAGGCAGTTGGCTTTGGATCTGGGCAAGTGTTTGCACTATGGTGTGTGGGAGGCAGATGTGGGAGGTGTCTAAGGTCCCCTTTGGGGAATATGACAGGCCCCGCATGTATTCATCCCCAGCCAGAACTGACCCATGTGCAAACCGGTCTAAACCCTGGCCACCTGGGCCTCTGAACAGAAGCTGGCCCAGCGGCCAGTGAGCAAGGATTTGACACAGACAGCCCCTTCTTGAAGAAACATCAAAGTAACAATGGGCCAAGCAGGAAGGAAAGGGAAGGAGGCTTGGGGAAACTGCAGGAAGACCAGGATGGAAACCATTTGCTTTGAGTGGACTCCAAGGAGCACCATTAGGAAAGTAAAGGGCAGCCTCAACAGCTGTGGGCCAGATGCTGATGGTCAAAGCGATACCAATGCTGTCTGGGAGAAAGACAGGCTGTCTCCCTGCACAGGAGCTGGGGGACTTCCTGAGAGCAAGGAGGAGCAGCAAATGGTCCTCAGCCTGGGCTGCAGGGAGAAGGGGAGGGAGAGAAAAGTCTGCACAGCGGGAAAACCAAGATCTCTTAGAGAAGGTGTGTTCTGAACGGTGTGGAGGACACAGGACATTCTTCCCCAGAGACCTCAAGATGGGCTGCTTTAATGGTGGTAGAGGCATCTGTTTTAGTCTGAGCACCCTGGGTCTGGCAAAGAGGAAGCTGAGTAAACACTGTGCTGGCGCCATGCCAACCCCGCCCTCCCCTGGTGACTGTGGTGAAGGATTGAGACTGTCTTGTTCTTTCTCCACCTCTGGCCCTACCACTACCCCACCTTTCCCAAAGCCGGAATACACAAGTGTTTGGGTGCGCTGTAGGGGAATCACAACAGTTAAGGGGATTTCTTTTTAATGGGTAATTTCTCCATAGCTTGTTTAGAAACTACCAACTGTCTGCGTCCAGCAGACCCTAAAAAGCCCTTCCTGAGGGACTTTGGTAGAGACATTTGTCAGGGTCTCAGTGGGTGGGGTATTCCCTAGTGGGGCTAGCTCTGGGTAGGACTGGGGAGCACTTTCTGAAATGCTAGGTGAAGAGAAGAAAATTAACAAAGCCTTAGCAAGACAAAGCCAGTCTGCAGGGTCCCTGAGTCACCAAGAGAGCAGCTCTGTCTGAATCATTTGCTTTCCAGCCTCACTTTTCTTTCTTTTCCTCTTTCTTTCTTTCTTTTCCTTTCTTTCTTTCTTTTTCTTTCTTTCTTTCTTTCTTCCTTTCTCTTTCTTTCTTTCTTCCTTTCTTTCTCTCTCTCATTCTCTCTCTCTTTCTTCTTCCTCCTTTTCCTCCTCCTCCTCTTCCTCCTCTTCCTCGTCCTCCTCCTTCTTTTTCCTCCTCCTCCTTCTTCTCGTTTCATTTATTTGTTATTTTGTTTTGTTTTGTTGAGACAGAGTTTCTCTGTGTAGCCCTGACTGTCCAGGAACTCACTCTGTAAACCAAGCTAGCCTCAAACTCTGCTCCTCTTCCCCTGCCTCTGTCCTAGTCCCTGCCCCTGCCTCTGCCTCTGCCTCCAGGAGTGCTGGGATCTAAGGCCTGCACCATCACAACCCAGCTCAGCCTCACTCTTCTTATGGGTGAACTGTAGATATTGGATCCCATCTCTTTCTCAGCATCCTCTGCCGGGCTATTTGACACTCTCTAACCACCCTTGGTACAGGCGATCATTTTCCTGTGTTGTGGTCCAGCTACCACTCCCCCGGCACATTTAAAGCCAAGGCGCCGGAAGGGCTTGCTCAGACCTGCTATAGGATAAGGAAGAAACCAAGCATGGGTCTCAGGAACTTTACATTCTTTATGACATTATTTATCAGGGCAGCACATGTGGGCATCGGATTATTTATCAGTGCTTATATAGATCAGGGGACAAGTTGTAGGAGCTGGTTCTCTCCTTCCTCCATGTGGCTCTCAGGGTGACTTGGGTCTTCAAGTTTGGCAGCAGAGGCCTTTGCTAGCTGAGCCATCTTACCAGTGCACTAAGTGACGTCAGCAGCAACGCAGTACAGCTAGAGATGCAAACTTGGATTCGTTTTTCCGATAGCCTCTCTCCATTGAACTGAGGTCGGCTCACTTGATTTTTTATAAAAAGTAGATCTAGAAATGCTCAGTAATAACCAATAAGGCAGTGGTTTAAATCCTCTTTTTCTCACCTAAACCACCTTTGTGGAAGAACCCAGGGGCACAGCGATGAAAGGAGATTTTGTTTTTATAGAAACCATCATTTAATGATTTCATGGCTTTAAACGTGTGCATTTTCTAAAGTATTTTAAGCAGCAATATGAAAGATAAGTAGGTGGGGAGGAGTCAATGTGGGTTTGGCTGTGGCACTTTTACTGAGGGGGAAGAACTGCAACCTACTAGGCTGGAGACACTGGAAACCAAATAGGTGCAGGGCACCAGTATGCTGTCAATCATCCGTTCTCCTTCGTTTTTAGTACTGTTTTATGGTGCAGAGTATGAGAGTTCCCAGGAAGGCCATCAGTGCCCATGCGCCAAATACAGGGCTTCCTGCCTGCTAATTTTCTTCCTCAGGGGTCTGACCTCTGACCTTGTTTCTCAGAGTTCAGATTTTAACTCAGGGGTCTGCCTTCTCGCTCAGAGTCAAGGTGGTTATCGCCAAAGCTTGAAGCAAATGTAGAACTGAGGAACATTTAGAAAACCTCTTCAGGAGGGAACGGCCTTCTGTGCACTCTTCATGTGCACATGAAGCTTCATGGGCTCCCAGGGAGGCTCAGAGAACAGCAAATAGGATTGCCTGAATAGCCACAAAAGTAGCAACCAGCACCTCTGCTTTAGTGCCCAGAGCAGATGCTAGATATATTGACTGAGTGGCAGGTGTCCACACAACCAGGTGTAAATCATCGGCACACTTGTGGGGCGTGAGAGAAGAAAGTAAGGTCAGGATTTGCATGTCCAAAGGATTTGCATGAGGAAAGATCACAGAGGTAAGAATCAACAAAAGCCATGGTAAGAAAGGATGTCTAGTATGTACTGTTATCTGCTGTGGAAGCATATATTGTGCAAATATGGCGTCTTCGGGACTTAAAGGAAAAGTCACTTTGAAATGTGTGCACAAGGATGCAAGGTGGCTCAGAAAGTGCAGACACCAGCTGCCAAGCCCGAGCTCATGAGTTCAAGTTCCAGGACCCGTGTGGTGGAAGGAAAGAATGAACAACTCCCAAAAGTTGTTCTGTGACCCCCTGGTCTCCACAAGTGCAGCTCGGCTTGTGTGTACTGATGAGTAAATAAACAAAAGTAGCCAGGCAGTGGTGGTGCGCGCCTTTAATCCCAGAGGTAGGCGGATCTCTGTGAGTTCAAGGCCAGCCTGGTCTACAGAGTGAGTTCCAGGACAGGATCCAAAAGCTACACAGAGAAACAGTGTCTCGAGAAAACAAACAAACAAAACTGTAGGTATGTGTGCACACTTCAGATTCTCTGCCTACACCTAACCTGAGTGATTATGAACACTGATAACTTTTTTGAGATGGGGGTAGTCTCACTTGTAACCCAGACTGTTTGTCAAGAGGTCACTGTGTAGCCCTAACTGGCTTCAGATTTATAACATCCCGCTGCTTCAGCCTCCCCAGTGCCAAGATTATAGGCATGTACCACTGTACCATCTCGAAAGGTCACTTTCGAAAGACAGGTGCCTACCAGTTTGGGTCACATGATATTCTAACTAAACCCAATTTTTCCAATTTAAACTTAGAAGGCAGCAAAGCTCTCAGCTCCTCCCAGTGTGGCACAGACAGTCTCTGCCAGTGCCTTGTGGATGCATGACCCTTGACCTCCCTTCCCCATTTTAGCCAAAGAGAGGAAGTAGGCCTTTAGAGCACAGGAAGCCTCATAGTTCCCAAGGTCTCAGGAAAAATGAAGAAACTCAATGAAGCTTCCCCTTGCTTTGGGGAAAAAAAAATTATGGCTCCATTCTGACAGGTGTAAGATGGAATCTCAGAGTTGTTTTGATTTGCATTTCTCTGATGGCTAAGGATGTTGAGCATTTCCTTAAGTGTCTTTCAGCCATTTTTGATTCATCTGTTGAGAGTTCTCTGTTTAGGTCTGTACCCCATTTCTTTATTGGATTATTTGTTCTTTTGGTATCCAGTTTCTTGAGTTCTTTGTGCATTTTGGAGATCAGCCCTCTGTCCTATGTGGGGTTGGTGAAGATCTTTTCCCATTCTGTAGGCTGTCGTATTATCTTGTTGACCGGGTCTTTTGCTTTACAGAAGCTTCTCAGTTTCAGGAGGTCCCATTTATTTACTGTTGCTCTCAGTGTCTGTGCTGCTGGGGTTATATTTAGGAAGTGGTCTCCTGTGCCAATGTGTTCAAGAATACTTCCCATTTTCTCTTCTATAAGGCTCAGTATGGTTGGTTTTATATTGAGGTCTTTTATCCATTTGGCCTTGAGTTTTGTGCATGGTGATAGATATGGATCTATTTTCATTCTTTTGCATGTTGATATCTAGTTATTCATCATTTGTTGAATATGCTTTCTTTTTTTTTATTTTATATTTTTTGCTTCTTTGTCAAAAATCAGGTGTTCATAGGTTTGTGGATTGATATCTGGGTCTTCGATTCAATTCCATTGGTCCTCCTGTCTGTTCTTATGCCAGTACCAGGCTGTTTTCAGTACTGTAGCTCTGTAGTAGCGTTTGAAGTCAGGGATTGTGATGCCTCCAGAAGTAGTTCCTTTATATACAGGATTGTTTTGGCTATTCTGGGTTTTTTTTTTCTACATGAAGTTGAGTATTGTTCTTTTGAGGTCTGTGAAAAATTTTGCTGGGATTTTGATGGACATTGCATTGAATCTGTAGATTGCTTTGGTAAGACTGTCATTTTTACTGTGTTAATTCTATCTACCCAAGAGCATGGGAGATCTTTCCATTTTCTGGTATCTTCTTCAAGATAAAAAACACTGATGACAGCTTATTCTAGAAAGGATGTGGGGTTAAGGGAATACTCCTCCATTGCTGGTGGGAGTGCATGCTGGTATAGCCACTTTGGAAATCAAACAATTTTCTCAGAAAATTAGGAAACAATCTACCTCAAGACCCAGCAATACCACTTTTGGGTATATATCCAAAGGATGCTCAATCGTGCCGCAAGGACATGTGCTTAACTCTGTTTATAGCAGCATTATTTGTAATAGCCAAACCTGGAAACAACCTAAATGCCCCTTGAACGAAGAATGGATAAAGAAAATGTGGTACATTTACACAATGGAGTACTACACAGCAGAAAAAAATAATGACATCTTAAAATTTGCAGGCAAATGGATGGATCCAGAAAACATCATATTGAGTGAGGTAACCCAGACCCAGAAAGACAAATATCATATGTACTCACTCGTAAGTGGTTTTTAGATATAAAGCAAAGAAAAGCAGCCTACAATTCACAAGCCCAGAGAACCTAGACAACAAAGAGGACCCTACGAGAGACATGCATAGATCTAATCTACATGGGAAGTAGAAAAAGACAAGATCTCCTGAGTAAATTGGGAGTGTAGGGATTGTGGGAGAAGGTAGACAAGGAATGGAGAGAAAGGAAGGGGAGCAGAGAAAAATATATAACTCAATAAAAACAAAAAAAAGAAGAAAATTCATGGCTTATCTCCTTTTCCTCTGAGCAACCATTACTTCATCTCTGCACCCACTTTCTCCCATGCTCCACAGAAGCCTCTTTTAGCCCACACTTAACTTCCGAATTAAAGTAAGTACCATGATTGCAGCTGTGGCCAAAGCAACTTAAGAAGGGAAAGGTTTCTGTAGGTTCGTAGTTTGAGGGTACAGTCCATCATGGATAGAGGAACCTGAGATGACTGAGGGTCACGTGTGTGACCATCATCACCAAGCAGGGAGGGAATGTATGTATCCAACTGGATTTCTCCTTTATGGCTTTTTATTTAGTTTAGGATGGGAGCCCACTGGGTGGTGTTGCACACTCAGAGCAGGGTCCTTTCTCCTCCCTGAACCTCAGAACTACACCCAGAGGTACATCTCCCAGGTGCTTCCCAGTCCCGTCAAGGCGAAGATGAAGATGAGCTGTCACAAATGACTTTGATGGCTAGAACTTGAAGTGGAATAAGCTAGAACTGTGGCCCCTGGAGCGTTTCCTGGGAAAGAGAAAGCAAGGGAGCCTCTGGAAAAGCGAAGGCACTTCATTAGACCCCCACAGTGCTGTAGGGTACTGTGAGTTCTTCCTGCTTTTCCAGGTAGGGCTTGGAGAGCTCCCTCCTGGAGGGATGGCACTCATCTTCAGATGGGCAGCAATGCAGATATTACCAGAAGTAGGACCTGATGTGACGATTAAGGGGGCATTGTTTATTGAGGAGTAGGTCTCATGGGAAGCAGGAACAGTCAGGGAAAAGGGGCTGAGCTGGGATTTCTACATAATTCATGGAGAGTCTGGCCTCAGCCTTGTCTCACAGATGCTCTTAGAGTGGCTTGCAGAGACTTGAGGAAGACTGGACTAGTCAACACACTTGTCGCCCTGTGACATAGCTGCCACTGGCAGGTGGGTGTTATGGACAGGCATCCCCAGGCTGGGGCATTTCCATCTGTCCAACAAAATCCTGCAGAAAAGGAGGAAGGAGTGAGACCCATGGGCAACGCTTGAGCTGCTCTGGAGTTCTTGACTTGGTAAAGGTGTCTAGTCAGGCAAAAACAAAAAAACCCAAAAACAAACAAACAAACAACAAAAATGCAACAGCAACCGCAGTCAAAGGGTTAGAAACGGAGAGTCTGTGACCCAGTACAGTATCTAATGCAACTTATATCTCATATAAATCCCATGCCATCTTGCCCTTTCTTTCTTGGTATAGTGCAACAGGGAAATGTGCTGTCTGGTTGGATTGGACCACAAGATGCTGTAGGGAAGATGGTGGTCCCTCAGTCCGTAGGAAGAAGGCAGTGATGAGCATGGTATCTCATCTGGAGCTGGCTCTGACCCTCCCAGCTCTGGCTTTTGCTTGACGTCATTCCAGTTTGTATTTACTGGATGCCCACTGTGTATAAAGCAAAACTGAAAGCATCAAGCAGAGGAAGACAGAAAATCCCACCTAAGTCTTGAGCTTCAGGACCTCAGCACTCTGATAGAGGATAAGGAACAGGAGAAAGACAAGGTGGATGTACCCCACAAGTCAGATCTCAGAATTTGCCCTAAAACTAGTGTAGATGAATTATTGGGATGTTTGAAGTCAAAAGGGGACAGAAGGGGTCATGTTCATCTCAATGTCATAAATCAATTGCCTTCTAAAATCTAATATGAAAAAATAGAAAATCTATGAAAAATGAGCTACAAAAACTTACCCTTGAGGGATTGAAAACAAAGAAAGAGAACAGAAGGTTAAGAAGAGAAGGGGGTCACTAGAGAGAGTTGGCGGAGGTGGCAGTGGATAGATATGATCAGAACACAGTCTATAAATGTATGGACATTTCAAAGAATAAATAAGAATATTATTTTTAAAAATCAGCCAGCAAATAAAATGATAAAATAAGATCCTGACAACTTTTTTGCTGGGGTGAGGCTGTTAACGATAAATGCACTTCTGGGAAAATGAAAGAGAAAAATAAAACATTTTGCCGTGAAAACATCTTCAATTTTTAGCACAGAAGGCAGATTACTGAAATTTTTGCTCATTAAGGAAAATAATCTTGAAGTTAAAGGTCAAAGATCCTGCATATTTTGGAGGAAAATGTGGAATGTAGCCCAGCCTTCCCATCAGCAGTCTCCTCTCTCTCTCTCTCTCTCTCTCTCTCTCTCTCTCTCTCTCTCTCTCTTTCTTTCTCTCTTGTGTACACACACACATACACACACACACACTTTCTTACCTGTTGTTGGGGATTGAGTTTGAACTCAGGACCCTGTGCACACTAGGCAAGTACTCTACCTCTGAACTACATCCCCAGTCCCCTGGCTTGTTTGGTCTTGTTATAGATAGGGTTTCCCTATGTATCCCAGGCTGGCCCTGAACTCCTGGTCCTTATGCATCGGCCTCCTGAGTGCTGGATGATGCCTTGTAGGACTGCAGCAGCTTTAAGCTGGCTCTGATAACAAACACACTCTCCAAATAAGCCCTTGAGGCATTAGTGTGTTCATCCATGAGATTTATTAGGAAAACATTTTCCCCAGCCGACTATGGAGGCCCCACCTGGTTCTCCCTTTCTCCCTCTTGATTCCTCTAGATGGTGGTTAATCTCCAGTGTGACTGTTGGAGAGGCATTACATGGGACCACATAATATTTGCCTTTAGTATCTGATTTATTTCCTTTACTGTGTCTTTAGGAACCCTCCAGGTTGTGGCATCTTTCAGAATTTTATGATTTTGTAGAGTTAATGTCCCCAAGAAATTTAACACATTTTATTGAATTTCTTTGTATATTGTGGGTCTATGGAGGACCTGAAGCTTTGTGATACATTTGCCTTTTTAAAAAAAGATTTTATTTTTATTTTTTAAACTGTGTGTGTCTGTGTATGGATGTGTGCATATGAATGCAGTGCCTACAAAGGCCAGAAGAGGGCATCAGATCCCCTGGAGCTCTAGTAGTTGTGAGACACCTGTTGGGTACTGAGAGCCAAACTCTGATCTCCTAGAGGGACACACTCTAATTGCTGAGCTCTCTCTCTCCAGCCCATGATATGTAAAGTTTTTGCATCTCTGAAGAACCTGATTCCTTCCTAAGAAGCAGTATCCCCTCATTGAGCATGCCTGCATTGATGGGAAAGCTGGGTCCCTGTCGGCCTTGTTAGCATGAGGCTAAGAAGGACCAATCCGTCACCAGTGGGCCATTTCCCAGCATTCTTCCACCACCTGCTTCCTTCTTGTTTTAATCCATCTCATCCAAAGTGTTCTAGCAATGGCAGGCACATTCTGCCCCTGTATTCCTTGTATTATCCTTCCAGGCACTCGCCAACCACCCTTCTCTCGGCCATGTGCTGCCCTGTGCTCAACGGTGTCTGTCTGTTCTCTTCACAGAGGTGAAAGATTACGAACCCCCATTTGGCTCCAAGGTCAGGGAGCACCCTTGTGTGGAGAGCATGAAGGACAACGTGCTGAGAGATCGAGGACGGCCTGAAATCCCCAGCTTCTGGCTCAACCACCAGGTAAGCAGGGATGACTCGGAAGGGCCTGAAGGGCCTTGCAGAGAAGTCGGCTGTCAGGCCGCAGAGAATTCTGGGAGATGGAGTTTAACTCTGAGTGCAGGGCCCTTGGTTCGTAGTAGCCCTGTTTGGTTTGTATTCCTAAGGAAATTTTTGGTGTAGGTGGATGACCCTGTTCTCCTAAGTTGCCGTCATCGGGCTTATACAGCATTCACAGGGAGCTCTACTGTAGGCACTGGTCACCTTTCCCAAGCCCTCTTGATTCAGGATTAAGATATTTTGCTAGCTGTGTCTGCTGTCTCTTCCAGTGTCTTCACGCCAGGAGCCTGTATCTCGTTCCCTCTCAATTCTGACTTTGTTCTGCTGGGGTTCTTCAACTTCACAGAGAAATACTTAGCAGTTAGAAGCAAGCAGGGTTGTCGGGTAGCTGGTGTCCTCGTATCTGCTGGCTATGCGTGGAGGTGAGAGGAGAGCCCGTATGAGCGTGCTTGGGAAGGAAGAGACTGGTCACCACGATGGAAGCCAGGAAATCAATGAAGAGAAGCTTGCTGGTGAAGGAGGATGAGGAGGCCAGCCAGTTGAGTGGCGTCTACATGGCTCTCTATCATTCCTTCTGAAGAACTGGAAGTTAAGGCTGCTCATAGCAGGAGTGGGAGGAAAGGAGAAGGAAGATTAGGCTGTGAGTGACAGACAGTTGGCCATGTACGGGGTGCACCAAGGAAGAGCCCCGGTGAAGAAAGAGCTGTTACAGTATTTTCCTATCTCTCTGTAAGAATGATGCTTTTCCACACAACAGAGCCCTTTACTGCTCTCGTGGATAAAGTCCTTTATCCTTGCTGGCTATGGGCATGTAGGTTTGCCTAAAGCCATGGGGAATTCAAGTGAGCACCAGAAGCAGTAAGCCAGGCATAATCAGGAAGACGAATAGGGCAGGAAGCGTGGTGGAGCCAGCCCTGGCCCAGAGCCAGCCCTGTGATCAGGAAGTAGGTGAGCCAGGCTTCCCAGGGTCAAGGTCTTTACCAGGCTCTCAGACAAATTGTCTTTGGTTCTAAAAATGCAAGATTGTTTGAAAAAAAAAAAAACCTAGGAATTAGAAGGTGCTGGGATGGTGTCTTATTGAAACTATGTCGCTCACCGTCTCTTGAGGTCTTTCCTGTAAAGTTCTTATAATGAAGCCGTTATTCATTATGATAAAATTCTGGAGAAAATTTGCATAATACATTTTTTTCTCTTAATGAGATTTGTTGCCCTATTGATTTCAAGGTAATGCTTAATATTTAATTCAATTTACTGCCTGTAATTACTGTGTCAGAACAAAATAAATGTTTCTGGTATAGCAACAATAACACTCTACTCTTAGCAGGGCCATCAATCAATACCATCAGTTAGGTGAATTATGCAATTAATTCCACATCAAGAACTGAGGGTGGGGGAGCTCCCTAGATGTAAAAGTGACTGGGATTGGCAGGCAAGTGCCAACTCTCCACAAAGACTGTTAGGTGTATCTGTCCTACCTATACAGAAGTCACCAGGGCAATGTTGGCCTCTATATGGAAGGAGCTGATCTTATTTCTACGTCTCAGACTATTTACTTACCTTCTGACTTTCTGAGAGGCCTTGAAATATTATCAAAAATCTTCTTGATGCAGAATGAAATCCAGCCTGTGGTAGAGCCCTTGCTGTCTGGACAACCTTTCCCGCTTGGTGGTCATGCTCAGTGGGTGGAACAGCCTTGGGGAGGACAGGCTACAGAATATCTTACAGTCAGGTATATTTGGCATACAAAGACAGTCATATCAAAGAGCCTGGCTTAATGCCATTGGAGGTGACTGGGGCATCATGGGATCACCCTTGGCAGTCCTGGGAGCAACTTCTGAGTCATTCTATCAAATATAGACTTTATAAAGTGAGCCCAGGCTAATGCCTGCTCCATCTGAGCTTGGGTGTCCAGCTTTGTTCTAACAGAAGGCTGCCAGTGTTCTAGCCATGTTATATTCTGAAAGAGTAAAAGTCCAGATGCCGAGAAAGGAAAGGGAAAGAGAGAACCAAGGCCTAAGGTGGGAAATGGGTCTTTCAGACTCTGGAATGGATATGTCTTACAATCTTTATAATGCGTGCCACCAAGGATGGACCCGAGATACTAGAGAGATGGCACAATTAGGAAAGGGTTTGCAAATGAGCGTTAGAACCTGAGTTTGGATCCCTGATACCCATGTAATAGCTGGGTGTCATGGTGTGCACCTGTGAGACAAGTGTGGAGGAAGAGGCGACAGAAGAGTCCCAAGGCAGTGGACATGGGGTTCCGTGAGAAACCCTGTGATCAGTGAGCTCTGGGTTCAGTGGGAATCCCTGTGATCCGTGAACTCCGGGTTCAGTGAGAATTCCTATGATCAATGAACTCGGGGTTCAGTGAGAATACCTGTGATCAGTGGTCTCTGGGTTCAGTAAGAATCCCTGTGATCAATGAGCTTGGAGTTCAGTGAGAATTCCTGTGATCAGTGAGCGCTGGGTTCAATGAGAAACCATGTCTCAAAACCTAAGATGGAGAGAGATTAAGGAAGATACCTGACATCACCCTTGGGGACACATCTGTGCACATATGACCACATAGGAAGACTAAACCCTATTCTGATAGGACATCGCTTGACAACGATGTGTTGATGCTAATTCCATGGAGACCACCCACTGACGATGCCCTTGGAACCCCTCCCTTCTTCTGCAGGGCATCCAGATCGTATGTGAGACGCTGACAGAGTGCTGGGACCATGATCCTGAGGCCCGCCTCACAGCCCAGTGTGTGGCAGAGCGCTTCAGTGAGCTGGAGCATCCAGATAGACTCTCTGGGAGGAGCTGCTCCCAGGAGAAGATTCCAGAAGATGGCTCACTGAACACTACCAAATAGCTTTTTCTGGGCAGGCTGGACCAAGCCTCCAGAAGCCGCCTTTTCACCAAAGACCAGAGGCAGCTGGATGCTATCCTGACGGATGCTTCTGGGAAACCAAGGACTTGCTCCCTTCTTACCTGATAGCTGCTCCATATTCAGAAGCAGCAGCAGCAGCAGGAGGAGCAGTAGGGGCTAAGTGACAGAGAGCATTCTGTGCCTTGGATTTTGTCATGGCATAAGCTGTATTAGCACCTCCTCAGGAAATGAGATTGATTTTTACAACAGCCAATAACATTTGCACTTTATTAATGCCTGTATGTAAATATGAATAGCTATGTTTTATATCTATATATCTATATATGTCTATATCTCTCTATCTATAGCCATACTCTGCAAGGAGACAGAGAAAAAGATCAAATGCTCCGGGGAAATTAGCTTTTATTGAGGAGTTCCAAAAGGAAGCAGAAGGGACTGGGAACAACATTAGCACTTGACAATCACACACGCAATGGTCCCCCGAATGTGGGGTTGGGGGGATGGTTGCATGAATAGGATCCATGCCTCACAGCCTGCTTTGGCCACAAAACACTTCTGTTTTGCAATAATTGTCCTCTACATGCGGGTGCTCTCCCGGCCAGGGAGCTAAGTTCCAGCCCACCGCTGTGTCCCAGGGTCTTCCATGTGCCTTGCTTTTGTTCATATTATCATCGACATTCAAGCCCCACATTTGGCTTGTGAACCTGTGGACTTGCCTAGAGCGCTGGCCTCACCCTTCTGCTTTCATGGGCCGCTGAAATCAATAAGGACAGATTCCCCACCCATGAATCTGATAAGATTGTGCTGTTTGATTTTTCTTCTGTGCCGAAGTTACTATTACTCATTCCCAGCTGTTCTCAGTTGTTTTTTTGGTTTAGTGTGGCACACGCCGCACCCCGCCCCTGCAGCATTGTGTTTCATTTCTGTCACTCTCCTGCGGAAGTCGCCAGCTTGCCATGGCAACACCCATGGCTTCCATCTTCCCAGGCGCCTGGATAGGAGACAGAATTTAAATGACACACACTGCCCATACTGTACAACTGTGTCTGGGGATACTTTGAGCCCGTGTTTTGCTTAGTCAGCACAATGTCTGTAAAAGTTTAAGTATTGGAGAAAAATCTCCATTCTAGGTGAGGAGGAAGTGTGTTCCCGCCCCCCACCTCTAGAGGGCACCATTTAAAGTCAGATGGTGTGACTGGCACCTCTGCTTCTCTTCGCAGCCTTAAACAGTCTTCACATTACCCACCCCCACCCAAGTCTGGAAATGAAAGCTGCTGCCAGTCAAGATCCATTGTAAGAAATGAGCATTTGGGAACCTGGAGAGATAGCTCAGCAAATAAAAACGAGTGCCTTACAAGCAAGAGGACCTGAGTTCAGTCCCCCAGAACCCATTGTCCTCGGAACACACTTGTAATCTCAGCACTGGGGAGGTGAACACCCATGGGAGCTTATTGGTCAGCTAAGAAGACTCTCGGCAAGGTGAACAGTATCCTGGTGAATAACCCTGTCTTTGACCTCTGACCTTCAGACACACATGCACCACACATGCACCATCACACACATACACACACTAGAAATGGGCATTCAAGCCACCATGCATTGGTGCCATGCTGGACTGCACGTACCTTGTCTGATGTTATGAATTGAAGCTGACTAGGAATTGGATCTCAGGACCTCCTGTGCATGATCCTCATTAGGTCAAGTTCTTGGTCTCTGCATGGTCCTAACCCTTGCAGGAACGACTTTGAAGAGGGGACACACAAAACTTCCATGTGGAGTCTGGAAATCTGTGTCCACTAGGATGAGTGCAAAGAATGGGATTTCAATAGGGATCTTGCTAATCCACCTGCAGATGTGGATGTGGCTAGCAACAGTGCCTTTAAGAAAAAAAATTGTATTTTTGAAGCATCTTTTCAACCAAATAGGAACATGATTGAAGGACCACCAAAGATCTTTTTATTCTGTCTGGACCATGGGAGGCCTCAGATCAGAGGGGGGGTTTAGGATACATGGTCAAGATGGGGATGGGACAGAAATCTGTGTACTCGGCCCTGTGGAAGTGTGTTGAGCAACACCTTGGAAATCCCCCAAATCCATTTGCACCTTAGGGCGTGCCGACGCCCTCCCAATCGCTGTTGTTCACCGCCCTCTAGCGGTGAGTTTCTAGAATACTGGTCCACTAGTGGGATTTCTAGGGTTCAAAAGTGATTTCTTCCGGGTTATCATCAGAAACTGGAACACAGTGTCATGTTACTGTGGCTTGTTTTGTTTATGTCATTTCTTATTCAAGAAAAAGACCAAGGAATAGCATTGCAGTCATTCCTCGCCATGCTGACTTCTGTTCACTACTCCGCATAAAGGGAAGGTTTTATTCTTTTATTGAACACTTCAGCCATACTCATGTATTAAAATAGGAATGTGAATGCACCATGTTCTTTTTATATCAAAATCTAAAGCACTTATTTTCATTCTATGCAGTTTTTCTTTTATATAAATAAAAACGTCAAGTAGATCAAATAAATCAAAGTTAATGGACGATCTTACCCCTCGTTGCTATTCCCAGTAGCTAAACCACTTCTCACACTGGCTTGTTGTCAGCATGGCTGAAAATGTCATCTACAAATCCTCCCTGACTTTTCCACGTGGATTGTGAGTACCTTTCCCCTGGGCGCAGACATACACCTTGTCTGCTAACCTCAGATTAGGGCACCAGGGGCAGAACAAAGTAATGATCCCATCAAAGTCCCACTGGGCGAACAAATGAGTTAGCAAGTGTGGTACAAGGTGAGTTAGGGGTGTGTGAGTGACCCACCAAAGAGTCTTCTGCACAGATGAAGCCCATCTTCAGTTGACCTTGCCTGCATCCTGAAGGATATTAAGTTGCTACTTAGCATAAAGGCAGATTTATAGGAACATCCCAGATAACATTAAAAAGACACGTGGTGTGGGAGACACATGGTACAGGCCAGGGGAGGTGGAAAGGGTCTGCCTATCTTGAGTGTTAACAAAACACTTAGTGGTCATTAACCCTGATTCTCCATCAGGCCTAGGAGGGAGGGAGGATGCCCAGCTTCAGGGGAAGAATTGATTTTTTAGAACACAGATTTTTTAGAACAAGGTACACTCAGGGGCAAAGCCCGGTTATCCTG
Organism: Myodes glareolus; assembly: GCF_982192425.1. Taxonomy (NCBI): domain Eukaryota; kingdom Metazoa; phylum Chordata; class Mammalia; order Rodentia; family Cricetidae; genus Myodes; species Myodes glareolus. Next base: position 8,374,590 of record NC_142029.1, read on the forward strand.
GAGCTAGAAGTTTGAAGAACTGAGTGTTTGCTTTTCTGAGTTTCATGTTGCCCCCTTATTAAATCTGGCCAGCCCAGTGGAACAAAGAGGCCACACCATGGGGTGTGGTAGTCCTTCTGTGTATCTGCCTCCCCATGTCTATTAGCTCTGGAGAGCCAGAATGTTCTTTCCTCTTTGCTTAATCTGCCTAGCACTCCCCTAACAAGGTCTGAAGAAAATCTTGCAGAGAGAAGAATTGGGGGGGGGGGGGAATGAATGGTTGAGTGTGCATAGCATTTCTTCATGTGTGAACTGTGTGCTGACACCTGAGATGACTTCACAATCTGCTAGCTATCAGAGGCATGTTTATTTTTTATTATTGTTATTTTTTGTAAGGTGTGTTTTTTGTTTTGTTTTTTACCAAATATGTCTTTATTTCAACAGGTGTTGGGAAGACAATAGAAGGTGAAGCCTGGGGTTTCACAAATGTTATTTTTTGAAAGATACATGGCAAAAACACTTTGTTTTTGAAAGTCACTGAGAGATAACAGTACTTATTTATGGTGATCAAAGGAGATGCATTCAGAAGGCTGCCAGTTCTTGTCTAAAAATAGAGACAGCTTGTTTCAATCAGGGATGGAAGTGCCTAGTGGGCTGAGGAAAGAGCGCAGAAAACCTCTAAGCATCTGGTGTACAGACCTTTACAGGGCTCTGATAGTCCTTGGCTCTCCTATGATGGAGTAAGTCACAAAACAAAGCAATCCCATTCAAACTCGGAATTAAGATTAATAAAAGGGCTATTTATTTAAAAGGAAAAACTTACAGATCACCGTCCTAGACAACAGCCTCCTGCAGGATCAGGAAAAGCCTGATAGCCAGAAGTGGAATCCGAAGCAAGCAAGAGAGCGAGAGGGCTGCCGCTGCTTATTTTTAAAGCGGAAGACACCACACCCCAGGGGGCTGGTACCTCAAAGGCTATTGGCTGAGGGAGCAGAAGCAGCTCCTGCAGCACTCCTGCTTGTACCCGAGGGGCCCCTCCACACCCCCACACCACTCCCTGCACACGCATGTGTGTGCATGATCTGTTGCTTGGATAATGCCCAGGTAAGCATGAGCTTCCCATCTTCCTTTGCAAGCTTTCTCCTTTTGCATACTAATCCGGATGTTTCCATTCAGTTCCTATTCCAGCTACAGGAGTTCTAATGACAGCAGCTGGGCTCCAGAACCAGACTGCCCACCTTGGGTGCCAGTGAAGTTAGAGGCAGCAACACACAGCCCTGGGGGGCTCAGTGGTCTGGCTCATGAGTTAAACTACTCTTCTGGTTGCTGGGATCAAAGCCCTGACTAGCAAAAAGGAAGGGTTTCTTTGGGCTTACAGTTTAAGGTGACACAGTCCACTGTGGTTGGTAATGAAAGACATGTGAGAGCCAAAGTTAATTTAAGGTTTGAGTTTTAATTACTGTGCCCAAGAGATCCATGAAACAAAAAGGACTCTAACCTGTGTGCCCCTTGTTCAACAACAGACACTTTCTGAAATGCTGGAGGCTGTTATTTACGGAAGATAATAAGCCACTATTTTTCCTCTCCTAAATGAGTTTATGTGGCTCAGCTTCATGAGATGTTTGATCACAAGTAGGCAGGAGGTACATGGGCAGGAAATGTGTCACGACGTATGCTTGCTTCTAACTGGACCTGGTGGGAAATGCGTGGCGTAATGGATTTGCCTTTTTAGATACTGCAAAATGTGACTTGTCGTCATTTTCTGGGAATTCTGGAATGAACCTGGTCAGAGTCCATCATTCTGGTCAATGTTTAATTAAAGCTATCTTCAAATCTGGCTCAAAATTGTATTGTGATAGTGGTCTTATTCTAGTCCGGTGGGATTAACAGATATGGCAGCAGGGACAGGAAGCAGGCAGTCTCATTGTGTCCACAATCATAAATCACAATTCAGAAGGGGAATCTTGCTACAAAGCTACAAGTGACCCCTTCCCTTAATGACCCACTTCTCCAGTGAGGCTCCACCCCCTCAAGGTTCCACAACTTTCCAAAATCCCACCACCAGCTAGGGGTCAAGGGTCAACCTCTAGGGGCCATTCACACTCAACCACAGCTTAGTCAAACTACAGGGGAGGGAAAGCCATCTCAGCACTGACTAAAGGGAGCCACCTACCAGAACATGGGAGGGAAAAGTCTTTTTTTTTTTTTTTTCTTTTTCCCAAATGCACAAGGTCTCTGGGCTCAGAGCCAAGCACCTCAGCCCACCCAGGAGCTAAGGTCTTCTGATCCTTCCCGGGCTGTTCCACCAGGGTCATTTCAGTTCTGGTTAGTGGAGGTCAGGAGTAGGAACAGCTGCAGCAGCCCTCAGAGCCCTCTCCACAGGGACACCAGCCCTGCTGCCAATCACTGCCTTTTAAAAGCCTGCCTTGCTGGCTCCTAGTTCCTGTTTTGTGGTGACCTTTTCTTTAAAAAAAAAAAAAACTGTGTGCAAATGACATGCTAATGACATGCTAATGACCCCATCTTGAGGGAATTTGCTTCCCCAGGTGACAGGAGGGAACTTTTCATCTAAACAAGCCTGTCTATCTCTTCCACAGAGGCTTCCCTAGTTGGCATCTGCTCATCTTGTTCCTTTTCCCCCTGAAGTAACTGCCTAATCAGTGCTTATCACATTTCTAATTAGTTGCTGCTTGCCTCATACTCTATGGGTTGGGGGCCTTGCCTTTCAGGCCTGCTTTGCAAACACTGCTGATGAAGACAAGATTGTGAACTTACCACATTGCAGGCCCTGCCAATCAGTCTCACATGGCATAATCTAATTCCAATACCTCCTGATATTTGCTGCAATTAAAAATAACTTGTTAATCGCCTTCCTATTCTAATGAAGCAGACATCGTGCCTTTATTTTATTGTAATTTTTGACAGTGTCATGCGTGAGTGCTGTTTACATTGTTTCTCCCCCATCCTCCTCTTCTTGTCCCCTCCCTCTCCTTCTCCACTTCATGATCTCCTCCTCTTTAATCATTAGTGTTATGTTTTCAAAATAACTATCTCAAAATTGTCCTGATGCTAAAGAGCTGTATGTGGTGTAGAAGATTCTGGACTTCCACGGTCATTTTTAGGGTGACATTCTGGTCGCCTACACTGTTCAGGCTACAGAATAAAACAGGATGACTTTAGGCTAAGACTGTTAAACAGAAAACCAGAGAAATCTTTGGAAGTTCCACACTGTGTGCTTCTGAATGTCCCAGGCAGTCGATGAGAAGCTCTTGGTCAGAAGACAGAGGACAGCATCTGTCCTGAACATTAATGAGCACCCAACTTGCACACATTCTGATAACTAACAAAGTTCTGCTGTTGATTTTGGTGAGACTGCCAACTTGCACAGCTGCTTTGGAAATCAATATGATGATTTCTCAGGAAATTAATAAACAATCTAACTCAAGACCAAGCAATACCACTTTGGGGTATACATCCAAAGGATGCTCAATCATACCACAAGGACATGTGCGCAACTATGTTCGTAACAGCATTATTTATAATAGCCAGAACCTGGAAACAACCTAGATGCCCTTCAACTGAAGAATGGATAAAGAAAATGTGGTACATTTACACAATGGAGGACTACACAGTGGTAAAAAATAATGACATCTTGAAATTTTCAGGCAAATGGATGGAACTAGAAAAGAACATAGTGATGTAACACAGACCCAGAAAGACAAATATCATATGTACTCACTCATAAGTGACTTTTAGGCATAAAACAAGGACAAACCAGTTTAGAGTCCACAACCCCATAGAAGCTAGACAACAAAGAGGACCCTAAGAGAGACTTGCATGGATCTACATAAGAAGGAAAAAAAGATAAGATTTCCTGAGTAAAGTGGGAGCATGGGGGGGGGAGGGGCATGAGATAGGGTAGGAGGGGAGGAAGGAAGGGGAATGGAAAAATATGTACAGCTCAATAAAAACACTAAAAATGTAGATTATGGAAATGGAGATCGTGGCAATATTTTGTTTGTGATCTAACAAATAAATCTTGCCAGAAGATCAGAGTGCAGACCTAAGCCACTAGTTAGCCATAGAGGCCAGACAGTAGTGGCACACACTTTTAATTCCAGCACTTGGGAGGCAGAGGCAGATGGATTTCTGTAATTTCAAAGCTACCCTGGGCTACACTAGATTGAATCTGTCTAAAAGAGAAACAGAGCTCACACAAAGACAATCCCAGCACTTGGGATGGTCACACACCTTTAATCCCAATACTAGGGAGGTGGAGACAGGAAGGGATATGGCTGGGCTGAGAAAGGAATGTAAGGTGGGAGGAGACAGGAGCTCAAGGCATTCAGTCTGAGGACTGTAGAGACTGGACACCCCATCCAGTCTGAGGATTTCGTAGAGGTGAGAACTTTTGACTGGCTGCTCTGCTCTCTGATCTTTCAGCATTTGTCCCTATATCTGACTCCAGGATTTTATTGTTAAAACCAATTAGAATTTGCGCTATAGGAGGTGAATCTCAGAAATTAAGAGAGTTTGGTTCCCAGCATCCATGTTTGGCCCTTAGGACTTCCTGTAATGCTAGTGACAGGGGATCCAGGCTCTTCACCGGCCTCTGCAGACACCTGAACTCCTGTACACAGAGCTCCGACAGACAAGCACATACATACACATATAAAAAATAAAAATAAAGGTGGGGAAATACCGCGCCTGCACGGTCTGGAACCACGAGTCTCGGCGGAGGGTGTCCAGGTTGAATGAAATCCACAGAGCACAAGGTTTAGGTGAAACAGCAGCTCGTTTATTGTTCTGCTTGGGCTAGATTTTATACCATGGCACCAAATGGGGAAGGGGCTGCGAAGGGACTGTCACCTACCCAAGGAGGAACTCTTACCTGACCCCAGTAGGGGTCAAGGACTGATCACATGCACTCCACCTTCACCTGTCCCCAGTGGGAACTGTCACCTGACCCCAGCAGGGATCAAGGAATAATCATGTGCACTCAAACTTCCTCATCCAACTCCAGGAGCAGAGGGAAGTTCTTATTCTTTGCAGATAAGCACCTCAAATGGGGGCAGGGAAATATAACTTGGGGTAGCAATTCCCACAGGGAAACACAGACAGTAAGAGTCTCTGAAGGGCAACTTTTGGTAAAATGAGCTGGTCATCTTCAGAGTACTGTTTGAGATTGGGGCAGCCTCCCTACTGGGAGTGTACATTAAAGACATTCTACACGTTACAGATAGATATGTTGAAGTATTTGGAAATAAATAATGGATTATAATAACTGAGGCTCTTCATGAACAATGCTTCTTTTTTCTTCCCCCTCAAATTCCCACTCATGAGCTCTCCAAGTTGATAAACAGATGAAGTGTAGAGGTAGAGGTCCTAGCTTCTCATCCTCCACACTTGAACTTGGTTAAGTCTGAATGGAATCTTTGAACAATGTCTTCTAAAACCAGAGAAGCATCGGCGGTACCCTAACTCCTCACGGTTGGGGGACAGACACTATCTTGGGCATAGGTCTGCATTTGTTGAAATGTCTCATCAAAGCTGTGAACTTTGCTGAGTCATGGCCACTACCGATAGGTGCCTGAGTTTTGACATGGATGGATGTCCCGGGGAAGCCTGCTCACTTGAGTGTTCTGTCCTGTGTTTTGGTTTCACTAGGCAAGTGTTGTTTTAGGAAATGTAATCACTCAGGAATCAGCACTGCCTAAAGGAATGAAGTCATCACTGACATCATCCATAGTCACTAATCCACACTAAATATGATTTTACAAAATGATAGGGCTGGGTTTAAACAGTGAGTGTTCAAACTTGCAACACAATCATTTCTCCACTAAGCTGCCATTGTTTGCGTATTTCTCAGTTGTAAGGAGTATAATGAAGAGACTTCTTTGTAGGGAGTTGGCAGATCTCGAACCTCCTTGTGAGCTGGTGTCCCAGGTTTTTGCTTTTTGTTTGCTTCCCCTTTCTTCACCTTCAAACACAGTTTGCACGATCTCAGCCAGTCCTGTCACCCGAAATACCATTCCTTTGCTTGTGGATCTTCAATTTAAGTCTTTCATCTTAACTCTTCCCTGAGACTGAGATTCATAATTATCAATAAATCACCTGTGCTTGACTGACTGATAGGCAGCTCAAATCTTGCACAGACTACATCAGGTGATGTTATAAATCTATGTTATCATTTCAGGAAGCCACAACTCCTTCTTTGCCCAACTGAGAGAATATGGAACTCTCCTGAATTCCTCCTTGCTCTGTGGACACTCTTTTCCATCAGTCAATCCTAGCGTGCTACGAATGTGAGCTTCCCCTTACAGGCTCTTACACTGGGGGATTGCTTTCCAAATGACAGGCTTTGGAGCTTATTGGACATCTGGAGTCTACCCTAATTGCTGTTTTCATTCCTTGGTGAATTTATAACATGAAGTGATTACTGGGGAGTAGAGGAAAATAAAAGGAGACACCTGGCAAGTGGATTGCTGTGGGGTATATTCTTTTTCAAAAGGTTTACTTATTTATTTTTTATGCATACGAGTGTTTTGCCTGCAGGTATGTCTGTCTACCATTTCCTTGTCTGGTGTCTGTTGGTTAAGTTATGGATGGTTGTTAGCTGCTGTGTGGATGTTGGGAATTCAACCAGGTCCTCTGGAAGAGTAACCAGTGCTCTTAACCACAGAACCAACTCTTCTGCCAACTACGGGTATATTCTTAAGAACTTGAGAATTTCCTAACCTTTCTGTATTCTTTTCTTTTTCTTTTCCTATGTTCCATGAGATGAGCTGGCTTCTCCATCATGAATTCTTCCAGGGTCCTTCCTCCCATGAGTCATTTTGCTACAACAGTGACAAAAGCCACTAATATGCCAATCAATCCACCCATAGAAGCTTCTATAATCAAACTCCTGATCACCACTTTCTCCATTACAATTCTAGTATAAATAACCATACTTGCTTTCTTGAACCATTTTGCTGCCGAGCACTACAGTATATCTAAATGAATTTAATAAAATCACTTTATAACAGAAAAATTGGGAGTCAGAAAATATATGAAGCAAATTCCAAATTTTCTCTGAAAATTGCATTGCCACTTAAGAATTCTAGAGTCTGAGAATCTGTAGAGATGAATTCAGTCTGAAGATTCTGTCTGAGCATGCAGTCTGAGGTTTTGTAGAGACAGCATTCAATCTGAGGATTGGTAGAGAGAGAATCGCCGCTTCAGTCTGAGCATTGGTAGAGAGTTTGGCCCAGGAGCATCAGAGGCAAGTGATCACTAGGAGTGGCTACCGTGACAGCATGGTCTGGAACCACGAGTCTAGTCGGAGGGTGTCCAGGTTGAATGAATCCACAGAGCACGAGGTTGAGATGGAACAGCTTCTTTATTGTTCTGCTGGGGCTAGCTTTTATACCATGGCACCAAAAGAGGAGTGGGCTGCGAAGGGACTGTCACCTGACCCAAGCAGGGACTGTCACCTGATCCCAGTAGGGGTCAAGGACTGATCACGTGCACTCAACCTTCACCTGACCCCAGTAGGGACTAAGGAATGATCATGTGCATCATGTGCACTCAAACTTCCTTATCCAACTCCAGGAGCAGAGGGAAGGAAATTATTATGTTTTCTTTGTAGATAAGCACCTCAAATGGGTGGGGGCAGGGAAATGTAACTTGGGGCAGCAATTCCTACAAGTGGCTAGTGACCATGCCACTGGGAGAGACAACCACAGTGACTTTCAGAAACTATCATAAGTAGCTGCTATGGAAAAGAGCACCTGTGTCCCAGCCAGTATCCTCTGCCATTCCCGATAAGCGATATACCGCCACTGTAGCAACCGTGTAACATAACCCCACCTACAACTAGAGGGGGGATCCCCAAAACCATGTCATTGCTTCCACCTAGAGTAGCATCCACTGGACGTGTGGCCCCACCTTCACCTCAAGGAGTGACCATGTGAGCCTTGGGTCCACTTACACCTGGAGAAGTAATCACCGGAGACTCTGCTCTGCCTGGGTTGGAAGGAATATTCAACGGAGTCACAGCCCCCAACTATATCAATTGGAGAAAGAGGGACCCCCTGAAGCACCGATTAGAGGTAGAGATGGGTGGGCAACATGGTAAGAAAACACTCATCAACATAAAGGGCAATACCACTAGAAAACCAGTGCTCAGGCAAGACCTGAACATCCTAATGCAGATGAAGAGGAAGAAAATGACTTTAAAAATAACTTTATGAAGATGATTGAGACCTTTAAAGAGGAAATGAAAAATTCACTTGAAGAAGTGGAGGAAAAGATAAACAAAAACTGGAAGATATCAAAAAATCCCTTAAAGAAAACCAAGAAAAAGTAATTAAACAGGTGAAGGAAACTATTCAAGACTTAAATAAAGGCAATAAAGAACACAGAAACTGAGGGAATTCTGAAAATGGAAATTTGTGTAAACAATCAGGTACCACAAATACAAGCATAAAAAACAGAATACAAACAATCAAGAGAGAATCTTAGGCACTGAAGATGCGACAGAGGAAATTAATTAATTGGTTAAAGAAAATACTAAATCCAACAAATGCTTAATACAAAATCTCCAGAAATGTGGGACACCATGAAAAGACCTAAAAATAATTGAGATAGAGGAAAGAGAAGAAGTCCAAATCAAAGACACAGATATTCAACAAATCATAGAAGAAAACTTTCCTAACCTAAAAAGGAAATGCCAATGAAAGTACAAGAAACTTACAGAACACCTAATAGACTGAACCAAAAAGAGAAGTCCCCTTGCCACATAATAATCAAAACACTAAATATACAGAATAAAGAAAGAATATTAAAAGCTGCAAAGAGAAAAAGGCCAAGTAACATATAAAGGCAGACCTATCAGAATTCCACCCAACTTCTCAATGGAAGCAATGAAAGCTAGAAGGTCCTGGTCAAACGTCATGCAGACACTAAGAAACCATAGATTCCAGCCCAGATTATTATAGCTACCAAAGCTTTCAAACACCATCAATGGAGAAAAGAAGATATTCCATGACAAAACCAAATTGAAGCAACCTATCCACAAATCCAGTCCTATAGAAAGAAAACTCCAACCCAAGGAAGTCAGCTACATCCACAAAAACACAGGCAGTAGATGATCTCACAGCAGCAAATCCCAAAGAAGAGAAACACACACATAATGACACTACCAACAGCAAAAGCAAAAATAACAGGAACTAGCAGACACTTGTCATTAATATCCCTTAATATAAATGGACTCATTTATGAAAAGACACAGGCAAACAGATTGGGTACAAACACAGAATCCATACTTTTGCTGCACACAAGAAACAAAACTCAAAGACAGACATTACCTCAGAGTAAAGAACTGCGGAAATTTTTTTTCCAATAAAATGGACCTAAGAAACAACTTGGTATAGCTATCCTAATAGCTAACCAAAAAGACTTCAAACTAAAATTAATCAAAACAGATAAAGAAGGACATTTTATATTTGTTGCAATAAAAACCCATCAAGAGAAAAATCTCAATTCTGAACATCTCTGCCCCAAATACAAGGGCACCCACATTTGAAAAAAAACTTTATTAAGGCTTAAATCACACATTAAGCCCCAAACACTAATAGTGGGAAACTTCAACACCCAACTCTGACCACTGGACAGGTCTGTCAGACAGAAACTTAACAGAAAAATGAAAGGAACTAACAGAGGTTACGACTCAAATGGATTTAACAGACATCTATAGAATATTCCACCCAAACACAAATTAATACACCTTCTTCTCAGCACCTCATGGAACCTTCTCTAAAACTGACCACATATTTAGTTAACAAAGCAAACCTCAACAGATACAAAAAAAAGTTGGAATAACCCCATGTATCTTATAAGATCACCATGGCTTAAAGTTAGAATTCAATAACAACACTAATTTCAGAAAGCCCACAAACACATGGAAATTGAAAAATACTCAACTGAACCACCACTGGGTAAAGGAAGAAATAAAGAAAGAAATTAAAGGTTTCCAAAAATTCAATGAAAATAACCACATGACATACCCAGACTTATGGGACACAATGGAAAAAAGTGCTAAGAGGAAAGTTCATAGCTCTAAATTCCTACATAAAGAAGCTGAAAAAATGCCACACTAATGAATTAACAGAACACCTGAAAGCTCTAGAACAAAAAGAAACAAGTTCACCCAAAAGGAGTAGATAGATGGTGGGAAAAAAATCAAATTGAGGACTGAAATCAATAAAATAGAAACAAAGAAGACAAAGAGTTGGTTCTTTGAGAAAGTCTGTAAGATTGACAAACCTTTATTCAAGCTAACCAAAAGGTAGAGAGAATATCCAAATTAACAAAATCAGAAATGAAAAGGGGGACATAACAACAGACAGTGAGGAAACCAGAGAGTCATTAATCATACCTCAAAAACCTCTACTCCACAAAATTCAAAAATTTAAAGGAAATGAATAATTTTCTGGATAAGTATCGCATACCCAAATTAAATCACGACCAGTTAAACAAATTAAATAGATCTAGAACCCTCAAAAAAATAGAAACAGTCATCAAAAGTCTCCCAACTGAAAGAAGCCCAGAAGGCCAGGTGGTTTCAGCACAGAATTCTACCAGAATTTCAAAGAAGAACTAATACCAATACTCCTCAAATTGTTCCACACAAAAGAAGCAGAAGGAACATTGCTGAAATCTTTTCATGAGGCTACAGTTACCCTGATTCCCAAACCACACAGATATGCAACTAAGAAAGAGAATTACAGACCAATCTCCCTCATGAACATGATGCAAAAATACTCAATAAAATACTGACAAACTAAATCCAAGAACATATCAAAAACATCATCCACCAGTAGTCTTTATCCCAGAGATGCAGGAATGGTTCAACATGTGAAAATCCATCAACATATTAACAAACTGAAAGAAAAAAACCTACATGATCATCTCATTAAATGCAGGAAAAGGTTTCAACAAAATCCAACATCCCTTCATGATAAAGGTTTTGTAGAGTCCAAGGCTTCAAGGGACATTCCAAAACATAATAAAGGCAATATACAGCAAGCCAAAGCCAACATCAGACTAAATGGAAAGAAATTTAAAGTGATCCAACTGAAATCAGGAGCAAGACAAGGTTGTCCACTCTCTCCATAGCAATTCAATATAGTACTCAATATATTCAATTCAAAGTAGTATGGCTAGAGCAATAAGACAACAAACAGAGAACAAGAGAAAAAAAATGGAAAGGAAGAAGTAAAACTTTTACTATTTGCTGATGATATGATAGTATATATAAGTGACCCCAAAAATATTTTACCAGAGAACTCCTACAGCTAATAAACACCTTCAGTAATGTGGTAATGTGGCAGGATGCAAGATAACTTAAAAAAAATCAGTAACCCTCCTATATAGAGATGGTAAACTGACTTGAGAAATAAATCAGAAAACTATCGCTCTTCACAACAGTCACAAGCAACATCAAATATCTTGGGGTAACTCCAACCAAAGAATAGAGAGACCTGTATGATAAGAACTTTAAGTCTTTGAATAACAAAATTGAAGAGGATATCAGAAAATGGAAAGATCTCCCATGCTCACGGATAGGTAGAATTAACATAGTAAAATGGCAATCTTACCGAAAACAATCTACAGATTCAATGCAATTCCCACCAAAATCCTGGCACAATTCCTCATAGACCTCAAAAATAACAATACTAGGGTGGCTCCACCCTGCAGAACTCTCCCGAATCCCATCCCAGCCTTCATCCAGGTACACCTTCCTCTCTTTCCCCCTTCCCCTTGGGCCCACAAGATCTCCCCAGAGCTGCTCCCTTACACACTGAGCCTGGGCTGTGGGCTCATCCGGGCAGGGGCAGCTCCTGTGCTTTGAGAGCCTGCCTGAGGACAGGCAGGCCCTGAATCAGCTCAGCCACATTCCTGGCCAGCAAGAGACAGTGAACTTCTAGCAGACATCCATTGGAGGAGGGATGAGTTTGCTCCTGGCCCGAGGGCTTCGGCTAGGAGGAATTCAGACTTTCCCCGCCCCCCTCAACTTTCTGGTCACCCTGCAGTGGTGGCTCCACCCTGCGGAGCTCTCCCGAATCCCATCCCAGCCTTCATCCAGGTACACCTTCCTCTCTTCCCCCCTTCCCCCTGGGACCACAAGATCTCCCCAGAGTAGCTCCCTTGTGCGCTGGGCTGGGGCTGTGAGTGCAACCCGGCAGGAGGGAGTGCCTATGTTTCAATAGACTGCCTGAGGAAAGGTAGACCTTCTGTCAGTGAAGTCCCTGCCCAACAAGGGAACCTGACCTGGTACCAGAAGATCCAATATAGAGCAGTTGAAGGAAGAGATGGGCAGACGCCAAGGCAAGAACTCCTCCAACAATCTAAAAAACAACATGAAATCACCAGATCCCAATGACCCTACAATAGAAGGCCTTGAAACTCTTAATTCAGAAGAAGTGGAAAAAAGTGCCATTATGAAAGCAATAGAGTCCCTTAAACAGGATATGAATAATTCCCTTAAAGAACTGGATGAGAAGTACAACAAAAAGATTGAAGAAATGAGTAAAGAAATGGATGAGAAGTATAACAAAAAGTTCGAAGAAATGAGTAAATCCGTGAATGATACACTGGGAAACCAAGAAAAAACAATCAAACAGGTAATGGAAACAGTTCAAGAATTGAAAACTGAAATGGAGGCAATGAAGAAAACACAAAACAAGCCCCGGCTGGATATGGAAAATCTAGGTAAACGAACAGAGACTACAGAATCAAGCATAATCAATAGGATACAAGAGATGGAAGAACGAATCTCAGAGTCTGAAGATACCATGGAGAAAATAAATGCTCTGATCAAAGAAAACAGCAAATCCAACAAATTCTCATCACAAAACATTCAAGAAATTTGGGAGACAATAAAAAAAACCAAATCTAAGAATAATAGGGATTGAAGAAGGAGAAGAACTGCAGATCAAAGGCCCAGAAAATATATTCAACAAAATTATAGAGGAAAACTTTCCCAACCTAAAGAATGATATTCCTATGAAGGTTCAAGAAGCATACAGAACACCAAATAGACTTGATCAAAAAAAAATCCCCTCGCCATATAATAATCAAAACACAAAACATACAGATTAAAGAAAGAATATTAAAAGCTGCAAAGGAAAAAGGTCAAGTAACTTATAAAGGTAAACCTATCAGACTTACACTGGACTTCTCTATGGAAACCATGAAAGCCAGAAGGTCCTGGATAGAGGTACTGCAGAAACTAAGAGACCATGGATGCAAACCCAGACTACTATACCCAGCCAAGCTATCATTCACTATCAATGGAGAAAACAAAATATTCCAGGATAAGAACAAATTTAAACAATTCGTAGCCACAAACCCAGTCTTACAGAAAGAAATAGAAGGAAAATCGTAACCCAAGGAATCCAACATTGCCAACAATGCCTACAATAACTCAGACATCTAGTGACCCTTCAAGAGCTTAACTCAAACAAGGGACACATACAAACTCTAATAAACAAACAAAAAAATAATAATAACTGGAGTCAACAACCACTGGTCATTAATATCACTTAATATTAATGGACTCAATTCACCTATAAAAAGGCACAGACTTAGAGATTGGATACGAAAACAGGATCCAACATTCTGCTGTTTACAAGAAACACACCTCAACCACAAAGACAGACATCTACTCAGAGTAAAGGGCTGGGAAAAGGTTTTCCAAGCAAACGGACCTAAGAAACAAGCAGGTGTGGCCATTCTAATATCTAACAAAACTGACTTCAAACTAAAATCAATCAAAAGAGATGGAGACGGACATTTTATACTCATAACAGGAACAATTCATCAGGAGGAAGTCTCAATCCTGAATATCTATGCCCCTAATATAAAGTCTCCTACTTATGTAAAAGAAACACTTCTAGAACTCAAGGCAGTCATCAATCCACACACACTAATAGTAGGAGACTTCAACATTCCTCTCTCACCAATGGACAGGTAAATCAGACAGAAACCTAGCAGAGAAATAAGAGAATTATTGGAGGTATTGAATCAAATGGACTTAACAGACATCTATAGATCATTCCACCCAAATAGGAAAGAATATACCTTCTTCTCTGCAGCTCATGGAACCTGCTCGAAAATTGACCACATACTGGGTAACAAAGCAAACTTCCACAGATACAAAAAAATATTAGTAACCACCTGTGTCTTGTCAGACAACCATGGACTAAAGTTAGAATTCAACAACAGTGCTACCCCCAGGAAGCCAACAAATTCATGGAAGTTGAACAGTCAACTACTAAATCACCCCTGGGTCAAGGAAGAAATAAAGAAAGAAATTAAAGTCTTCCTTGAATTTAATGAAAATAAAAACACAACATACTCAAACCTATGGGACACTATGAAAGCAGTGCTAAGAGGAAAGTTCATAGCACTAAGTGCCCAATTAAAGAAAACGGAGAAAGCACACATTGGAGACTTAACAGCACACTTGAAAGCTCTAGAAAAAAAAGAAGCTGATTCACCCAGGAGGTCTAGAAGACTGGAAATAATCAAACTGAGGGCTGAAATCAACAAAATAGTAACACAGAAAACAATCCAAAGAACCAATGAATCAAAAAGCTGGTTCTTGGAGAAAATCAACAAGATTGACAAACCCCTATCCAAATTAATCAAACAGCAGAGAGAGAACATGCAAATTAATAAGATCAGAAATGAAAAGGGGGACATAACCACAGACACAGAGGAAATTCAGAGAATCATTAGATCTTACTACGAAAATTTATATGCCACAAAGCTGGAAAATGTAAAAGAAATGGACATTTTTTAGATAAGTACCATATACCAAAGTTGAACCAAGACCAGGTGAACAATCTAAATAAACCTGTCAGTCGTGAAGAATTAGAAGCCATTATCAAAAATCTCCCTACCAAAAAAAGTTCAGGACCAGGTGGTTTCAATGCAGAATTCTACCAGAACTTCCAGGAAGAGCTAATACCTATACTCCTTAATGTATTTCACAATATAGAAACAGAAGAATCATTGCCAAACTCTTTTTATGAAGCTACAGTTACTCTGATGCCAAAACCACACAAAGACACAACCAAGAAAGAGAATTACAGACCAATCTCACTCATGAACATTGATGCAAGAATACTCAATAAAATACTGGCAAACCGAATCCAAGAATACATTAGAAAAATTATCCATTATGATCAAGTGGGCTTCATCCCACAGATGCAGGGTTGGTTCAACGTACGCAAATCTATCAATGTAATCCATCATATAAATAAACTGAAAGAAAAAAACCATATGATCATTTCATTGGATGCTGAAAAAGCACTTGACAAAATTCAACACCCCTTTATGATAAGGGTGTTGGAGAGATTGGGTTTATGAGGATCATACCTAAATATAATAAAAGCAATATATAGCAAGCCGACAGCTAACATCAAATTGAATGGAGAGAAACTCAAAGCCATTCCACTAAAATCAGGAACACGACAAGGCTGTCCACTCTCTCCATACCTCTTCAATATAGTGCTTGAAGTTCTAGCAATAGCAATAAGACAACATAAGGGAATCAAGGGGATTCGAATTGGAAAGGATGAAGTGAAACTTTCGTTATTTGCAGACGATATGATAGTGTACATAAGCGACCCCAAAAACTCTACCAAAGAACTCCTACAGTTGATAAACACCTTTAGTAATGTGGCAGGATACAAGATCAACTCCAAAAAATCGGTTGCCCTCCTATACACAAAGGACAAAGATGCAGAGAGGGAAATCAGAGATACATCACCTTTCATGATAGCCACAAATTGCATAAAATATCTTGGGGTAACTCTAATTAAGGAAGTGAAAGACCTATTTGACAAGAACATTAAGTCCTTGAAGAAAGAAATTGAGGAGGATACCAGAAAATGGAAAGACCTCCCCTGATCTTGGATTGGGAGAATCAACATAGTAAAAATGGCAATTCTACCAAAAGTAATCTATAGATTCAATGCAATCCCCATCAAAATCCCATCAAACTTCTTCACAGACCTTGAGAGAACAATAATCAAGTTTATATGGATAAACAAAAAACCCAGGATAGCCAAAACAATCTTATACAATAAAGGAACTTCTGGAGGCATTACCATCCCTGATTTCGAACTCTATTACAACAGTGTTGAAAACAGCTTGGTATTGGCATAACAACAGAGAAGTCAACCTATGGAATCGAATAGAAGAACCGGGTATTAACCCACAAACTTATGAACACCTGATTTTTGACAAGGGAGCTAAAGGTATACAATGGAAGAAGGATAGCATCTTTAACAAATGGTGCTGGCATAACTGGATGTCAACCTGTAGAAGAATGAAAATAGATCCATATCTATCACCATGCACAAAACTCAGGTCCAAATGTTTTAAAGACATCAACATTAATCCAACCACTTTGAACCTGATAGAAGAGAAAGTGGGAAGTAGTCTACAAGATATAGGCACAGGAGACCACTTCCTAAGCAGAACCCCAGGAGTGCAGACAATAAGAGAAACAATGAATAAATGGGACCTACTGAAACTGAGAAGCTTCTGTAAAGCAAAGGACACTGTCAGTAAGACAAAAAGGCTACCTTCCAACTGGGAGAAGATCTTCACAAACCCCTCATCAGACAAAGGTCTGATCTCCAAAATATACAAAGAACTCAAGAAACTAGACAATAAAACTCTAATTAACCCAATCAAAAAATGGGGTACCGATCTGAACAGAGAATTCACAACAGATGAACTTCGAATGGCCAGAAGACACTTAAGGTCATGCTCAACCTCCTTAGCGATCAGGGAAATGCAAATCAAAACAACTTTGAGATATCATCTTACACCTGTCAGAATAGCCAAACTCAAAAACACCAATGATAGCCTATGCTGGAGAGGATGTGGAATGAGGGGAACACTCATCCATTGTTGGTGGGAATGCAAACTTGTACAGCCACTGTGGAAATCAGTGTGGCGGTTTCTCAGGAAAGTGGGAGTCAACCTCCCTCAGGACCCAGCAATTCCACTCTTGGGAATATACCCAAGAGATTCCCTAACATACTACAAAAGCATTTGTTCAACTATGTTCATAGCAGCACTATTTGTAATAGCCAGAACCTGGAAACAACCTAGGTGCCCCTCAATAGAAGAATGGTTAAAAAAGGTGTGGAACATATACACATTAGAGTTTTACTCAGCGGTAAAAAACAATGACATCTTGAATTTTGCATGCAAATAGATGGAAATAGAAAACGCTTTACTGAGTGAGGTAAGCCAGACCCAAAAAGAGGAACACGGTATGTATCCACTCATAAGTGGATTCTAACCATAATTAAAGGTCTTTGAGCCTATTATTCGTGATCCTAGAGAAGCTAAATAAGAAGGTGAACCTGATGAAGATTATTTAGCTATCCGCCAGGAGATAGGAAATAGACAAGAGTCCCAGGTAACCTCGGGTGCATGGGGGGGGGGGGGTGGGAGGGTTGTTGGAAGGGGAGAGGGTTAGAGGGAAGGGAGTAGGGGAGGAATGGGGAAAGCTCGGTGGACTGGGATGGGGGGAGGGAGGAAGGATGAATATGGGATCAGGGAAGAATATATTTCAACTAAGGGAGTCATTTTAGGGTTTACAGGAGACTTGATTATATATGGGATCCCAGGTCCAAGGAGAGATCCCCAGATTGTTCTCTGGACAGAGGAGAGGGTGCCTGAACCGGCCTTGGCCCATAACCATACTGATGAATATTTTGCTTATCACCATAGATTCTTCATCTGGCAATGGATGGAGATAGAGACAGAGACCCACATTGGAACACTGGACTTAATTCCCTATGTCCAAACGAGAAGCAGAAGGAAAGAGAACGTGAGCAAAGAAGGCAAGACCAGAGGGAACCTTCATCCGATGATGGATGGCGATACAGACGGAGACCCACATTGGAGCACTGGACTGAGCCCCCCAAGGTCCAAATGAGGAGCAGAAGGAGGAAGAAAATGAAAAAGTAAATCAGGACTGCGAGGGATGCGATCACCCACTGATACAAGGGGACTGATCTAATGAGAGTTCACCAAGGCCAGTTGAACTGGGACTGAACGAGGACATGATCCAACCAGATTCTCTGAATGTGGCCGGATTCTCTGAATGTGGCTGGCCGGGAGTCTTTCTGAAAAGCCATTGACAATGACACTGGGACTTGTTTCCTCTGCATATACTGGATTTTGGGGATCCAGTCTGTTTGGATACTCACCTTCCTGAACCTGGAGGGAGGGGGGAGGAACTTGAACTTCCCACAGGGCAGGAAACCCTGACTGCTCTTAGGGATGGAGAGAGAGGAGGAGAGGGAGTTGGGGGGGGGGTGGGAGGGTGAAGGGAGGAGGGGCGGAAATGGATACTTTATAATTTAATAAAACTACTTTCTCATAAAAAAATAACAATACTAAATTTCATATGAAGAAACAAACAAACAAACAAAAAACCCAGGATAGATAAAAAAAAAATCAACCTTGTACAATAAAGGAACTTCTGGGGGCATCATCATCACTGACTTCAAGCTCTATCATAGAGCTACAGTAATGAAAACAGCTTGGTATTGCCTAAAACAGACAGGTGAACCAATGTAATCAAATTGAAGGCCCTGATATTAACCCACAAACCTATGAAAACCTGATTTTTGACAAAGAAGCAAGACATATAAAATGGAAAAAAGAAAGCCTCTTAACTAATGTTGCTGGTATAACTGGATGTCGACATGTAGAAGAATTCAAATAGATCCATATCTATCACCATACACAAAACTCAAGTCCAAATGGATCAAATACCTCAACATAAAATTAACTACACTGAGCCTCACAGACAAGAAATTGTGAAGTACCCTTGAATGTATTACACAGGAAAGCACTCCCTAAATATAATACCAGTAGCACAAACACTGAGAGCAACATTAATAAATGGGACCGCCTGAAACTGATAAACTTCTGTAAAGCAAAGGACATAATCAATACAACAATATGGCTGCCTCCAATATCTTACCCAATTCCACATTTGACAGAGGGCTTATCTTCAAAATATTCAAAGAATATAAGAAACTAGACATAAAATTACCAAATAATCAAATTTAAAAGTGGAGTACAGATCTAAACAGATTTTTTTTTAACACAAGAATCTCAAATGGCCAACAGAAACTAAGGAAATGCTCAACATACTTAGTCATCAGGGAAATGCAAATCAAAACAAATCTGAGATACCATCTTATACAAACCAGGATGGCTAAGATAAAAAACACTGATGACAACTTATGTGGGAAAGGATGTGGAATAAGGGGAACACTCCTTCATTGCTGGTGGGAATGCAAATTTGTACAGCCACTATGGAAATCAGTATGGCAAATTTTTAGAAAATTAGGAATCAATCTACCTCAAGACCCAGCAATACCACATTTGGGCATATACCCAAAGGAGACACACTCACACCATAAAAACATTTGCTCACCTATGTTCCTAGCAACATTATTTGTAATAGCCAGAACCTGAAAACAACCTAGATGCTCTTCAATTGAAGAATGGATAAGGAAAATGTGATACATTTACACAGTGGAATACTACTCAACAGTAAAAAGCAATGACATCTTTAAATTTGCAGGCAAATGGTAGGAACTAGAAAAACAAAACATACTGAGTGAGGAACCCAGACTCAAAAAGACAAATATATTATGTACTCACTCATAAGTAGATACCAGACATAAAAAAGGAAAACCAGCCTACAGTCTACAACCCCAGAGTATCTAGAACCCTCTTCCAGAAAGAGATGGAAGCAGATGCAGAGATTCACAACTAACCACTGGACCGAGTTCCCAGAGTACAAATGAAGTGAGGGAGGAGTGATAATATGAACAAAGGGGTCAAGACCACAATGGGGAAACCCACAGAATCAGCTAACCTGATCTAGTGGGAGATCACTGACTCCTGACTGACAAATGAGGAACCTGCATAGGATCAAACTAAGCCCCCTGAATACAGGTGACCATAGTGTGGCTTGGGCAGTATATGGGGCCACTTGGGCAGTGGGAGCAGGATCTATCTCTAATGCATGGACTGACTTTGTGGACCCCATTCTCTATGGAGAGATACAGGAGGAGGGGAGAGCCTTGAACCTGCCTTAAGGAGGTGAGACAACAGACTTATTTGACTTCCCAGGGGAGGCCTTATTCTCTCTGAGGAGCGAATGGGGGTGGGGTGAAGGGAAGGGGGAAGGAATGAGAGGAGAGGAGGGGGGAAGAACTGGGATTGGTACATTAAATAAATATAAATAAATAATAAATAAATAAATGGTATTATTAAGGAAAGAATTCTAGATATCCTGGACTATAATTGTCTTAGTAGGTTTTCTGTTGCTATCAAGAGACACCATGACCATGGAAACTCTTATAAAGGAAAACATTTAATTGGGGTGGCTTGCTTATAGTTCAGAGTTTTGGTCATCATGGTGGGGTATGGTAGTATTCAGACAGGCATGGTGCTGGAGAAGTAGCTGAGAGTCTCACATCCTAAAGGCAGCAGGAAGTAGACTGAGACACTGGCAGGTATCGTGAGCATATGAGACCTCAAAGCCTGCCTTAACAGTGATACCCTTCCTCCAACAACAAACACCACACCTACTCCAACAAGGCCACACCTCCCTTTACAGCCACTCCCTTTGGGGGTTAGTTTTTTTTTTTCAAACCACCCCAACACCATGAGCACGAGTAATGTATGTCCACAGGGATTACCAAAGCCTCCAACCTTCTTCTGAGTTACAAAAACCCTGAGCAGGTGTACTTAGTGACTATGGACTTGCTTATGGGAACTGCCCAGATGCAGCTAATATGGAGTAAAGAAGATCCCCAAAGATGCTATGTTGGCACACTGGAGTTCACCAGCATAGATGCATGCCATGGTGTGGCCCCACTGTGATGTGGTTTGGCAATGCCTGGTTAATACATGACCCAGTGGCTCGTGTTATCCTCATCCTCCTTGAGAGAATAACTTGAAAGACCCTAACTACCTTAGACATTTCAAACTTAGATATAGAGACAAGGTTGCAGCTTTGGTGGAAAAATGCTCTCCTGAGAAAAACAAGCCAGGTAAAAATGCTAAGTATATGAAAGCTGTGAAATTACTGGGCTACAATGGAGATTTAAATGTTTTTCAAGAACTAAAAGCTATAGGAAATAAAGATGAAGGCAAGCTGGATTTTAGTGCCGTGGAGACAGAGGTGTGAAGATAGATCCGTCCTCAAAGAAGCTGAGGGGAGAAGTAGAAGAAAGCACTGTGTGTAATGAGGAAGACACAGAGTCACAAATACATGGTGGAAGAGGCCACACAGACTCAAGAACTAGAAAGCAAGCCCAGAAGTAAATGAGGTGCCCGAAACAGACTTTTTTCCCCTACTCATTTGATTTTTCCCCTCCTTTTCTATTTTATGTTTTATTTTCATGTGTGTCTTGTAGAGTTGGCATAATTATTAAATAACTATGCTTTGGGCTTGTTTTGAATAACCAATTTTATTAAAATTCGTAAGAATTTGTTCACCCTGTATCTACTCATCCCCATTTACATCCCAGTGTCCAAAGAGCAAGTAACGAGCTTCTAATACGTCAAATACTCAGGTGTGCTTCTATGTCACTTGAGGTCCTACCCACAGAAGTCTGGGTAACTGACTTTCAAAAAGTCATAAACCAGCAACCCCCACATTCACTTTGCCCCAGTCAGTAAGCTCCATGTCGGTTCTTGGATACACTGTGGATGCAATCCTCACTCTCTGGCCTTACAGCTTCCACTCCGTGGATCGTCCTTACCCAAGAAACTCTGCCCCTTACTTGCTTAAATCATCTGCTCAGTGGCTCAACTGTCAGCGGCTTGCCTGGTCAGCTGTTCTACAATAGATAGTATTCTCCCTCCTCTACACTCCTGAGCCTTGGAGTTCCAGATATGTAGCCCTTAGGGCTTGGCTCATCCCTCCGTCTTCAAGAAGCCAGGACCTACAGTCTCCCATCTTCATCTCATTGAGCTTTGTGCTTTCTGATAATTTCGTTCTTTGCATTCTCTCAGTGTCTCTATATGCCCGCCACCTTCCCCATTCCCACCCCTTCTTTCTCTGTCTCTATATGTCCACCATCCTTACACATTCCCGTCATTTCTCTTCCTCACTGACTCTGTCCTCACTCATTTCTCTGGAATTCCTCAGCTGCCTTTTCTCTATTGCCATGGCTGCTGCCACTACCTCAATAGCGGCAGGTGCTGCCACCTCTCCTGGTCCTGTGGTTTTCTCCTGTTTCTACAACCAACTCAGCCTACACTACCTTTGCTGGCTAGTTTTCTGTCAACTTGACATGAGCTAGAGTTATCTGAAAGTAGGGAACCTCAAATGAGAAAATGCCTCCATGAGTTCTAATTAGTGATTGATGAGAGAAGGCCCAGCCCATTGTAGATGATGCCATACTTTGGCTGGTGGCATTAGGTTAAAAAAATAA